>NC_088793.1:56697709-57000740 GCF_011386835.1 Chrysemys picta bellii | reverse complement strand
CGTATCAGTGTTAACTCCTATTCTCTGAAGTGCTAGGACTCATGGGGGAAAAAAGGCTGCCTTTCCTACATGTTCACTCAGTCTTTTGTGCTTTGTTTGCTGTCTATATCTGTCTTAAACATTATTCTATAATGTGAGGCATGCAGACAGACCCTTAAATAATTTATGTTCCCAGACCCACATTTTCTTCAGGAGATGTTATGATACAACAAGGAATCCTGACATCTCCAGCTACAGTAGGTAATCTTTTTAACATATCTTTTCTATTTCCATTCGGCTTCATATACGGTAGTCATTTTGATGCAGGTACTACTACACACACAGGCCTTCATTACTTTTGTTTTTCCAGTTTGTTTTTCCATGGCAGGTGGCATGTTTGAATCACAGAATTACTTATTCAATAGTCTTAGGCCTTGTCTACATTATGGGGGGGGGGGAGATCAATCTAAGTTACGCAACTTCAGCTACATTAATAACGTAGCTGAAGTCGACGTACTTAGATTTACTTACCGCGGAGTCCACACTTCACAATGTTGACTGGAGATGCTCTTCCGTCGACTCCCTTGTGCTTCTCATTCAGGTGGAGTACAGGAGTCGATGGGAAAGAGATCCCCAGTGCGTCCATCGCCACGTGTCAAACCCCCGGTAAGTGTAGAAAAGGTCTTAGTAACTTAGGCCCAAAACCTGCACTCGAATCCATTACCAAAGATGTCCATACCAATGGTTTTAAGAACAGGTAATTTTGCTTTTGCATCACTTTATTCTTCATTTAAATGTGCCATTAAGTCACATAAAATACAAAAACAGTAATATTACAAACATGCATAAAAATAGACATATTTATAGCGTTCGTTTTTAAAGGCAGCATTTACCCACAGTTACCACACTAATCCAGAGATGCCACAGTTTTTCCTTTGCTGAAAATGGGGAATGACCAGGGACCCTAATTTTCCATGATAAAAAAAAACAAAATTCTCTGAACAAAAACATAAAAATCCATGTTTTTCCATGATTAAAATGAAACACTGAACTTTAGTTTCCCTAGCCACAATATATATAGGTATCAGTTGAACACAATGTTTTATTGCTATATTTACAGTTTTTAAGTTGACAGCCCAAGCCACACCCATTCTCCAGTCCCAATTAGATCGGATAATCGGAGTTCCGTTGTATGTTTTTATTTTTTCACAAAATGTAAAAACAAAAGATTCTCTGTACAAATGCAAACTCCCCATTTTCCATGGCAAATGGATTTCTAGGATCCCTGGAAATTACTAGTATCTGGTGGTATCTACAGGTCCAAGTTAACATTTAATGGCAACCACTGTATTTTATTTATTTATTCATGAAATGCAAGCAATGATCAAGTTTATTATGTACAAAAATATACAATTGTAAGACTTTCCACCAGAAGCAGAAAAGGAAAGGAACTAAACTCCAACCCATCTTCCTGCCTACTCGGAGGCAAAAACCTGGGTCTTGCACTAAAAATCACACTCTTGGTTCAGCTAAGAATTCCAGAGTCAAGGGCCGTCCCCTGAAAATAACCGGCAACCAGAAAACCAGACATTTCAATCTGAAGATTGTTAGCTCCAGCACCTCAACTGATGCTAAATGAATCCGTGGTGTTTGGGGAGAAAAGCAGTTTCTCAGATAACCAGGACCCAAGTCATACAAGGTTTAATAAACCAAAAGCCAACACTTTATTGCACCTAAAAGCAGAAAAGAACTGTTTTATATGTTGTTATCTGTAACTGCCACTACCAAGTAGCTAGACAGCCACTTTCCATTACAGCTGTCATTTCCAAAGAGTGTAAGATGGCTGAAACAATGGGAGCCACCATCCAAACCACAAGCAAGGATGATCAGAAGCTGAGGTAGGTGGTTAGAGGGGTTTTCCTGGGGTCTGAATGAAGACAGAGTGGGTTGGGTATTGTTTTGGTGGAGGTGTGTGTGTGAGTATACTTCTGCTCACAGACAGACAACAGACATTAAGAGAAGATGTTGCTCCGTGTGACCCCATGAGAAATCCATGAGAGGGGAATTTTGGGGGGGGGGGTAGAGTGCTGGCTGGAAAGAGGTTTGGAATTGTGAGCAACTGTTGTTTTTATCCTGCTATGTTCTGGGAATCATGACTGTGTACATTCTTGGGGAGGGGGGGAAGGAGATTCCATTAAATACCAATTATCAATTTTTCCTCCTAACAAACTACCCAAAAGACCCTGAATATTAGGTAACCATAAAAAGAGCTAACAATATTTCCATATACAGTACATTACAGTAGTCCAGCCTAGCATTAAGAAAGGGTAGGAATCACTCTGGCAAGGGCCAGATCTGAGATAAATGGTTGCAAATGTTTTACTAGAAACAGATGAGAAAATAATTTGTCACCTATACCATTTAGATCAATATTTCTAAGTGCCATCAGGAGCCACAGTGCACTCCCAAATTTCAGGCTTAAATTGAAACAGAAAACCTCCTCAGTAATGGCAACAGTAACCACCTCTGCTAGAGAAAGTAAATAAGGAAGTGTTATTTACTCCTTCTCATAACACAAGAATTAGGAGTCACCGAATGAAATTAATAAGCAGTAGATTTAAAACAAACAAAAGGAAGTATTTTTTCACACAACGCACAGTCAACCTGTGGAACTCCTTGCCAGAGGATGTTGTGAAGGCCAAGATTATAACAGGGTTCAAAAAAGAACTAGATAAGTTCATGGAGGATAGGTCCATCAATGGCTATTAGCCAGGATGGGCAGGGATGGTGTTCCTAGTCTCAGGATCCAACAGAGGATGGATCACTCAATGATTACATGATCTGTTCATTCCCTCTGGGGCACCTGGCATTGGCCAGTGTCGGAAGACCGGATACTGGGCTAGATGAACCTTTGGTCTGACCCAGCAAGACTGTTCTTATGTACCTTTCAGAGTCTTTCAACAACCCACTAAAATTATCCCTTTCTTGTCTGGAGTCTCATGCCATTCTAATGTAAATCCCAATCTAGCCCAGGCAGTGGAAATGCAAAGAGACAGAGCATCATTCAAGTTTGATGAAAACGAGAAACAGACAACATACTGGTAGCAGCTCAGCCCAAGTAATATCGCTGCTTTCCCCAGTGTCTTTACATACACATTGCAGGGGAATGGTAACAAAATACCCTAGCAGCTCCCCTGACAAGAGATCCCAAAGGAAGAGGAACAGAGAATGGTTTTGGACAGCCAAAGTAGCTTCAGAAAGGAAAAAAACGCAAACTCCAGTGTTACACTGTCCACCTTAGGACAATTGGAAGCCGCAGTAAACCCCTCATTGCAAACCATACAAAAAACTGATGACAGATCTAAAAGAGCTAGCTTGGTCACCTGGCTTTTGTCCAGTGCTTGGAGATCATCAACCAAAGCAATTAATACATACCCTTATCTAAAGAGAGACAGAAAGGAAGTGAGGAAATCTAAGGTTATCAAATTCAAAAAGTTTCCTTTCCATCTCAGTGATCTTCCCTAAAAAGGGAACGTCAGACAGTGATAACTGGCAAGCTTGACAGTCTTCAGAATTTGCATCTGAAGCAAGGAACATGGTCCTAGACCACAGGAAAGCTGACAATGAACCTAATACCTAGGATACAATTTCAGGTACACTGATCGCTTTGAAGAAGTAAATATTACTCCATTTACCACACTATGGTATCTGAGCTCCTGCAAACAGCAACAAAGAGTCCTGTGGCACCTTATAAACTAACAGATGTACTGGAGCATAAGCTTTCATGGGTGAATACCCACTTCGTCAGATGCATGCTCCTATAAGGTGCCACAGGACTCTTTGTTGCTGTTTACAGATCCAGACTAACACGCTACCCCTCTGATACTTGAGCTCCTGCAGTATTTCCTATACTTAAGAGTGTTAAAGAATTGTGAAACATCCAAATGTTGCCCTCTCAACGGGACAAACTGTAGCTGTGGCCATTTATATGCTTACTCTCAGCTTTCCAACGTGCTTCTGAAACTCCTGAATAGCCAATACTACTCTGCAGACTTCTGAGGCAAAAAGTAACAAAAACTTGGTGACTACTTTTTCCTGTGTCTGGAGATTTACCTTCACACATAGTATTTCAGCTCCTCTCTCATCATCTCACACTAGCAACGTAACTAGTTTGTTCACTGCTTTTACAATCTCATTAAACCGTACCTACTGAAATGCCTCTCCGTCATTTATATTTATTAAAGCAGAATGAAACAATATATTTTATAAGATTATTATGACTGTAAAATCAGATTGTCCCATACAGTGCATTTTGTTTAGTGTCTAGAGGCCAAATCCTGTACGTCTTACTCAGGAACAACTCCCCATGAACGTAATATCCAGGTAAGGACTGCAGCATTTGTCTTATAGTATTTTAATTTAAAACTTCACCATCTACTCCTAGTAACCATTAACAAAGGACTTGCATAAATATAATCAAATTGTTATTCTTTCTATACAGTATAAAACATAAGCTGTGCACAGTAGCCTCCTGTCACTGGTGACAAACTTTACCCTTTAAAATGTCTTGAACGTAAGAGATACAGATACAGGAAATACCCCAAATTCAGTATAATGAGGTGTGGGAGGAGCTGGGGTAGGCCTATAAAGAGGAAGTTGGTGGTAAGAGAGGCAGCAGGGAGGAGCTCTGCAGTAACTCCCTAGAGAAGAGGGGACTTGGTTAGGTATAAGGAAGAATTCTAGGGTGAGAATAGTCCTTGGGATCCTGCCTTAGACTACAGACTCTGGCAAAAAAACAAAAAGGGGGAGGAGAGGAGGAAGCTCCACTGGTAACCCAGAGGTGGGCAAGAAGATAGGGAAGAAAAAAGTAGGAAAGAACCCAAGGACACAGCAACAAGGTCTGAGGTTGACCAGACCATAGTTGCTGGGCATAGGGTCCCTGGGCTGGAACCCAGGGATTACCCAGTCAACCACTGGGAAAGTGGCACAGACTGGGAAGTGGCTTGGGAGACTGCTGAGAGTTTAAATAGACTGTATGGCCACTGGGTCTTTGTTACTGGGAAGGAATATAGTGACCTGGCTGGAGAGCCAAATCATGAACAGGGAGTAACCTGAGTCCAGAGACCGAGAGAGAGAGAGACCGACCATGGAGTAAGCAACCGAAGAAGGGGGCATTAGACCCCTTGACAGCTAATCCCCAGATGAGCCACAAGGAGGCGCCCTAGTGTGGAACAGTAAACCCCCTGACAGCAACTTATTTACAAACATAAAAATAGCTGCAGCATTATTCCAGCCATTGAAAAAACCCAAATGGCATCACGCAAGAACAGTGGCAAAGCATAGCTTATTAACTACACTGTAGCTGAATGAGTCAAATGTAAGTGGAGATCTTGACATCTGCTAGTCAGCTTAATCAGATACCTTCTAGTTTCCTGTAGTATGGGTACCAGTGTTCTGCTGCTCACAGCATACCAGATCTATTTACATATCCTATCAGATGGGATGAATATGTAAGTCATGTTGCATCTGATTAAACTGAGATGTCTGGAACTACATAATGTGACACAATGTAAAAGAAGGCGATTTAATGAAAAGAATGTATTAGAGATACTGTGGCTGGGCAATGAGATAAAGTATTTCTGGTGGCAGGTATCTGAGTTCCTGACCAGCTTTCTTTATAATTCCACCATATCAAATTATAGTGACTTTACTCTCCTTACTGTCAGGCATCCTTTCAAATTAATTTATGAAATTTCTCTTTTGAAAAGCAGCTCAAGTGTTTAGAAGAAATATTTGAAAGTACTGAAAGGCTTCAAACAGAAACTGTTTTAGCAGAAAACCTGAGAAATATTATACATTTAACAAACTGTAGAAAAAGTAAATTGTGTTAAGTGTTTTGCATTTTGCTACAAAATGGAGGTAATAATCAACAGAAAAGTTGATTCCCCTGAGAATAATAATTTACATTAAACCATAGACTTCAAACTCCCAGCCCGCATACCAGGAGGAGCCCACCTGATATTCCCCCACATCAGTCTGAAATTCTGCAAAGTTTAAATTTTCATTTTAAAAGAGTTTCAAGCTTTTTTCTGATTAGGGTGATATATTTCTGAATGTGAACCTATGATCCTTCCTCACCATGCAGACAGACAGGTTTAAAAACAAATTCTCTGAAAGTCTTGACCTGTCCCTATTAATATAAAAAACTTAATAATTGTCCAGCCTAATTATATTAAAATGTCAACATTGTTAAGTATTTCACTGCTAATAATTCCAGCAGTCACATCCAGCTAAATTGCACATCTATTGTAGTGGATACAATGGACAGGTGGATTGGACAGAAAAGCCTACATTTCTTTTTAAATGTGTAAAGCTAAAAACAGTACAGGCCTGCATAGCCATTCTCTCTCACATCTGGGCTCACCCTTCACTTGAGTTCACTATCCATGGCCTAAAACAGGGTTGAAGGCAGAGAAGGTGGGGGAGGGGGAATAAACACAGCTAGGCTTCCCCATCTTTGTCCCAGAGGCTGAAATGAGCTGTTCCCTGACCAGGGAACTGAAAGGAGGCAAGGAAGAAAAATAACACTGCTAGATTCTTCCTGCAACTTTGCCCTCCAGATACTAGCACCTGCTGTTTACAACTGCTGACCATCAACCAGTAGCTATCATCCTGCTTCCCTCATTTTCACTGCTCCTGGATCTGGCTGCGCCCTCACTCAATGCAGCAGAGCGAGCTGTAAGGAAGGCGTAAAGTGCAGCTGGGGACAGAAGTAGCATGGAGAGCACTGGTCAGGCACCTTGGGAGTGGGAGAAGAACTTCAGCTGAAATCCACTAACACTATCATCATCCTTATGGAAAGGCCCTACAGAACTGAATAGAACGTAATTCTGCAGGTTTGTTTAAAATCAACCTATAGAATGTGATGATCATATCTCTGCTATAGAATTCTATAGGATAGCCAAGAAGGATGTTATTCTGCTGGTGTTCAGAATAATTAGTACATAAAATGAGCTGGATGACTTTTTGGGGGGGCAAATAGTTTATTTGCCGAAAAATGTGGTTTCTGCCAACCTGAAACTATTCATAAATTTGTGTCAAGTTAGCTGAATAATGAAGACAGAACAAAAAAAACCTAAGTGTTTCATTAATATTGAAACAAAAATGTTTTGTTTGAGCCTGATCTGAAACTTATTTTAATTTTGGGCATTTTTACAAAAGCAAAATGCCAGGTGGTGGAGGGGCAGAGGGGGAGGAAGCTATAGACTCATTCTCACTCACTCTCTCTCTCTCTCTCTCTCTCTCTAGTTGGCCTAATGACTATTCATCCTCATTATGAATGACTATGAATTGCCACCGTGAAGGACAGTGAATAGTCATCATCAAGCCACAAAGAGCAAGAATTACAATTCACCTAGGATCTAGGAGACCCAAGTCCATGTCCAGATATTATTTAACTAATTATTCACAGTGCAACAGCTTCAACAGAAGAGAGACACCAGAATATACCATAGCCCAATGGTTAGGACACTCTCCTACAATGTGGTAGAACCAAGTTCAAATCGTTTCTCCTCATCAGGCAGAGGGGGAATTGAACCTGGGTCTCCTACACCCCAGAAAATGTATCTTATTCACTTGGCTAAAGGTTACATATCTGCTCCTCTACTCCCACCTGACATTTTATCAACCTAGTCCTTTTTGTAAGAGTGCCTAAAATCTAAATGAAAAATTTCAGGTTAGATCAAAATGAAACTTTTCTTTTCAACTCCGCTCCTAATATTTTCAACTTTTTGATTTGCCAAAAAATGTGTTCTGTTCAACCAGAAATGAAAGGGTTTCTTATTGTTTGGAATTGCCAGGAAAGTGAAAAATCTATTATTCACTCTTTGAAGCATGTACTATGATAAGAATAGAGTACAAGAAGCAGGAAATGAATCCAGTAGAAGAAGAAACTGGAGTTAGTTAAGAAAATCACATACAAATAAATTCCACCCCTGGAAAGTATAGACAGAAAAGAAAAAAAAAAGAAGTGTGAAGAAAGAGTCAGACCAAGAAGAGTCCAAAAAGAACATTTTAAAAAAAAGCAGAAGGAAGGAGGATAAACTCTAAGAAAAATGAGAAAAGAAACAGGTATGAATTCAAGGAGAATTTTGTCTGAGGAAAGACTGCAGAATCAGTATTTTACTTGCAACTCAGACTAATTTTAATCCATATAGGGCCAGACCCAAAATCCACGGAAGTCAGTGGAAAGACTCCCATTAATTTCAGTGAGCACTGGATCAGGGTGATAATAATGAAACTTCCTCATACACACAAAGAGAAATAACTTCAATACCAGCACTATGGCATACTAAGGAGTAGCATACATTCAGTTAAATTTTCATCTGTGTATCTCTGCACTCCAGATGAGGTAAAACTTGAATAACTACGGTTTCTGGATGGAAAGATTGTTACAAATGAAAACACCTAAAGACTAACATAGGGCTGTCAAGCAATTAATCGCACAGTTAAATAATAATAGAGTACCATTTAAATATTTTTGGATGTTTTCTACATTTTCAAATATATTTATTTCAATTATAACATAGAATACAAAGTGTACAGTGCTCACTTTATTTTTTTATAACAAATATTTGCACTGTAAAAAAAACAAAAGAAATAGTTGTTTTCAGTTCACCTAATATAAGTACTGTATTGCAGTCTCTTTATCATGAAAGTTGAACTTACAAATGTAGAATTATTTACAAAAAAACCTGCATTCAGAAATAAAACAATGTAAAACTTTAGAGTCTACAAGTCCAATCAGTCCTATTTCTGTTCAGCCAATCGTTCAAACAAGTTTGTTTACGGTTACGGGAGATAATGCTGCCCGCTCCTTGTTCACAACGTCACCAGAAAATGAGAACAGGCATTCTCATGGCACTATTGTAGCTGGCATCACAATATATTTACATGCCAGATGCACTAAAGATTCCTATGTCCCTTCACGCTTCAACCATCATTCCAGAGGACATGGGTCTATGCTGACAACGGGTTCTGCTCGATAACAATCAAAAGCAGTGCGGACTGATACATGTTCATTTTCATCATCTGAGTTAGATGCCACCAGCAGAAGGTTGCTTTTCTTTTTTGGTGCTACAGGTACTGTTGTTTCCACATCTGAGTGTTGCTCTTTTAAGACGTCTGAAAGCATGCATCACACCTCATCCTTCTCAGATTTTGGAAGGCACTGCAGATTCTTAAACCTTGGGTCAAGTGCTATAGCTATCTTTAGAAATCCACATCAGTACCATCTTTGTGTTTTGTCAAATCTGCAGTGAAAGTTTTCTTAAAATGAACAACATGTGCTGAGTCATCATCCGAAACTACTAGAACATAAAATATATGGCAGAATTCAGGCAAAATAGAGCTGGAGATAATGCATTTTTTTTTAAACCAGCATGGAAGGATGTCCTCTGGAATGGTTGCTGAAGCATGAAGGGGCATACGAATGTTTAGCATATCTGGCACGTAAATACCTTACAATGACGGCTACAAAAGTCCTATGCGAATGCCTGTTCTCACTTTCTGGTGACATTGTAAATAAGAAGTGGGAAGCATTATCTCCCATAACTATAAATAAACTTGCTTGTCTTAGCGATTGGCTGAACGAGAAGTAGGATCGAGTGGACTTCTAGGCTCTAAAGTTTTGCATTGTTTGGTTTTTGAGTGCAGTTATGTAACAACCAAAAAATCTGCATTTGTAAGTTGCACTTTTATGATAAAGAAATTGCACTACGGTATTTGTATGAGGTGAATTGAAAAATACTATTTATTTTGTTTATCATTTTTACAGTGCAAATACTTGTAATAAAAATAATAATATAAAGTGAGCAGTGTACACTTTGAATTCTGTGTTGCAATTGGAATCAATATATTTAAAAATGTAGAAAAACATCCAAAAATATTTAATATATTTCAATTGGTATTCTATTGTTTAACAATGTGATTAAAACTGTGATTAATCACAATTAATTTTATAAATCACAATTAATTATTTTTTGGTTAATCGCGTGAGTTAACTGCAATTAACTGACAGCCCTAATATAGATCTTTATGTGGCATTATCTGAATACACTGCTTAATATATCAGTCTGTACCTAGTATTTAGCTTGGATCCTGTTAAAGATATTTAGGGATAAAGTATTGTTTTACTTACCGAGTGTCTCTGATAAGAGGTGTGCTTCCCAGTTTAAAACAGGTTTTTTCACCTCCACAAGATGCCTGTCTCAGAGAAAAGCTTTCTGCTAGATCAAAACCTGTGAAATGTGATATACTAATTTAGTCTATTCTTTGTTTAATGCAATTTTAAAACCTGGGGAAAGTATTGATTTTTAGCATGCTTGGTGCTTTTCTAGTCTATAGACTGACAGGCTATTTCAAATCCCAATGCTTTGGGTCACAGAAATTTCCAGTTTGCATTTTCTCATAGGAAGGGATATGAGTGTGAAATTCCCTCAGCTCTTGACTTTTCAACCTCTGAGGAATGCATTGGCTGTTTTCTTTTACCATCTGAACTAATGAGAATAACTATGCTGCAAATCTACAGTAAGTCTGAGAAGCAAATGTTAAATCCAAACTAATTTTACAAGCAAAAATTAAAAAAAAAAAAAACTTACATGTATAGAACTTAAGCCAGAAAATTACATAAATTTATTCTAATTTTAATAAAACATTTTTTCTAATATTAAAGACAGCTTTAATTTAAAATATTTTATTGTCTCTCTATAGTTAAAGCCAGCTTCAGTGGGGCCAGGATTTCACACAAGGTTTGTAAATTTTAAATTTTAAATCTTTTGTGTTAAAGAAATCACTTACCTGAAACATCAAGATTTTCTTTGTAGATATGTCTAAGCTGATGTCCATCTGGTCTCATTATAGGACACATTGTAACTACAAAACAATAAAATATAACAGCTCCCATCAAACATTATCAAATAAAAAAATACATCAGACATAAAACTATTTATTATCATGCCAGTGAATTGCAAGGCAACATGAACAAAGTTCAATTTTCAATGTAATTAGATTACTACTAATATTCCTTCTTGTTTCTTTATATTTAGGATTATGAAATAAACCAAACTACTATATTAAAACAACAGTAATTACATTTTAGTGTACAAAGTATTCTCTTAATACTATAATTATAAACAGATAAGATGTAATCATGTTTTAATTCAATTGTTTGTGATTAAAACACGCACATATTAACTATTCAACAACTAAGGGAAATAATATTACATTCTTACAACTTTTTCCCCCCCAATCAAGAATACCATAAAACATGATACCATATGCTTGGCAGGAGTGAGGGGAGTTGATGTGTACAGTAAACTTTGAAAAAAAGAAAATTTTACAGCAGACGCTATTATGAAAATACAACAATAAAAGTTATAAGTATATGATGGATTACCCTAGCAACAGTTAAATATTATTTGCAGTGTAGAAAATAATCTCAAAATGTGATTAATAAGGTTATTGTCATATTATATAAACAATGAATATCTCGTTGCTTATCTCTTTAAAAGACTGTTACAAATTAAGCAGCTTTGCATTAGAGATTGTTTTAACTATGCATTGATGTATTTGTTTCTAGTAAACAAGCACAGTATTCTAATATTTGTAATATAGTACACATGCAGAGGCTAAGTCTAACAGACTGGTTACATTTAACAGCCAAGATCACAATAAAATAGGGTACATTAGTTTAACAATTTAAGGAAGTATATTAAAAGTTTAAGTTTTAAGTACTGTAATAACCCTTTTTACTAGCTTGTCTCTAATAAGTAGTATTTGAAGACCTATATATGGGCTCCTACATTTCCAAAACCTTAAAATCTAATATCAGTGAATCTTAACCCAACATTTCATCATGTTACAGCAGCGTTATGGTTCAGTAAAGACACACACACACACTTTTTCAAGAAGTGGATAAAGACTAATGTAAATTTTGTGCATGTTAAAACGGGGCTCTATCTTTTTACAAAACTCATGAAAATAGTCCCACTGAAGTCTATTGGGACTACTGGAGGGAAGGAAAGCAGGATTTGGTCCAGATACTCTGTAGGCATGGAATCCTGTCTTGAGTTGAAGAAGTGCCCAGAAAAGATTGCCAAAATAAGCCTGAAGTTTCAGCAATGGAGGACAAGGGACTTTCCAACGTGTCGGTTCAGTGATAAGAAAGGAGGAATGAACTAGCACTATCCTAGAAATAGTCTATATTTAAAGGATTTCCAAATATGTTAGAGACTGAAATTGACCCGGAAAATGGTTACACTTGTAATTGTAAAATGCCTGCAATTCAACACTGACTCTGTAATAATACAGAAAATACATTCTTCTCCAAAAATCTTGAATTCAACTCAATATATAACAGTATCACATCTTTACAATTAGCTTAAGTGGTTAATTTGAAGTAACCAGTAAATTTATAGCTGGAAGATATAATTTAGATAAAAAAATTATTACCTCACAAAATGATTAAACATTTCTGAAATAAAGATGACATTGGTTTCATTAAAAACAGATTGGGTGAAGGCAGTAATATGCATCAGATTCTGTCAAACACCTTGTTTCATTTGTCTAAACTGCAGCCCACAATTAGAAAGCAAGGTCATTTATGGGCAGATTAGTTTCAAATATATCAATTAATAGATATGTAGTAGGAACTGTTCTTGTTCCTACAAAAGAACAAGAAGAATAATTCACATTAGAGGCAATTTTGCCCAGGAGAATATGCAGAATTGTAAGAGTCTTTGTGTTGCCATCTCAGTAGTTTATATGTAATCTTTCATCAGACTCCTAGTTGGCAATACAAGCTCATTCTCAGTTGTATTTATTGTGCAGTGAGTTCTCTGTTATCATGTACTTATTGTACTTCTAATACTCTGGTGGAAATATACACTCTAGAGCAGAGAGGCATGTTCACATTAGATAATTTTTATCCCTGAACCGACAGCTGGAAAATGTACAGGCCTGATTCTGTTCTCATTTACACCAATATACATCTATAACAACTCTGTGGCAGTGAAGGGAGTTACTCTGAATTAACAGCAGCATAACTCCTGTCCAGCAGCTTTAACTTACACTTGGGTGGAGGATCAGGGAGTTGCACCTG
This sequence comes from Chrysemys picta bellii, assembly GCF_011386835.1. NCBI lineage: Eukaryota > Metazoa > Chordata > Testudines > Emydidae > Chrysemys > Chrysemys picta. Next base: position 56,987,602 of record NC_088793.1, on the reverse strand, counting down.
GCTCCTTCTGGCCCCGCTCCACTAAGTCCAAGTGAAGAATCAAGCCCTAATTTCTCTGCTATCCTGCTGACTGAAGTTGTTCCTGAGATGCCTAAGACCATGTAACGCACTGTGGGTGTATTTTTATCAAAGGCATAACAGCCATGGCAGGAAACACAGCATACTAAGGCCACATAAATGCTACTTTGCTAGTTGTATTCTGTATACCCACAAACACTGAAAAAACTAGTGTAATTCTTCTTCTAGTTTGTGCTAAAAATGACCCCATCACCTCAATGGTACATTTTCCTAGACAGCTGAGCCAAGAAATTAGAATGTTAAGAGCAACAGCTTCCCCTATATATTCTTTTTCATACAAGGAGCTGACAGCCCTCAGTTTTATAGACTGATACAATGTCTGTTTTACAGCTCTGTTTTATAGTGAGGAAGAAAGGTCCAGCATGATTTTTAACTATTGCTGACAACCCTGACACTTGTATAGACACCACTTCTGTCATGGGTCAAACTAGACAGTTTAGAAAACTAAATTAGACAAGGGGACTACATAAAAGACAATGATCAGGAAAACAAGAGAATTCTTAACAGTCAGCAAGGACATAAAAACTATGGCCTGATTCACTACTCAGTTACATCACACCAGAGTAAAAGTAGCCGAGTGGAGCATTGCTTTGTGTCTAGTTTTAACTCCATGATTTCCATTAAAAGTAAATGGTAATGGCAAAGCTACCTGAAAAGAACACTGAAAATGTAATGTACGTACAATTCATAAGGCTATCCATCCACCGAATGGGTATAGAACTTAAATTATAGAAATTCATGAGTTCTACTAATTGAGTTTAGTCTTGTAAATCAATAAAATTCTTTCCACTCTACAAAAAAGTCTATATACTACATGTATATATTCTCACATGTGAATCATAGATAAAACCTGAAGCTTTAACACAAGTCTAAGATTAACTTTCTAATGACATGCAGTACAAACTTCAACTCCCAGTAATTTATAAGGCTACACCTACACTGCAAGTTATGGGTGTGATTCCCCATCTTGCATACATGTACTAGCAGTAGCTTAATGAGAGCTAGCATGAGTACAAACAGTAGCACAGCCATGACAGCACAGGCAGTGGCATGGCTTAGCTGTGATGAGTATGTACCCACCAGTTTCAGGTGGGTTTGTACTCGGCATGGCTAAACCATGCCATCGCTGCCATTGCCCATGCTTCCGTGGCTACACTACTATTTATACTCATGCTAATATGTGTATGCAAGCTGGGGAATACACCCCTAATGCTCCAATATACACACAGCCTAAGAGTTCAAGTCTGGCAGTTTATACATTCAGAAAGCTTAATGTATGAATCAATTCACTACAGTATTAATATCTTTTTATCTAATATTAATATATTGTGTTCTATAATGAGGTATTTTTCATATCAGACTTTAAAAACTGCATTGGAGTGTGCCCCTGAAATTATTAGTGGAGTTTGAGTCATATTTTGATTTAGAGTCAACATTTTTCAAAACATACTTCATGTCAAAGGCAGTGGAAATCCAGCAGGTCTTTTCCAATATTGTTGGCAGGCCCAGAACCTTTCATATGCCATATTTGTCACAGGTCAGACAACAAAGCTTAGCAGCCCAAGTTACAAAAAGGGAACTCATAGCAAAGAGTTGGACAAGACAATCAGAATGAGACAGAACTATTAACATTCAAGCAGAACTTAGAAATGATCACATTAGAACTTTCTAGAGCTCAGTTCCATATTGTGAAAACACATGCTTCCAATAATCAAAAACTAGTTAAATCAACCATGTAAACAAAACAATTAGGAGAAAAATATACCGAGGAAAAGTTAGGTTTAACACATGGCTGTGGAGAACTTCATGAACTTCAGTGTGGTAACCCTATCCGCTCCCTTAGATTTATTATATTTTATTTTTAGAAGTAATCACTTCCCTCCAGTAAATGGTTAGTACACCAGAAGTTCTGCACAAACAAAAACTGAAAGGGATCATTGCTGTGAATCAAACACATGTCAGCACACTCAACAGGGCCTAAGGAAGCCTGCTCGAAGCAGGTCCAGAGTAATCTGTCACACTCTAACATTTTCTCTTTTCAGCACTGCCATTTCTTTAATTACAACAATATTAACTAATGAAATGAAATCACTTCCAAGGCAAGTTCAGAATACTAAATGGAAAACAAATCTCTCTCCTTATCATATTAATCCACACATGTAACTTTACCCTTTCTTTTACATGATTGATTTCCTGTATTTCTTTATAATTAAACTTAAGTGGGAACTCTCCCTGCATTTCAAAACTTTCCGAAAAAACTGTAGCACAATTAGACTATACTATAGGGGTTGTCATGGTCCTGAGGCAACATAGTATTGTACTTGTACAGAAGCAAACTCTGTTGGTACAGCATAGTGAGGTGGGTAGGGGCAAATGGCACAAGTACAAATGGTGAAACAGGACAGCCATAAAGAAGTGTCACTGCAAGGGCTACCATGCAAGAATCTTGAGAGGAAGAAGCAAAAGCAAGAGGACCATCCAGGATGAACTGACCTTGAGGAGAAAATAAGGGAGTCACTTGGATTAAATGAAAGAAGAAAAAGCTTAAAGAGTTTGGATATTTGTCTCTCCTTTCATGTGTCCCAGCCATCTCTCATGGCCTAAATGGTCTTCTACGACTGGCTTACATTTACCTGAAAAGCCTTTTACCTGACAAGAGGGAGTTGCACTCCATTTTGTTTTCAAATGTATTTAATTTAAGTTGAGCATATGTTCATGTTGATCATTTGAGCGTCTCCTGCAGCCCTTTTAAATGTTCCTTCCTCAACCCTCCAAATGAGGTAGCTGGATGTGCCCACCAACTACACTCCTTCAAATGGCAAGAGGGGATTATTGCAGGGTTATTAGAAGCAGTTTACTCTCCCACCTCCCAGGGTTTGAGAATAATACACATACAGAGCTCTTAGCTTTTGCTGTTCTAAAAGTTCAAAAGAGAGTTTAGAACCCAAACTCAGATTCTCCACAATGTACTATTGTACACTGCCCAATCATAATTAACACTACTATTTATTATTTGTACTCCAGTAGCATTTAAAGGCCTTAATCAGGATTGGCGTCCCATTGTGCAAGGCACTAATCTTAAACACGTTGGGCCTGATTTTCAGGAGCGGTGAGCACCCAAAACTGCTATTGCCTTCAACTGGTTTTCTGGAGGGTAGGCATCTCTGAAAATCAGGTCCTAATTGTCTATCTTTCTTTAAAAAAAAACAAATTAAAAACCTTTTTTGTTAGCGATGTTAGGCACACTGAAGGGAACTGAGATATGGGCAGTGTCTATGGCCAACCCCAGGAAACTGACAAGTCATTATTTGATGCAATATCATACCAGTTGGTCACATTTACAAGTGAACACATGATTTATTTCTCAGAGATGGTGGATTATAGTGACAGAATACAGAAGAAGAAATGGGACAAGAGATGGGGAGAAGGACGTTGTTTTAGAGAAGAGAGTTAGTAAGAGACAGATGGCAAGAGGGAGCTGAGAAGGGGGGGGGAAGGGGGAAATCAAAAGTAATGCACCAAACTTTACTGTGATCATTTTGCTAGAATTTTATATCTCTTTCCCCTCTCCTCTGTTTATTTAGGGGCAAGGGACTGCCTTATTCTACCTCTCTGAGGTGCTTGGCATGCCTTTGGGGCTCTTAATAAATGCTTTCCTCGGATTAAAACTCAGAATCAATTAATCAAAATTGTATTAACAGAGTTCTAGATTTTTCAAGACCAGGACTGGACTTTTTTTGGATATGTAATATTAAAAACAGAAAATATCAGGGGACCACATTGCAAGTGGCTAAACTGCTTCCAAAAATATATTTCTCTTTGTGTACAGGAAACAGAAACACTGCCTTTAGATACATCCGATATGGACTTCTTCAAAGAGATGTCAAAACTGATTGAGCTTCCGTAACTTCATATACTTACATGGTCCATTTACTTTCTAAGCATCATTATTTATTTGTTGAGCTGTGTCCTCAGCCTTTTGTCTGTTTGGCTACAAAAAAAGAGAGAAGTACCTGTCTTGTCAGTGGCTGCCATATAAGTTGAAACAGGAAGGAGGAAGAGAATTGCCATCCAAAGCCAAATTATGCAGAATCCAATGTGCTTCATCTCCTCTCGGACACATGTGAAAAAATGACCACAGATCTGAAACAAAAAATACTCACAATGGGAACAATATCTTCTTATTCTCCCTTTCCCAGCCCCCCTCCCCCCAAAAAAAACCACAAGGAAGAATTTATTTGTAAAGAAAAGAGAAGGACATTGGTTGTACACATGTATATTATTTAGCTGCGTTAAAGCTCTGAAAAAGTTTACAGACTAATCTGAATTTAGAATTGGGTGATAAATGTATTTCTTGCTACTTTTTTTAGTTTCATGAGCAATTCATTTACAGCAATACTAACTCAGATATTATTTAAAAAGCCACTAAATTATCATTCATTAGAATGACTAGTTTCTTTTTCTCCCTTCTAGCTTTTTAGTCTTAGATATTTTAGTTTAACTGTTTGGTGGCACAGTGCTGCAGAAAGACTGCTGAAGTAGTCATCAAATCAAATGAGGAAAACTTATCATTGCTTTATATTATCTTTTATTTAAAAACAAAATGGTCATATATTTGCCCATATTCTTCTTTGCAAAATATGCAAGTGTCTAGGGCAGCCTGACCTAAGTTTGCAGTTTAAATCTTACTAAAAAAGAATGAAACTTGTCCAACAAAATATCTTTCTCTTCCGAACACAATACTGGGCTTCTTCTAAACCAATTACAACTAGTGGGAAAGCATGGATTTAACAAAGCACAGTAAAATGCAACAATAAATTATTATTCATATTTTTCTTAGAGAAAGCATGATGTTGTCCTGTAATATGAAAATACACTGAAGAAAAAATACAGCTGGTGTGTCTGCTCCGGAAATGTCATCTTTATGATTATTTTTGTGTTGCACTATTTTCATCTTCATGGTTATTCTGTCAGTCAGCAGTACAGATAGTAACACAAAATGAATTTATGTCAAAAGAACATCATGGTGTAAGTTCCTGCACCTGCTTTACAAGGAGACTTCAATGTACTAGAGCTTAAAGCCTATGGCTCTCAAATCCTGAAAAGCTCTTACAAATTAAATAACACTGTTACCAATTGCTAATGCTGCTATCTCCCTCACCATGCCTACTGTATCTGTGCATGTTGATTCATCGCTAGTTTATTACTTCAGAAGATGATCAATCACTTATACAATCAACCCGCCAGAACTTAATAGCAAGAATTGACTTGAGTTTATGACGGTCCAGCCTGTAACACAACCCGCCTTGGAAATTTAGTTTCTCTGATTAATTTTGATTTGTTTTACAGACAGTATAATACACAGATACCAACTGACAGGCACTGAGATAACTGGGCAGCAGAAGGGGGAAATGTGCAGATCCTTAATTCCTCTGCACATGAACACTGCCAAGCTGCTGGAGTGTGGGAAAGCCAGAGCACTCGCTCCCGGGGAGGGGCCAAGGCCTGACACGGTGCAGGTCAGTTTGCCTGAAGCAGCAGCATTACCAGTGGCGCTGCCTGTAGGGTCTTGACTCCTCGCAGCAGCTGCTCTCCTGCCGTCTTTGCCTTGCTGTGCTTGCAAACTCCCCAGCCAGCCCCAAGCGTTAGCTCCCAGTCACCGCTACCCCCCGGCTCACAACCCCAGCTCCCCATCCCCAACCTCTCTAGTCCGAAACCCTTTGTCCCCAGCCCAACTCCTCCTTCCCCGGAGCGGCGGCGGGCGGGCGCGTCCTGCAGCGCAGCCAGCCAGCCAGGCGGAGACGCGCCAAAGCATCTGGGAACCGTAATTCCCGGAGCCCGGCTCGCAGCAAGGAGTTGGCGGCGCTCGCTGCCAGCGCACAGCGGAGAAGGCGGCAAAGCTGGGGGCGCAGGACCGCACCCCACGCGGCTGTTCACGCGCCGCCCTGGCGCCCCCCGTGGCCACATCCCTGTCACAGAGGTGAGCGGCCCCCCGTGTCTGTGTGTGTGGGGTGCCCCTAGCCCGCGGCCTGTGAGTGCTGCACTCGCCGACGGCCGGCCGCCCCCGCGGTTCTCCATGCAGAGCCCTTCCTGGGGCCCCGCCAGCAGAGCGCAGCGCCAGTCGCTGGGGTTGATGCCCAGCGCCCTACGGGAGCGGGCCCCTCTGCTTTGCATTTATCCTAACTGGCTTTTCCGCTGGGAAATTGCACCGCCTGAGAAGCCGGGCTCAGCTGGGGCCAGGAGCGAAGCTGCAGCAAAACTCGGTCAAACTTACCAGAAAACTAACAAAAAATAAAAGGCAGGTGGGGCTGGGAGAGGCAGCACCTGCTGCCTCCAGGTAGGAATTGCAGGGGTCTGGGGACATGGGGGGAAGATCGCGTCTGGGGCGGGGAGATCAGTTTCTCTCTCTGCCCCAACAGCATGTCTGAGCTCTAGTCAAATAAAAGTATAACTGGCAGTGAAATGCACGAACAATGTGATTCAATGCAGTAAAACTCAAGAACCCCTGAGATCCATGTAGGTTAGGGGCTGTGCACCTGCAAATTCCCAATAAGGGGCTGTCCTTTCTTTTACCATATCCCTTGTCACTAAACCATTTCAGTTTACTGCATTTAGGCCAGCAGACTCCCACAATTAGGAAAAACGTTACAGACTAATAGATATTTGCTTTTGTGTATAGACATATTATATGTACATCCACAAGTATTTAACAAATATACACATTTTGGCCTTCTGCCAGTTTGTAACAGCATTTAATCATTTTGTTAACTATAGTACATGCACTAGGAGTATTTTGATTAGCAGTTTTAATTGAAACAAAATATATACACACACTGACATAATTATAGTAACTTATTTACACAAGTGTGAGCAGATAGTACATTATCCAGTGTGGGAACAGTATATAAACATACAGTGTATAGTATTTATATATAGGGTACAGTCAAAATCAGAAATAAACTTGATTGGCAATAAAGTGAGCTGAACACATACATACAGTAGTATTTGTGTGTGATGTGTAAACATTGACTACAAATATGAGCCGCTTACCTTTAATTTTTACTTATTAAGTCCTCCAGAAGCACAGTAAATGTCTGTACAAAGCTGCTGTAGTGCTGAGGAGTTGCTGGAGCGAGTCTCCAAAGAGTGGGATGCAGCTCTGTCCTTATTAGTCTCACACAGTGTGACCCTCCCACTCAGTAAGCACAGAATATACTGCAAGACAGGACAGACACCAACACAGTCAGGGTTTTTACATAATCACACTAATCTCTTCCAAGTCTGGTAATAATATAAAAAAGGTTATTTTATTTTATTTGTATAATAAACTGTTCCACAAATAAAATTGTCTGGTTTGATTGCATGAATGAAAGGGTGTGTGGGTTCTGTTTGTGGAGCAGTGGCTATGAAGTACTGTGCATGGCATTAACACACCAGCAGGGAACTGGCTTTTAACACATAAGTGTAAGCATATGTCATTAATTTTATATACTTTATCATAAATTTAAGACCAACCAACCAACCAAGAGAATGCGCCTATTTATGGCACTGATGTTGCAAAGCCCAGCAGATGACTGGTATTTAGTTTGCCTTTTTAAGCCCATCATTTAAAAGCCAGTATGTTCTTGCACTGTAATATCATCTGTCTGTGATAAAATGGTGACATTGAGCCTTGCCACTAATTCTCACTTGAATATGCTAAACTGTACTTTTCTTGGGCCCTCTGAGTGTGCTCATGACAGCCTTCCAGTGTAGCCTTAGACATGTAAACCAGAGGATAAAAGGATATAGAGTAAGAAAATGATTACAAGTACATACATAGAAGGTAGGGAGAGCAGAATCTTATTTTAATGCATCTCATTTAAATGTATTTAAAGTTCTCTCTTTTTCTAGTAGATCTATTTTTGAAGTCAAGACGAGGAGTTGGTGATTTGTGAAGAGTGAATCTCAAAGGGTTCAACTGTTTAATATTGAGTGGATAAACATCCAAAAAAAATTGTTTATCTGGAACTTATCTGAACTTGGTCTTAAAATCAACTGGAAATTTCATTATATTGGATTTTTCCTCACAAAATTTCCAACAGTACTTCCTGGTTTCACCCAACATCAAAATAACTACACAAGACAACAAATAAGTCACACTTGAAGTCATGTTGCAGAGTAGCATGGTTCCTATTTTTTATTTTCTCTTTGTGACATGACTTTTAAAACAGTCTGTACTCTTCCCAGCTCAGAATCACAGAGAGTAATAGTCTTGTGGCTCAAATATAGGACTGAGCCAGGACATTTAATTTTTGTGCTCAGGTCTGCCACAGACTTGTGTGACTTTGGGAAAGTCACAAATCCCTAGACTTCAGTTTTCCAGTCTGTAAAATGCAGATGGAAATGCTGTTGTGAAGCTAAGGGCCTGATTCTGCAACCAAAACTTGATACTGCAGCCCTTATTCAAATGCGTAGTCCCAAGGCAAAGGGACTACACACAAGAGTTTGGCTGCAGTTTGCTCTTTGTGATTCTGAGCTGGGAGGTGTGGAGACTATTTTAAAAGCCATAACACAAAAATAAAAGATTGTAAAGGTCTAGTACAGTGAAATATATTGTGATTATTGAATTTAAAATATGTTTTATTTTCTCTTTACTCTTTCTACAAAATCTACAGAAATTTTACAACCCCTGCTTAGGTCCTGTTCACATATCCTAAATATCCTGGATTCAAATCCACTAGCATAGATGCCTATATCCAAAAGGAGTGTAATTGACCACTGGATTTCAGTGTCCACAAGATAAAATTAATGAATATTTTGGCAATTAGATAAAGATTCTTTTGTAAATAGCACAAAATTTTATACCTACAATTAAATATTCAGTTACAAAGATCTTTGAATTACTTTTGTCCTCCAAAGATTCAGAAAATTAATCCAGATTTTGAGCAGGGGACAATTTACAATTTTAAGGACTACTTTGATTTGTTATAAATAAAGAGAAGATATTTCACACTATCAAATAGAGCAGAGCAGAATACCCTTCAATATATGCTTCCATGCAAATCACTCTACATGATTAAGTCCTTAATAATGGCGGCAAGATCAGGCTTTATAGTTCTGAATTCAAACAGGAGTTGCATGTTCATGTTTGGGAGCAGAATTTGGGCCACAGATTTTCTGAATGAAGTGTAGTCAAAACATCAGTCCCCATAGATTTAATTTGTATTGCTTTGATTGTAGATATACTCTGGTTGATTCATAGATTCATAGATTCTAGGACTGGAAGGAACCTCGAGAGGTCATCGAGTCCAGTCCCCTCCCCTCATGGCAGGACCAAATACTGTCTAGACCATCCCTGATAGACATTTATCTAATCTACTCTTAAATATCTCTAGAGATGGAGATTTCACAACCTCCCTAGGCAATTTATTCCAGTGTTTAACCACCCTGACAGTTAGGAACTTTTTCCTAATGTCCAACCTAAACCTCCCTTGCTGCAGTTTATGCCCATTGCTTCTTGTTCTATCCTTAGAGGCTAAGGTGAACAAGTTTTCTCCCTCCTCCTTATGACACCCTTTTAGATACCTGAAAACTGCTATCATGTCCTCTCTCAGTCTTCTCTTTTCCAAATTAAACAAACCCAATTCTTTCAGCCTTCCTTCATAGGTCATGTTCTCAAGACCTTTAATCATTCTTGTTGCTGATTATGATGATGGTTTGCTTTATATTTGCTTTTAAGCCTAACCTGGACATGCTGCTAATTAGTAAATCCCAGACACCAAAGGCTTGCCAGGGAAACTGATAAGAGGCACTGCTTGACATGGTGGTAGAGTTTGCAGGACTCATCATTTTAGGAGATTTCAGCATTGATCAAAACTCCCTATCCAGACTTTTCACATTAGTTTCCTCACAGGTAATTTCCAGACCCACCCACTCAATTGACAACATCCTGGACTAGATCTTTGGGCTTGGTGTGGACATAAAAATTAAGTAAAATAAATAAAAATCTCCCTTTAATGATCAGGCTATTTCCTCCTTGAGGCAGAAATAATAAATTTCCCCATAGCAAGGCTAAAGAAAAGCAATACCACGATCTGTTCCTGAAACCTTTAGACCCAGCTAAATTCCAAAATCTACTTATAGCAGACCCTGCCCAACCAAGAGGCCAAGGAGTAAAAGAATCAGTAAAGTATAATAGCCACTCTCTGACTACTGCTGTACACTCTGAGCCATAGTCTCAGTCATGGGCAACGGAAATGGAAGGGGAGAGGGACAAAGGACCATTCCCCCTTGCACACACTTTTTAAACGGGGGGGCCATGCCCCCCACATTTGAGAACCTGAACTTGGCAGGGGTGCAATGAGGGTCATAATGCCAGTCAAATTTGGGCTGTTTTGGTTGCTTGCCCTGCTCCCACCCCATACTTCCGCAATCCTTCTGGTGCCACTGTCCTCAGCTGGTGTAAATCACTAACTTTACTAGAGCTATGCCAATTTATACCAGCTGAGGATCTGGTCATCAAAGTACCATGGTCCACATTGATTGATATGGCTCTTGGATGACCTGGAATAGAAAAACTGGGAAGAAAACCTGTCTACAAACCTGTGCCAAGGCCATGAAGGAGACAAAGAGAGCCTACCAACCCCTTGTCATAGAGGCAGCAAAGTCACAACTGACAGAACTTCTCTGGGTCACAAAACACTTTATATACTCAAACTGGCTCCACTCAACCCCAAAACACAGCACTTACAGCAAGGAACTATCTTATTTAATAGAATTGATCATTTGTATCTGGGATGGCCTCATCGACCAGCATGAACAACAAATTCAGAACGAGAACATAATACCCTCCTTCCAAGTTTTTGGCCCATTCACACAAATAGAAGTCTAGGAAAATTTGATAGAAATCATGGCCACTGTTTGTGATTCTGTCTGCTGCCATTCTGGATAGTAAGAGAGAGTAGACAATTTGAAACTCCCACTAAGACATACTGTCAACATTTTTGATTAGAGGAATTTACCACCTATCCTAGAATATGCAATAATCTGACCACTACTAAAGAAATGTTGCTTGACACTAGAGACCTTCTTGTGTGTGTGAGAGAGTGTGTTCTTTTTTATATATTTTTTGCCAGAGTGAGATCCATATTTTAGGTGAAATCCTAGCCCCATTGAAGTCAACAGAGAAATTTTCATTGACTTCAGTGAGGCCAGGATTTCATCCTCTGTGTCTAGGTCCTATGAGAGTTCTGTTTCCCGCATTCAAAAACATCGCCACATCGTTCAACAGTTTCATTATTTCTGTGAAATATAGCTGTTGTGGGAGGACATGATTGCAAAGGTAAAGAAGACCACTCAGCAAGGAACAATCGTATAAAAGGTTTTGAATATAAAGACAGATGGACACTGAACTCAGTGGGAACCAGTGCAGAGAGGAGAGATAAGCAGCATTTGTTAGATAACTTTAAAATGCTGTAACTAATATGAAATTCTGTGAACTTTGGAGGGATTATTTGTGATACTAGATTTATTATTGTTTCTGCACATGCTATAATAAAAAGAACTTTAAAAAATAGATATAAAAAATTAATCATAGAATATCAGGGTTGGAAGGAACTTCAGGAGGTCATCGAGTCCAACCCCTTGCTCAAAGCAGGACCAATCCCCAGACAGATCTTTGCCCCAGATCCCTAAATGGCCCCCTTAAGGATTGAGCTCATAACCCTGGGTGTAGGAGGCTAATGCTCAAACCACTGAGCTATCCCTCCCCTCTAATTCTTCCACATCTGATTGTACAACTTTTTCTATGCCCTTGTGGAAGATGATTATTTAAGAAACATTTAGTTTAGGTGGAGATGAAAAGAAAACTAGTATGATTTGTGTCTGTGGATAGAGATTTCAGCAATATAAACCAGTGTTAGTCCCAAGAATCTCAGATTTTTATTTTGATTCATCCTAAGTGATAAAAGATATATATACTAAGTGCCAAGTCTCACTGTAAGCCAGAGTCCCCTATTGTGTTTGATAACAATATTTATGTTACCTTGGGTATCTCCTCCTCCCCCAATTTACTTGTTCAAACTTATGTTTAAATAGGATACTACTGTGATAAATACAGTGTTTTCAGATCCTGTGAAGAATAGTATTTTTATTCTTCTCAGAAAGTATTTTATTTACACTTGTTAGTACTGTAATGGGCATACATATCTGTCGTTACTATCATGAAGTATACATACTGTATTGGCTATGATGATAAAAGTTAACACAACTGCAGTTTTGAAATACACCTCTACCTCGATACAGCGCTGTCCTTGGAAGCCAAAAAATCTTACCGCGTTATAGGTGAAACCGCGTTATATCGAACTTGCTTTGATCCACTAGAGTGCGCAGCCCTGCCACCCCCGGAGCACTGCTTTACCACATTATATACATATTTGTGTTATATCGGGTCGCATTATATCAGGGTAGAGGTGTATACAAGAGGCCTGATTCACCACTATGTTATTTCAGTGTTATGTTAGTATAACTCCACTGATTTCAATTGGGTTAGCCTGGAACGGCGAACTGCGGCCAATAAGAGCTGCGATCGGCCGAACCTGCGGACGCTGCACGTAAACAACCTGTCCTGGTCCGCCAGTGGATTTCCCTGATGGACCATCTGCCAAAGGTTGCCGATCCCTGTTCTAACTGGTTCACTGAAAGAGCTTGTTGAACATTATTTGACTATAATCAGAGCTCCAGTTTCTGTTGCTGCTTTTGTATATTTATAGAGATAGGTTGTGCCATTCTGGTGCAGCTGTGAGAAGGAAGAATTGGAGAGGCAACACCACCACAGGAGATGCACGGGGGAGGAAGCATTGTGCCTCAGAAACATCCTTCAGCTTCCGTGGGGTTAGCATATGGGTGAGAGAGGGAAAGAGCTAAGAGCTCTGCCTACTCCCCACACACTTGCATCTCTAATGCAGGCCTTGTACTCCCATGAGCACTTGGTGCTGAGATCCAGGGAACCCTCTCCATAGCCACACAAGGGTCAAGGGATTCTGACTACTCCCTGCATGGCAGCATTAGTGCCAGTCACTATCTAGCCTTACCTGATTGTGTAACGCCAACAGACCCTGGATTGAACCAGGGACCTCTGGAGCTTAGTGCATGAGCCTCTACAGCATAAGCTAAAAGCCAACTGGCTGTTAGACAGACTCATTTAACTCTCCCTCTTTAAGTGGTCTTGGTGCCACTAGATGGGACAGAACACCAAACCCAGCAGGTGTGTGGGTTACAATTACAGGGCATGGAATGTGCTACTGCAGTCAAAACAAACCAGATCTTTCTCCCTTATTTCTAAGTAACTATAAAAATGTGTTATGAGGATTTGCCTTAGATAGATACTGTAAAAGAGTAGTTATGGTCAGTATCAAACCAAATCCTTATGCACTAACGTTTGATAGATTTTACAACTTGACAGAATTTTCCTTGGCAAGGAGAATAAGGAAGGAACTAGCAAAAATAGCTGCTAGATTGATAACAGCTATTCTGTTTGAAATAGTGTAAGAAACATTGTATCTGTTTTTAACAGAAGACAAAAGCAATTTCAAATTAAGGACCCGAGGCTGCACATACTTACTGCTGGTACAGTGTTTACTACCATGAGTAGTCCCTTTGAAGTCAATTGGAAACAGTACGAGTATTCCTAGTACTAAGCACCACAGTTGGGACTCGTCAGTATGGCTTCTGTCACTTGGATACTTTTGAAAATTGTACCCTACACTTAATAGTGAGTGCTTCCAGAACTGAACCTATGTTATATTTAGAAGTCAATGGAGTTACACTGATTTACACCAGCTGGATATCTGGACCTGAACATTTAGTCATGATATAAGATGTGGAAGAACTCATAATTTCAGTAGTATTCATGGTCTGCAGTTAAATAAAAAGTCAGAGTAAATGCATTCAAGGAAACTTGGCCACTGTAGGCCATATGTGCTGTAAACTGACCTTCTAGCCTACACAGACTGCAGAAGAACATAATCAATAATCCTGTATATATGGTAGTTTTGGGAGCCAGGGAATTTGCATGTTAACACACACTGACAGCCAAAAAGAAGAGCACATATATCATATACTGCCCTCAGTGTACAGATGACCAGTTAGGCCCACTTATTGTGCAATTAAAATAAATAAAATTAAACTATTTATTAGGACTACAAAGTAACACATAAGCCTGCTGAGAGGGTTGTATTAATAATTTTAAATAATAGAAATCCTAGAACTGTAGGACTGGAAGGAACCTTGAGAGGTCATCTAGTCCAGTCCCCTGAACTCATGGCAGGACTAAGTATTATCTAGACCATCCCTGACAGGTGTTTGTTTAACCTGCTCTTAAAAATCTCCAATGACGGAGATTCCTCAACCTACCTAGGCAATTTATTCCAGTTTTTATCCACCCTGACAATTAGGAACTTTTTCCTAATGTCCAACCTAAACCTCCCTTGTTGCAATTTAAGCCTGTTGCTTCTTGTCCTAAGAGATTAAGGAGAATAATTTTTCTCCCTCTTCCTTGTAACAACGTTCTATGTACTTGAAAACTGTCATCATGTCCCCTCTCAGTCTTCTCCAGACTAAACAAACCCAATTTTTTAAATTTTCCCTCATAGGTCATGTTTCCTAGACCTTTAATAATTTTTGTTGCTCTTCTCTGGACTTTCTCCAATTAGTCCACATCTTTCCTGAAATGTGGCATCCAGAACTGGACACAATACTCCAGTTGAGGCCTAATCAGCGTGGAGTAGAGCGGAAGAATTACTTCTCGTGTCTTGCTTTACAGCACTCCTGCTAATACATCCCAGAATGATGTTTACTTTTTTTGCAACAGTGTTACACTGTTGAGTCATATTTAACTTGTGATCCACTATGAGGCCCAGGTCCCTTTCCGCAGTACTCCTTCCTAGGCAGTCATTTCCCATTTTGTATGTGTGCAACTGATTGTTCCTTCATAAGTGGAGTACTTTGTATTTATCCTTATTGAATTTCATCATAGTTACTTCAGACCATTTCTCCAGTTTGTCCAGATCATTTTGAATTTTAATCCTATCCTCCAGAGCACCTCCCTCCCAGCTTGGTATCATCCACAAACTTTATAAATATACTCTCTATGCCATTATCTAAATCATTGATAAAGATATTGAATAGAACTGGACCCAGAACTGATCTCTCCTGGACTCCACTTGATATGCCTTTCCAGCTTGACTGTGAACCCTGATCACTATTCTCTAGAAACGGTTTTCCAACCAGTTATGCACTCACCTTATAGAAGCTCCTTCTAAGTTATATTTCCCTAGTTTGTTTATGAGATGGTCACGTGAGACAGTATCAAAAAGTATTCTTAAAGAAAATAGACCCACTTGTGAAGGGTATTGAGAATAATATTGGTGCAAATCTCAGCAGTGTTTGTTATTTTTAGCACCTCAAATGTGTTTTGGAACATATCCAAGACCAAAACTGTATTTTATTTTGACATAGAGCCAGGACAATTTCTGAGAAATGTGTTTTTTTAAGTGCTAGCTTTTATGTAGCACTTATAGGGCTTGTTTTCACTGCAAACTTAACTCAGACTCAGCCCCAGGTTATTCCCTTAATATGCTCCACATTCACACATCCGCATGCCTCTTTCAGTACTACACAGTGAAATAGTCACCCCTCCCTGAGATACAGACCTGGGGTAGATGTTAATGCATATTGCTACTCTCCAACACAACTGCAATGAAGAAATGCAGCCACAACAACTGAGACATGCTGATCTTCTAATCACTTCCTACAAGCCCCCTGACCAGACGTGACTCATAGTGGGGGCAGGGAGCTGTCTGGACTCTCCCCTATGCGGGGCCGGTGCTACCATTAAGGCAAACTAGGCGGTTGCCTAGGGCGCCAAGATTTGGGGGTGCCAAAAACCGGTGCCCCCAATTTTTTTTTACAGCATTCCTGGGCTGGACGGCAGCGCGCTGACACATGCGGCTCAGACTCCCTCTCCCAGCGCAGCGGCCGCTCCATTTCTCCTGCCTCCCACGCTTGCGGCACCAATCAGCTGTTTGGCGCCACAAGCCTGGGAGGGGAGGAGAATTAGAGCGGGGGAGGCGTGCTCGTGGAGGAGGCGGAGCAGAGGTGAGCTGGGGTGGGGAGCTGCCGCACGACTCCCCAGGCCGCGGGGGTGAGGAGCTGCTGCAGGAGGGATACCATAGGGCGGGGTGGGAGCTGCCGCAGGGTTCCCCACCCCATCTCACCTCTGCCACGCCCCCTCCCCGAGCAAGCCGTCGCTGCTCCACTTCTCCCACCTCCCAGGCTTGCGGCGCCAATCCGCTGTTTGGCGCCACAAGCCTGGGAGGGGAGGAGAATTAGAGCGGGGGCGGTGTGCTTGGGGACGAGGCGGAGCAGAGGTGAGCTGGGGTGGGAAACTGCCACGGGGGGGGCGCCTCAGGGCAGGGGGGGGAGCTGCCGCGGGAGGGGCGCCTCAGGGTGATGGGGGGGTGGGGAGCTGCCTCAAGGCTGGGGGCGAGGTGCAAGGTGGAAGTTTCACCTAAGGCACGAAACTTCCTTGCACTGGCCCTGCCCCTATGACAGAGTCATAAGTGAGTGGCCCAGGGGAGGGGAGGCAAGGCGGTTTACTGGACTCTTGCCCCATGACAGAGCTGTGAGGTACACGAAGAATATGGGAGGGACATTCCCAGGGATGGAATCATCAATCTAGAATTTCCCAGGTCTTAGTGTCCAGAAATTAAGGGGTAGGCAAGCAACCCCTTCAGTACCCTGCTGGCCACTGGGATGTGATCAGCAGCCAACAGACTATGGATCTTCCTAGCAGGCAGAATGTTACAGATCAAATACTTTTGATCCAACTCAGAGAAGGAGCAGACAGAGGCCAAGGCTATTGAGTTGGCTCCTCCTGCATGGTCTAGAGCAGTGGTGGGCAACCTGCAGCCAGTGGGTCACATGTGGCCCATCAGGTCAAGCTGCTGGAGGGCCGCCAGACTGTTTGTTTACATTTGCATGTCCGCCCGCAGCTCCCAGTGACCGCAGTTCACCGTTCTCAGCCAATGGGAGCCGCGGGCCGCAGGTTGCCCATCACTGCTCTAGAGGGTGGATGGTGTGGTGAGTACCAGTGCAACTAACAGTCCCATTTTTCAGCGAGGCAGGTTTAAATAGGAATTGCTACTTCATGCAGATATCTCTGATGGAGTGGAGATGGGAGGAAGCCTAACCAAATCCAATAGAGGTGATCTAACGGCCTTCCCTTACAAGGGAGTTTGAGGCACAGCTTAAAGTTGCTGCAGCTAAGACCCAGGTTGGAACTAGGGAAACTGAGGCATAGCTCATTGTTGATGTGGCTAAAATGTCAGCTGAAAGTGGGGTAACTGAAGCTAAGATCCCAACGAAAACTGGGGACTGAGATTGGAGAAACTGTGAAATTGCTCACTGTTGCTATGGCACAGACCCTGGCTGAAAGTGGGGAAACTGAGGCAGTTAAGGAGTATTGCATCACATGATTCCTATTTAATTTCATACACTTTGTGGTGTCCTTGGGTTGGATATTTTACATGTAGTAGTCATCTGTATCCTAAGTCATGGCCACACCCAATTTATTATTAATAGCAAATTAAGAGATAGAGGCTTTATTGAGTGCTGGACAGTTTCTGATTTAGTGCAATAGGGTTTCCTTGAAGGGAAGACTGGATGTCAGTGTTGAACCTGGAAGGTGATTGGAATGCACTGGAATGCATTAGGTGTGGTAAAAAAACATTGCCTCCATAAAAAGCAGCAGTTGTCAGCCCAGGTTATTAGGGAGAGTGGGATCCATACCTTCAGAATGTAACAGTACACCACCACATTTGGTTGGTCTTGCTAAAAATTATTTTCACAGGCTTAGACCATTTCCTCCCACAGTCCCTAGAGTGGGCAGACAAGTTCCCCCATAACATCCTGTAAATGTGAGCAGAGAGTGACAAAGTGAGTCGTAGAGCTATGAATCTTGGGATATGATTCCAGATAGCTGTATTGCTTGTTACAGCCAGAAACAGCACCAGTCATGTGGGGCGCATGACAGCACAGAAATGTGGTTACAGTATTGTAGGTTAGGCTACCATGGATTAATTTATCCTGTGATTGCTTACCCTGTACTTCACATGCACTGAAAACATATCCTTAGCTGGAAGACTTAGGTGTTGTGAGCAGCTCTGATTCTTTAACTCTCCCAGTGAGCCAGGGGAGCTCACATGCATCATGGTGGTAATTGCAACAGAGAATCAAGTTTGCACATTCTGCTGTTCAGTCTCTAAAACAGCTAGCATTGGACCAAGCCAGGCTGTGGCAATTTAAGGCCTGATCCTGCAAACACTTAGCAATTAAATAACTTTATTCCCATGAGTTAAATTACTCACATGTAGGCTTGGTGCATAAATTGTCAGATATAAATTATAATTATTACAGGAATCTATTTGATATAGATACATGATAATAAATGTACTTATTTCTATAAAATATATATTCAGGTGATTGATAAACTGTCTCCTCAGCCTGGAGATACAAACTCTGCCTCAAGTAAACAGGTGATTGAAAGGGTAACAGGCCCTCCACAAAGAGAACTGTGTGTTTAGCCACAGCTACAGCATGGAGATAGGGAAGCCTTTGTTTTAGGAAGACACTAGACAACACCTAAATATTGTTTAATTGTGTGTTCATCAGAACTTTTTTAATATGAGTACATAAACTTTGATGCACCTTCAAAGCTATTTGGGGGGAAACATCCTTGGTTTAGGTTTCAGGCATTGTAATTAAAATTATGGGGCCAGATCATCATCTTGTGTAAATTGGCTGAGGATCTGACTCATGGTTCATTCTAACAGAATAAGTGTAGAAGATAGGATTTGTAGTAGATCTGTCGAGTGATTAAAAACAAATTGTGAGTAATTGCACTGTTAAACGATAATAGAATACAATTTATTTAAATATTTTTGGATGTTTTCTACATTTTCAAATATATTGATTTCAATTACAACACAGAATACAAAGTGTATAGTGCTCACTTTATATTTATTTTTGATTACAAGTATTTGCACTGTAAAAAAACAAAAGAAATAGTATATTTCAATTCACCTAATACGAGTACTGTAGTGCAATCTCTTTCATGATAAAGTTGAACATACAAATGTAGAATTATGTAAAAAAAAACTGCATCCAAAAATAAAACAATGTAAAATTTTAGAGCCTGCAAGTCCATTCAGTCCTATTTCTTGTTCAGTCAATCACGCAAACAAACAAGTTTGTTTACATTTGCAGGAGATAATGCTGCCCGCTTCTTGTTTACAATGTCACCTGAACGTGAGAAATGGAAGTGAGAAATAAAGTTTGTATGACATTGTTGTAGCTAGCATTGCAAGATATTTATGTGCCAGATGCGCTCAAGATTCATATGTCCCTTCATCCTTCAACCACCATTCAAGAGGACATGCATCCATGCTGATGACGGGTTCTGCTCAATAACAATCCAAAGCAGTACAGACGGATGCATGTTCATTTTCATTATCTGAGTCAGATGCCACCAGCAAAAGGTTGATTTTCTTTTATGGTGGTTCAGGTTCTGTAGTTTCACATCAAAATGTTGCTCTTATAAAACTTTTGAAAGCATGTTCCACACCTCGTCCCTCTAGGATTTTGGAAGGCACCTCAGATTCTTAAACGTTGGGTCAAGTGCTGTAGCTATCTTTAAAAATCTTACATTGGTACCTTCTTTGTGTTTTGTGAACTCTGCAATGAAAATATTCTTAAAATGAACAACGTCTGCTGGGTCATCATTTGAGACTGCTATAATATGAAATGTATGGCAGAATGCAGGTAAAACAGAGCAGGGGACATACAATTCTCCCCCCAGAAGTTCAATTACAAATTTAATTAACACTTTTATTTTAAACGAGTGTCATCAGCATGGAAGCATGTCCTCTGGAATAATGGCTGAAGCATGAAGGGGCATATGAATGTTTAGCATATTTGGCATGTAAATATCTTGCAATGCCGGCTACAAAAGTGCCATGCAAATCCCTGTTCTTACTTTTTGGTGACATTATAAATAAGAAAAGGACAGCATTATCTCCTATAAATGTAAACAAGCTTGTTTGTCTTAGTGATTGGCTGAACAAAAAGTAGAACTGAGTGGACTTGTAGGCTCTGAAGTTTTACATTGTTTTGTTTTTGAGTGTAGCTATGTAACAAAAAAAATCTACATTTGTAAATTGTACTTTCACAACAAAAAGATTGCACTACAGTACTCGTATGAGGTGAATTGAAAAATACTGTTTCTTTTGTTTATCATTTTTACAGTTCAAATATTTGTAATAAAAATAATATACACTGATTTCAATTACAACACAGAATACAATATATATGAAAATGTAGAAAAACATCCAAAATATTAAATAAATTTCAACTGGTATTTTATTGTTTAACAGTGCGATTAAAACTGATTAATCATGATTAATTTTTTTTAGTTAATCGCGTGAGTTAACTGTGATTAATCGACAGCGCTAATTTGTAGATATGTAGAATTTGTGCAAATTAAGGCTGCTGACATCTGAATAATAAGAGTTTAGCCTGAGTATAGAAATAATTGTAAATAGACTTAGGCCTGGTCTGCATTACAAAGTTAGATCAACATAAGCCACCTTGTATCGACCTAATTGTGCATGTGTCTACACTTAAGTTTGATATAGTGTACTTGGACTTTCAAAAGCCTTTGTCAAGGTCCCTCACCAAAGGCTCTTAAGCAAAATATGTAGTCATGGGATAAGAGGGAAGGTTCTCTCATAGATCACTAACTGGTTAAAATATAGGACAGAAAGGGTAGGAATAAATAGTCAGTTTTCAGAATGGAGAGAAGTAAGTAGCCTCTGTACTGGGACCAGTGCTGTTCAACATATTCATAAATGATCTGGAGAAATGGTAAACAGTGAGGTTGCAAAGTTTGCAGACTATACAAAATTACTCAAGATAGTTAAATCTAAAGCAGACTGCAAAGAGTCACAAAGGGATCTCACAAAACTGGGTGACTGGGCAACTAAAAGGCAGATGAAATTCAATGTTGACAAGTGCAAAGTAATATACATTGGCAACCATAATTCCAACTATACAACTATACATACAAACTGTTAGGGTCTAAATTAGCTGCTACCACTTAAAAAGCATCTACTTAATATGCAGCAGCAGTCAAAAAAGCTAACAGAATGTTAAGAACCATTAGGAAAGGGATAGATAAGACAGTAAATATGTCACTATATAAATCCATATTCATAAATATATATTTGTTGCCCTTCTCTATACCTTTTCCAATTCTTTTATGTATCTAATCTATCTACTATATTTAAAAGAATTGGAAAAGGTATAGAAAAGGGCAACAAAAATGATTAGGGGGAATGGAACTGCTTTCATAAGAGGAGAGATTAGAAAGAGTGGGACTGTTCAACTTGGAAAAGAGATGACTAAGGGGTGGAGGGGAATATGAGAGAGGTCTATAAAATCATGAATGGTGTGGAGAAAGTGAATAAGGAAGTGCTATTTACTCCTTCACATAACACAAGAACTGGGGTCACCCAATGAAATTAATAGGCAGCAGGTTTAAAACAAACAAAAGAAAGAGGAAATTACTCACCTTGTGCAGTAACGATGGTTCTTCGAGAGGTGAGTCTCTATGGGTGCTCCGCTCTAGGTGTATCTGTGCACCTGCGCCTCTAATTGGAGAATTTTGGTAGCAGTGTCTGTTCAGCCCGCACATGCACTCTACCTCCCTCATGGTCTGCCTCGTGGCTATCTAATGCTGCATGGGCAAACCGCGCTCAGTTCCTTTTCTACCACAGAGCCCCTTCTCAAGAACTCCAAAGAAGAGGGGAGGAGGACAGGTTGTGGAGCACACATAGGGACACACATCTTGAAGAACATCATTACTGCACAAGGTGAGTAATTTCCTCCTCTTCTTTGAGTAGTGTCCATATGGGTGCTCCACCATAGGTGACTTCACATCAGCATTCCCGACAGAGGGCTGGAGCTTTGAAGTGGAGTCTGTTATTGACAGTAGTACCGTGGAGCTGAAGATGGCATCAGAAGCTGATATCAAGTAATTGCATAGTGTTCTGCAAAGTATGGGCAGAGGCCCAGGTTGCTTCCCTGCAGATTTCTGAGATGGGTACATCTTTAAGAAATGTGACCGAGGTAGAAATGGATCTTGTGGGGTGCATGCAGCTTCCTGCAGGGGGAAGCAGGTTACAGTGGTTAATTCAACCAGAGACCCATTAGGAGAGTCTTTGAGCTGATATTACAGAACCCTTGGATCTTTCCATGAATAAAAGGAAGAGTTTAGGAGAGTTTCTAAATCCTTAGTCCTGTCCAAATAAAATGTTAGGGCTCTCCTAACATCTAGCATATGTTGTCTCACCTCCCTGGTGTCACAATGTGGTTTGGGGAAAAAATGGGAAGGTGGATTAGCTGATTCATATGAAAGCAGGAGGCTACTTTGGGGAGGAACTTGGGGTATGGCCTCAAAGTGACTGTTTTTAAAGAAGATTGTGAATGGCAGATATGCCATCCATGCTCCTATTTCTCCTATCCTTCATGCTAATAGCCACTAGAAATGCTGTCTTCATGGAAGGAGTAACAGAGAGCAATTAGCAATTGGCTCTAAGGGGTCTAGTCAAGGTTCTCAGAGCTAGATTGAGCTCCCAAATTGGGGTGGGCAGTCTGATGTGGGGAAAGAGAATTCCCATGCCTTTAATGCATCTACGTGTTGTTGGGTGGGACAATACTGAGCATCCGTCCCCTGGATAGTGTTAGTAGTGCCCACGGATTACTGTAACAGGAAGATTGAGAATTGGAGCATGGGTACAGTTGGGAAGGTCCTCAATGTTGCAATGGTGGGCCATGGTGTGAGGCCAAGGAGAGAGTGTTGTCCTGGTCACTGTCTGACTCCCCCCTGGAGAAGGGTGGAGCTGACTGGGGTGCTGGGGGTAAATGGCCCGGTGCTTCTCGTGTTTCTCTGAACCTAGATGTTCTCAGTACTGGGATTCCAGTTTTGAGTATCAGGGACTCCGGTTCCTCTGCAACCATAAGATCCCTTGAGAAAGGAAACTCCTGCGGTACCATTGATACACTCGGTACCGTCAAGGAGTGATGGTGCTGACTTGTCAGTACCGACGGTTGTTTATGGGTCCCCTCTGGATCATCAAGGACTCGATTTGAGGGGTCAGAGCCCTTTTTATAGAGGCTTTGCAGGGGAGTCAACTGACTTTTTCTGCAATTTCACCCCTCTGGAGGTTGAAGGCTCTAAGTACAATCTGCATCCTGCAGAAGCTTTCAGACCAGGGTCAGTCAGTGGCTGAAGTGCACCCACCATAAGGAAAAAATTTAACTTGAGCTCCCAGTTATTATGAGAACTCGCCTTTAGCTGTTGGCAAAAAATGAACTTGTGAGGACAAAGCACTGGACACAACAAGACGTATTGGGATTGCCTCCTTGCAGGAGAGGTACCTCTTGAAGCTGAAGAAACCAGGCATGCCCCTGTGGGGCAATCCTCCCAACAAAAGGTGAGAAACAGTGAAAGAAAAAGTTGGGATTTTTTTAAACTGAAAAACGGAAACTCTAAACTACTAAAAAGAAATGGAAACTCTAAGAATAGCTACTACTTATACTAAACACTATCAGTGTAAAGAAGGAAGAGACTACTGCTCACTCCGAGGCCAAAAGTGGTTGAGAAGGAACTAAGGGCGGTTTGCTTGTGCAGCACTAGATAACTTTGAGGCAAACCAGGAGGGAGGGAGAGCACATGTGCAGGCCAAATGGACACTGCTACCAAAATTCTCCAATTAGAGGCAAAGGGGTGCAGATACACTTACAGTAGAGCACCCATAGGGACACTACTCAAATAAGAAGTACTTGTTCACACATTGCACAGTCAATCTGTGGAACACATTGCTAGGGTATGTTTTGAAGGCCAAAAGTGTAACTGGGTTAAAAAAAGAATTAGATAAACTCATGGAAGATAGGTCCATCAACGGCTATTGGCCAAGAATACTAGGGACACAACCCTATGCTCTGGATGTCCCTAAGCTTCTGACTGCCAGATTCTGGGACTGGATGCTCATTCCCTCTGAAGCATCTGACATTGGAAGAAAAGATACTGGGCTAGATGGACCATTGGTCTGACCCAGTATGGCCATTCTTATGTAGGACATAATGGGGCTTCTCAAGCAGTAAACACAGATGCTGCAGATTGTTGTGGACATACAGTTTCAACAGTCACAGACTCGCCTCCCTTTGCAGTCCACGGTGAACTTCCCTACACCTCCCCGCAACATTCCAGGTGGCCACATCCCTACCCCTACCACGCCACATTGGGGGATACTAAGGACAACCATAGGTTCACATACACCGACTGTGAAAGCTGTGTGTAGCTAAAATGGATATAAATGTTCTTGCCCCTTGTAAAATTCTGTTCCATTAATTTATTTCATTTTTAATGTTTTTGCTTTTAAATTAGAGAGTTTTCTTTGCACTGGTTTTGTTACTCAATAAAATTCTATTATTTGGAAAATAATTCATCTTTATTAGTTCACAACATATGCTGCAGAATGTTTAGCGGTACTGAAAGCACCCACTCACTTGTGACATTGTAAAAACTCATAGGATCATTGACAAACACAGTGTAATAATCATAAATGTACAGCAAGCAACACAAAATTAGTAAGTGCACTGTCAGTGTTATATTCATAGATGTGCACCAAGCACCATACAATTCCTAACAGGCCCCAAAACAGCAGGGACAGGGAGAGCACAGTACACCACAACGCATTATTGTGTCTCGCTGTTAACCTGCTCTTTCAGTTCCCCCCCCCCCCCCGAACTGTATAGCTCCGCATTGAGCTTCTTATAGTCCTTCTGTCTGGCTGTTCATACTCAGCAGACAGCCGCTCTACCTCTACCCTGGCAGCAACTTTTCCCTCTTTGCTTCACAGATACTATGCAGGACAGAGCAGGCAGATATTACCATTGGGATTTTTTTTCCCACTGAGATCCATTCTTGTGAGTAAACAGGATCGGTGTGCCTTTAATTTACCAAAAGCACATTCAACTGTCATTCTGCACCTGCTGAGTTGGTAATTGAATCTTTTCTTGGTGCTGTCGAGGCAGCCGGTGTATGGCTTTATGAGCCAGGGGAACGAGGAGTAGGCTGAGTCCCCCAAGATCACTATTGGCATTTCAACATCGGTAATGGTAATCTATTGGTCAGGAAAGAAAGTATCTGCTTGGAGCTTTATGAACAGTCCTGTGTTCTTAAAAATGTGAGCATCATGCACCTTCCCTGACTAGCCCACAGTGATATTGGTGACGCATCCCTGGTGATCCACCAATGTTTGTATAACCATAGAAAAGTAGCACTTTCTGTTGGTGGCAAAGTGGTGGTGTGCCAGAATAAGGATATGTGTGCTATCACTCCACTGCAGTTCAGGAACCTCATTGCTGCAAATCCATCCACTATGTCCTGCATGTTGCAGAGAGGGACAGTCCTGCACAGCAAGAGATGATTAATGGCACTACACACTAGCATTATAATGGCCCATACAGTAGATTTTCCAACTTCAAAATGGTTTCCCACTGACGGTAGCAATCTGGAGTTGCAAGTGCGATTGCCATTTGCTTCTTCACTGTCATCGCAGCTCCCATTCTGGTGTCCCTCCCTAGGAGGGACGGAGTTAACCTGAGTTCTTAATTGGATGTTAGCTATAACTCACCACCAGTCCACACACAGCAGTCTCTCATATGAGTTAAATGGTGCTCTCAACCTGCCCTGTACCAGTTACTATGGCTGGGGTTTTGGTTAGAGGCCGGGTTCTGCTTTCACGTGGGTTAGTAATCTGCCCACTTTCCAGTGAGGAAACTGCAGTGCCGATAGTCTTCAAATGCCTTCCCACAATTGCCCCATGTGCTCAGAAGGACAAGTTCTCCCACAATTCACTGGGAAAGAATCATAAAGTGGCTCAGTTTATTGCAACACAAAGATCTATGGATATGACTCCAGAAGTTCTAGTGACCATCACAGGTGAGTGCAGCACCAATAAGGACACAGTAACTCAGATATAGCTTTGCAGTATGGCTGCTCAGACCTGAGCTAGGCTAATTTGGGTGCTCAGACCCAGGTGCCAATCACCTGAGTTAACTCTGCAGTGAGTTATGTGTGTAGACAAGCCTGGAGAGTGGTCATCCACTCTGCTTGTTGAAGGCTATCCCATTGTTCTTTCCCCTTTTTCTCTTGTGTCCCTTTGTAAAACGTTTGGGCACGTCTACACCACAAGCTTTGGCCAATGTAGGTTACGTTGGCATAAAGCCGCAAGAGTTAGTATATTGCATACTTGGCTCCTAGCATGGTGGGGCAGAAACATGTCGTCCAGGTGTGACTGAGAGAAGGACTCTACTTCACAACATGCAACTGTTTCCATCCCATAAGTTCATCTATATCCAATAACTTTTGCACCTTTTTAAAAAATCCCATAAACCCCTCAGTCTTCCTCACTGTCCATTGTCTCAAAAGCTGAGAGACCACTGCTCAGAGCCAGAGGAACAGCATGGAGCCTGCACAACTCTGCACTACTGTCATAAGCATTCAGGCACAGGATGCAATATCCTCTGCTATTTGCAGAGCTGAAAGAAGAGCCACTGGGAACATGACGATTTGCTGGAGGGCAGCTTACTGTGGGACATAGCGAGAACCAATTCAAGATTGTTGGTGGCATTGATGGAGCAGCTGCACCACTCCTGTGCCCAAGAAATGAACACTGACTAGTGGGATCACACCATAATGCAGGCTTGTGATGATGAGCAGTGGCTGCAGAACTTTTGAATGTAAGAGGCCACATTCCTAGATGTGCGTGCCAAGCTCACCCCACAGTGAAGAAATGCTCACAGAAGTAGCACTTATTTAATTTAAATTGGTGTAATTAAACCCATGCAACTTATGGGCTCTCATACCAGTTTAAAATTGGTTATATCAGTTTAGCATGTGCCTGTACATTTACTACAGCAAGCTAAAATTATATAAATCAGATTTAAACTGGTTTAAGTAAATTGACATAAAAATCGCTCCTTTAATTAAAACAGTACAATGGTGTATGTAAACTAGGCCTAAATGAGGATGCTATGGGCACTGACTGTAAGAGGCACATTGTCAAGTAAAAATCTCCAAATGATGTCTGTCTGAAAATCTTCTGACAGCAGAAAACCAAATGCTGTAAGCTTGTAAATTACAAAGGTATTATCTCTAGCCAGCTGCACCATATAAATGCACTTTTTATACCAACAGTGTTTGGGCATGTGTTCCCGGTGGTATTGTATGTTATGGCATTTGATCTCTATGTTCATGCCTTCCAAATATTTATTGTAGCACACGTTCTTTATGTGGTTGTCTTGAGCTCAAACATGAACTGATCACAGACTGCAGTAAGAGTAAGTACATTTATTTTAAAGATAAGTTTCACGGCTAGCCATAGTAGATAATGCATGAATCAGGCCCCTGTTTGGTGGGGTTTTTTTTAATATATTGCTATGGATAAGTTTCTATTCTTGTTATGTTGATTTAATAAAGTGTCAAAAAAGAAAATTACAAAATATATAGGAACAGAATCTCTATGTGTACCTAAGCAGAGCTCACGTGCAGTGGAGGGGAGAGAATTGACACAGGGAGCTAATAGCGTCTCCCTGGATCTTCATCTACCTGGCCTTGGCATATGTTAAAACTGCAGGGGGCCATTATAATTTATGCCATTGGAATAAGGTCCCTTAATATATCTTATATTATTGGAAAATAGGGTGTGGTGGAGTGGCGGTCTTGTCCCTCCTTTGGTGGGGCAAATCCCCACCCCAGTCAGGAAAGCATTAAAGAGCTCTTCTGGGCACAGTCAGCCCCTACCTGTACCTGTAAGGCATGTCAAGCCTGGAGGGGGGCAGGGCGTAAAAGGATTAATCTATGCTCAGTTTGGGGCAGCACTCTGAACTCAGAGCTCCCATAGCCCTGGAAGAAAGGAATTCTGACTGGGGAAACTACTTGAGAGCCTTGGCTGCCCAGATCCTCTCAGAAAGGAGAAGCCAGTTTGTTTTGTCTTTTGCTTTCTCCATTGGCTTTCCAAAGACCCTGGTCTTTTCCTTTCGTGGGCTGCAAAATCTTCCTGCCCCTTTTCGTTTGGGCTACTTACCATGCATGCATGCATACAACCACCCCATACCACCCATAAAGGGGAAGGTGACTCAAACAGCATAGTTTGAGGGCAATGCCCCAGATTCCAAGACTAAAGCAGTGCCATCCTTCTCCCCAAGGAGGAGCCAGAGTGGCATAATGTACTACAAATGGTGGGGAATGCAGGCACTCATATCCTAACTGCCATCACTTCCAGGGGAAGAATACCCCACAGGGAGCAGCTCAAAAGCGGAGAGAGGAACCAACAGGATCCCAGGTGGCAGAATTAGTCCTTGTTGAATAATTTATGCAAATACTCCCAGGTGGAGAGGGAAAATGAGTATTGAGACACCACCCAGAGATAAAGTAGTGCAGCTAATGGAGAGCTTTATAGCCACCAAGGAGTCCCCAGGAATGGCACTTGAGGGAACTACAGGGCTAAGAGATTGGCCAAGCCTGACATAAGACCCAGTCAAGGGAGATCTCTCTTCACCAGTCAGAGACAAGGGTCCTCATCTCCAATCTCATGGTGCTTGGAATGACTATCCTGCCCGCAGGCAGATCTCAGTGACCGACTAATGATACCCAGAGCAGAAGTGAATCAAGACAGTCGTTTCCTGGTCACATGAACACAAAGGGTCAGGCTAGATAGAATCATAGAATTCTCCCCACCATTGAGGTTCACCTCCACATGAAAAACAGGGCTTTGGTAACAATCCGGCTCCTTTTATGGAATGTGTGTATGCCTCGCTCTGGCCAACAGAGAGCTGAGCCTGGATGAAAGTACCAGCCAAATAGCTCTTGGGTGAAAGCTCTATTGGATTGAGGATGTACCCAGAGCTTGGTGGGGTCTTGCCTGGCAGGGGCAAAAGGAGCCCCAGGTGAGATAGTTTTTCTTTAGTGCATCCACGGAGACGTGAAGGTATATCCTAAAAGATAGCTATCACTAACAGAGGCCCTCATGGTGGTTTTATCAACGACCCTGGCCTGACATTATTGGTTGGGTCTGGCAAAACTTTTGAGAGATCACGTGTGAGCTAGGGAAATCAGATACTGAGACTGCTAACCCAGCCCCATCACGTTATGCAGGCCCTGGACCAGAACGACTAGCTGGATTAGGAGAACCAGAAGACCCCCCTTGAAGGGAGTTCAAGGCCACAGGTCAATATCCAAGCCCCACATGGAGAAAATAGCAGATGGACTGCTGCTCCTGGACCCAGAACCCCTAATGTGACACAGATATTGTCTGCAAACAATCAAATTGCCTCCATGAATTATGAGGTAGCTGACCCCCTGTCCCCACCACAGCTTAGCCAGTGTCCCTCTTTTATATTCCATGATGAATGTCTCTGTGTTGATTGTGACAAACAGACACAGTAAGAACTCGACTACTGGTGCCACAACTGTTCTGCCTGGCACTCCATCTGGCATATGACCTCCCTTGTGCCAGGCACTAAGTAGGAGAAGACCCTGTCCTGATTATTGGCCTGTTTCTAGTGGTCCAGCATCCACAAAGAAGTCAGAAACTTCTGTGTGTCCTATTGTAATGGTCCTCACACGCAGTCTGGTTGTGAAGCGTGGCCTAGTAGTCACAGCCACAACCCCAGACTGCCAAGAGGTTGTGGGGAGGGGAGCCCGGGCCATCCCACTGCACTGGGCTCTGACCCATGGCCCTTTGGGCTACCAGTAATCTGGCAACCAAGGCTGTTTAAGGCTGTCCTCCCTGGACCTCTGCCTCTTGTCTCCTCCTTCCCCACCCCCACCCCACCCCCGGGGTCAGCTCAGTCCAAGGCCTTCATCTGGTGGGGAAATCCAAACCAAAAGAAGTAAGAGAGAGTTATCCGTGTCCAAGGTCACAGGATATTTCCTCTCTGGTTGTCTATGGGGTGGGTCCTCCCTTCCCTCAAAGCGGGCCCCATTAGGCAGCATGTCAGAGTCTTTAGGCTTCCCTCTACTCTGCTCTGCTGGAGCTGTGGGATGCAGGTCTGCTCACCTCCAGCGCTGCCACCAAAATAAGCTTATTCCCTGCCTTTAATTCCTCCAGTTAATGGAGCATTTGCTGCAGGTGTGTCAGGGCAGGGCAGGGCTGTTTTAGCCCAAAATAATCCCTTAACTCCTTGTTGCTCAGTGTGGGGTTTGTACACCCCATCACACCTACCTATAGTGCCAATTGGCTATCCCAAAGGGTGTAACAGAAGTCCCCCGATTCCATTCCCACTGACAGAAAGTCCCTTCAAGCAGATTGGGATGGACCTGATAGGACTCTTGGAGAAGAGCATGGTGGTCCATCATTACATCCTTATACTTGTAAATTACTCTACCAAGTACCGGGAGGCTATCCTGCTGTATTACGCAAAGGCATCAGTGGTTGCCTCAGAAGTCAAGAAGTTCTTTTCATGGGTAGGGAAACCCCAGGAAATATTGATGCAGCAGTAGACCAATTTTACATCCCAGTTAATGCAAGAGCTATGTGCATTGCTGCAGATCAGGTCACCCATATACTGCAAATGCTCTGGGGTATGGAATGTCTCATATTATGTGTGTACAGTGAAGCGCTGAATGTGGTTGGATGTTACTGTAATACAAACAATAATTGATGATGATAAAAATATAAAAAAGGAATAAAGTTTTACTTTTTTTAAGACAAAAGTGTACTAACAGTAAGAGGATGGTGGAAATATATGGACTGGAGGTGAGTTGGAATTAATGTCATTCTTCTGGCAGAAAAGTTGTGTGTGAAATGTTAAGAAAGTTGCTCAAAGGTAGTAGAAAAAAATATTCAACTAGTTCATTATATAAATATTGCCAGCACCATCACAGAATGTATTGGACTAATAGAATTTAACCAACTAGCAAAAATATTAGTTTAATACATTATTTGACAAAATATGACACTATTTGCTGCATGATGTATTTGGTGAATGTTATTTGTCCACCCTCATCCTGCCTCTTCCCGTCCCTGCTCCGCCCCAGATCCTGCCCCCACCCTACTCCTTCTCCCAAGTCCCCACGCCCACCCCACCTCTTCCTGCCCAGTTCCGCCCCCTCTCCTGCACGCGCCCCGTCCCTGCTGATTCCTCTCCCTCCCAGCGCCTCCTGCACACTGCGAAACAGTTGATTGCGGTGGGTGGGAGGAACTGGGAGGGAGTGGAGGAACTGATCAGTGCGGCCTCCAGACGGCAGGAGGCGCTGGGGATGGGGAGGGAGCAGGCTGCCAGTCGGTGCTAAGCACCCAATAATTGTTTTCAGTGGGTGCTGCAGCTCTGGAGCACCCATGGAGTTGGCACCTATGCTCCTAGGTACTTCAGTAAGACAAATACTAAATAATAATAATAGAGATTGCATGCCAGATTGGGTGGCTGAACTGGTGGCCTTAAGTTTCCTTGATTTTCTGTGACTTTAATTTAGGGTGACCAGATGACAAAGATGAAATATCGGAGGGGTGAGGGGGGTGGCAGAGGGAAAAAAAAAAGCCGGCGGCAGAGCAAAAAAAAAAGCCACCGGCGCACCCCCCTGCCCCCCGCCACCGCTGCCGCCGCCACGCAGCACAGCCCCATCTCCACCCGACTCTATGGTGGCTACAACAGCTGAGCACACCCCGGCCCGGAGCTGCCAAGCCCACGTGCTGCACTAGATCCCCGGGGCAGCCTGGCTCACTTCCCGACTGCCCTCCCCACCCGGGCGGAGGGAGCCGCTTCGGGATCTCTGCTGGGCCGTGCTCACCTTCCTGGAGAAGCTGGACTGGAGCAAAAAGAAGAACAGGAGTACTTGTGGCACCTTAGAGACTAACAAATTTATTGTAGAGAGGCAAAGTTTGTCTTGTAAATGGCTTGTCTGGTTTTTGTAAAGTCTATCCATGAGGAAGTTTGTGTGGAAGGTTGGTTTCTTATGAGAGTATCCAGTTCTGAGAGCTCATTCTTAATCTTTCCCTGTTTAAATTTGTTAGTCTCTAAGGTGCCACAAGTACTCCTGTTCTTCTTTTTGCGGATACAGACTAACACGGCTGCTACCCTGGACTGGAGCAGTTCACAGAGTGAGTGCTGGGGGCTACCCCCTCCCTCCACAACTGATCAGAGCAAGCCTGGGAGGGGGGAGGAATGCGGCGTGCTTGGGGAAGAGGCGGGGCCAGGGCATGGATTTGGGGAGGGAGCCAATGGGGGAAGGAGGGGCAGGGCTGGGGGCGGGGGAGGAGAGCCCCTCTGGGCTCTGCCTGTGCGCCGGAGCGGAGGGCAAAATTGCTTGTTTGTCCAGTGTCCCGACCGAACATCGGTCGGGACATGGGACAAACAAGCAAATATCGGGACAGCCCCAATAAAATCAGGACATCTGGTCCCCTACTTTAATTCTCAGGCTGCTTGGCCATGGGCTGGTCCTGAGGAGCAATTTAGAGCAGCCTCAGAGTAAATTAAGTCAGAGTCACATGAAGGTTTGTATCCACATATTCTTTGGTTTGTACCAAAATCTGTTTAAATAAACAGTTTGGACCTTCTCTTCAATTGTTTCTTGTGACTCTCAATTATATGAGATTTAAAGAATAATACAGAGGCATTCTGTGGCTAATTCAAAACCTGCACATTCCCTTGGACATCAACATAGTGTACCATAATGAATTAAGGTCCAGATTCTACTTTACTTATGCACCTGAAACTTGATTTCTAATGGAAGGTTTGGGTGCACAAGAAATATAAATTCAAGCCCTGAATGTATTTCCCATAATTCAGTGGTACTGAACTCCATTTTTCTAAGGGTGGTATATTTATGAAAAATTCTTCAACTTTTCCCGTACTGTGTCAAATCAATTACTGCTTCTTTCTAATATTGATTTTACTGCAAAAGTGTCAACTTTGAAAAGACCAAAAATTAATGCAAAGAAATGTGCCGTACAATTGACATGACAAAAACAAATTATAACACTAATAAATGTTCTGTAGTTAAGCAGTCATAATCAGGAGAGAAGGTTTAAATGAATTTAAAAAGATGGTTCTATGTAGAACTGTCAATAAGCATCTTTTAGAAAACACATTTTGTCATATTTTTCCTGTTACTTCTCCCAAACATCATGGCTGTAGTTTCTTAGTACAGATCCATTACATCTGATGTTATACCCAGGAGACCCCTGACTATGCCTGTTCAATCAAGCTCACACCCGAGAGAATGAATTTGCCAGTAAAACATGGATACAGACAGGGAGTGGGAGTGAGATTTTCAACTCACCAGTATGCCTAGCCTATGGCTGTACCAAATTACTTGAGATTAGAGAAACTAGGAGTAAAATCCTGGCTCCACTGAAAGCAATGACAAAACTTCCATTAACTTCAACGGGGCCAGAATTTCATCCTAGATAATGCAGGCAGAACATCTCACTGCCACCTCCAGTCAACTTCAAAATGTACAGGTTGTAGGGTAAATTGGGGGCAAAACACAACTCCAGTGTGAAGGGAAGGAGGATTTCATGGTGAAAGCAGCAGCACCAGCAGGGCTGGCAGCAATGACAGAGGAGCACCCGGAGATAGCTTCTATGATACCAGCTTCCTGAGAGCTCGGAATGTAGGTCCCCGGGAGAGAGTCTTCCCCTGAAGGAACCAGGAGCCTCAAGGCTCCTCCTACCTGACTATTCTCTGCAGTATGTAACACTATTAATATAGTTAATATGGTGTTTTGCTTGTTTGGCCAATACATTCCTTCCCTCTGCCTCTCCTTTCCCTCCCCACTCACTGCAGTGTCTGGGCTCCTCACTCCCCTGCTTTAGTGGTTTCTGGAGTTGCTGGTATGAAAGCAGCAAAATCTCTCTCTCTCTCTTTCTTTTCACCTCATAAACCCAACTGTTTAACTTCAGCTTGTATTTATGCTTAATTTTCACTATGATTTAAAGGCACCTGAATACCTAGTAAAAATATTTAATAGAAATCCTACCCCATTCTGTTCAGTGGGAGTTTTACCATTAATTTCAGTGGGGTCCCGTTATCACCTATAGATTTTGAGGCCGAAAGGATTCACTATGATCATCCAGTCTGATGTCCTGCTCAATGCAGGCCATATAATTTAATCCAGTAATTCCTGTCCCAAGATTTATGATTTCAAGGGAGCTGTAGCATTTCTTTTAGAAAGACATTCCATCTTGATTTAAAACATCAACTGTCAAAGCTTCGACCACATTCCTAGGCAAGTTCTTCCAATGGTTAGTGATCCTCACTTTTAAAGTCTGTGCCTTATTTCTAATCTGAATTTGTCTAGACTCCCGTTCCAGCCATTGGATTCGATATATCTTTGTCTATGATAATAAAGAGCCTTGTACTAGCAGAAAATCTCCCCATATACTTTTGGACCATCAACTCACTGCTTATCCTTCTCTTGAATAGAGTTTATTTAGTTTCCTACTGTAAGACAAGTTTTCCAGGCCTTAAATCATATTTGTAGCTCTTTTCTGGATCCTTTCTAATTTGTCAACATCATTTTAAAAGTGTGGATGTCAGAACTGGACACAATATTTCAGTAATGGTCTCACTATTGCAAAAAAGAGGTTATGTAGTACATTAGGAGCAAGAGAAATATGAAGGAAAGTGTAAATCCACTACTTAATAGGAAAGGAGAGCTAATAACAGACGACACCAAGAAGGCTCAGGAGATTCATGCCTATTTTGCTTCACTCTTCACTAAAAGTGTTAATTGTATCCAGATGCTTAGTCCAATTAATATTAACAAGCCAGAATAGGGAAAGAACAGGTTGAAGAATATTTATATGTTAGACATATTCAAATAAGCAGGTCCTGATGAAATTCAGAAAGGAACTGGCTAAAGTAAGCTCAGAATCTTTAGCGATTATCTTTAAGAACTCACGGAGAACAGGTGAGGTCCCAGAAGGAAAAAAGGGCAAACATACTACTTGTCTTCAAAAAGGAGAACAAAAAGGATCTGAGAAATTATAGACAAATCAGCCTAACTTTCATGCCAGGAAAGATACTGGAACAAATTATTAAACCACCAATTTGTAGGCACCTAGAGGATAATAGTGTGATAAGTAATAGCCACCCGAATTTGTCAAGAACAAATCATGCCAAACCAATCTAATTTCCTTCTTTGACAGTGTTACTGGCCTAAGAGGATAGAGGAAGCAGCTGGTGTGATATATTTTGATTTTAATAATGCTTTTGACAGAGTCCCACATGACATTCTCATAAGCAAACAAGGGAAATGTGGTCTAGATCAAAATTACTATAAAGCAAGTGCATGACTGGTGGAAATCCATACTCAGATTAAGTCTACACTAGAGACCTTAGAGCGGCACAGCTGTACTCTTGCAGCTGCACTGCTGTAAGATATCTCACGTAGCCACTCTATGCTGACGGGCAAGAGCTCTCCCAATGACATAATTAAACCATCCCCAATGAACGGTGGCAGCTATGTCAGCAGGAGAAGCTCTCCTGCCGACACAGCGCTGTGCACACTGCCACTTATGCCAGCGAAATTTAGGTCAGAGACGTGTGTTTTTTATATCCCTGAGCGACGTAAGTTTTGCCGACATAAGTCTCAGAATAGTTATCAATGGTTTGCTGTCAAACTGAGAGGATGAATCTACTGGGGTCTGTCCTGGGTCCACAATTCAGTTTTCTGCCTCTCTCCTATATCAACTCCCAGCTTCAGCTCCATTGTCCAAACACCCCTCCCTCCTTCCATATAAATGAGCAGTTCACTCAGGAGATAAAAAATGAACTGGAAAAGTAAATGATTTATTAAGCTAATTCCTGTCCTTCTTCCCTGCTGTTTCTGTAACCACTGACTATATTATATTGGAGATCAGGCAGTAAGCGCTTTGTGGCAGGGAACAGGAATTCCTATTATATTATTCGTTTTCATTTGTATTACTGTAGAGCCTAAGAGCCATAGTCATGGACCAAGACCTCCTATTAGTATTGTGAGATGCCTAGCACTCCTTTGGGTCCTGTAAAATATTAAATACATCAACAACAACATACAAGGACTCTGGGATTGCTGCACATGTGTGCACATACACAGTTGTGTGTATGTATGCAACTTTAATATAATTCATCCTTCAGAAAAACAGGAGACAGTCCTACTGTACTTGGCATCCCCTACATGGGCAAGGTCACTGGACTCCGTCTATTTGATCTTTCTCTACCAAGGATAGAGTCTCTTATTTCCTAGGGCAGTCAGTCAGTGCACATTTCCATCAATATTAAGTCACATCCAAATTATAGTTGTGGTTGAATGACATTTAGAGGAGAGAAATAGCTGAAAATAAAAGAAAATAATTTACTTTTTTGTGAAGTTGCAGCTATGGAAAGCTGCACAGCTACGGGTCATTTAACCTAAATTATAAAGGTTAAAAGTTGGTAGCAGTAAACTCATGTCATTATTCCTCTCTGTGACTTTTCTTTGTTCTTTCTTTTCCTCCACCCCTCCAACTCCACTTCATACCAGGATTCCTGAGACGAGCGTCCTCCTTTGATCTCCCAAAAAGTTTATCTAAGTAGGACTGTCCTGTGGGAGAAATTTACTGCATCCTACTGGAACCAGTATATTCAGGCTCTCTGTCAATGAAATGTGAAGCAGCTGGGAGATGAAATCCATCACCCCCAAAACAGGGCCAAAGCGTGCAGCAACTCTGCAGTTCCCTTCATGCCAGTTACCAGCCTCATGCCAGCCACAGCTCCTTCATGCCAGTTGTGGGGGGAGGAGGGGAGAGGGGAGTTTCAAGGATCTGTGTAATCATGGATCTGCAGCAATATGTAATCTAGTAGGCACTTTATTTATCACAATACAGTTCCTTAATCTCCCAGGCTTTTTTACATTAAAGTGACTCTTTTTTCCTTTTTAAAGTTTTAAAAAGTTTTAAGAAGGTTTTGTGCCATTGCTTTCCCCTGGCCTATACTAGCTTGGTAAAGCATGGGTGGTAGTTGGTGAAATTACAACCTCCATGAGTTCTAGTGTCTATGGCTTCATTTTTCTGCAGTATTACTGCTGAAACCATGATCCCATTTAGACCTTTGTAAGGAGTAGGGTGAAATTGGATGAGAGAACATTCTCTTATTCATTCATACACATTTTATTCACTCATAGAAATCCCCAGATTTCAAAGTATTTGAAAAGTTTTAAAATCATATAAACTAAGGGCTGTAATGGGAACTTTTAAGAGCTTGAAACTGTTTGTTGATGTAGGCAACAAGTGGCTAGGGCTAGTGGGGGTTCACCCCCCAAACTGCACAACTCCCCAACCCCCGCATGCATGCACAGCTCAGCAGGTGAAGCCCAGATGCCCACCACATGACATCGTAGTGGACCCCTCAAGACTCCTCCTTGAGGTGAGTGCCAATGGGCCAGAGTAGGACGAGCCCAGGCCACCATTGTGGGACAGCATAGAGCTGCTGCTGCCAGGGATTGCTCTGCCACCGCCAGGTCAAACCCCAAAGGATAGGACAGAGTTGCCACTGGCCTGGGTGAATGCAGGGCCAGGCGGGTTTGCTCTGCTGCTTTTGCCAATGGTGAGTGGGCTTGCTCTCCAAACCCCCCTTCCTTGGAGCCAGGACAGAGTCAGGCCCAGCCCCCTGCCCCAAAAATATTTTCACCCTTTGCCTATGATTGTTGACTCTGCATGAACTGTATTAATTATTGTCTAGTTAGCTTAGTTTCTTAGGCCCTGCTCTGGCAAACATTTACATATATATTAACTTTACTTGGATTACAAGGTGACTACTCACGGTAGTAAAGTTAAGTATGTCAGGATTCCTAACCTTACTACACTATAGGTAAAATTCACCTCTGTGCAGGTCAGCACAAGGCCCATGCATCACTACAATGCTATTTGGAGGACTTAAGGGGTTCATAGGCCTTGTGCTGGACCTAGACATAGTTGTGAATTTCACTCTGAATGGAGACGAAAAAATATTGTTAAATCCACTCTTTGGCCATTAAAATAGACTTCTTGCAAATGACACACGCAGTAAGCCATCAGTGCAATAATCAAAAAGTACAGTTGATCTCTGAATTCTATCTATAGGGCAGCTGATGGAGAGGGATTTCTTGATTTTACGTTATCCTTGGAATAATGGACAAACTTTTTATGTATGTAAACTACGAACAACAGGAGGAAAAGCAATCAAGATAGGGTAATAAAACTATGTTGACATTGCTTACAATTACTTCTAAGACAATTTCATGTTTAACATAGTCCTATCTAGGTAAACTAGATGGAAAATACCAACAGAACATGAACTTAAAATATGAACTGCTGTTGGAAAACCTGCTTGCAGCTGCATGCACTGTATATAAACACATGATGAACCATGTCAAAGAAATGTTTGTTCCCAACAAATGTAAATATTTTAATAGCAACCATTTGTAAGCAGGGTAGATAAAAATCTATGTTTTTTTTGTGGGGGGGGGGAAATGTTAATTGTTTCAATTGGATATTTTTATTTAAATTATAAGAGTTTCTTTTTAAAAAATAAACCTGTTTAAAATGAAATCTTGAATGTAATAGAAAATATTTTAAGGCCTAAACATATTACAACCTCTCAAAATATTTAAATAAAAATTAATATGATAAGTCCATGCAGACGGCGCTAACTTTTTTGCTGCCCCAGGCAAAAAAGAAGAGAGCCGCCCTGCTGTACCCCCTCATGAGCGCCGCCAAAATCCCCGCCCCCCCAGCACCACGCCGCCTGAAGCCCCGCCCCTCCAAGCGCCGCCCAAAGCCCCGCCCCCTCCAAGCGCCGCCCGAAGCCCCTGCCCCCCTTCCGACCGCCGCACCGCGCCAGCCCCCGCCCCCCCAAGATCCCGCCCCCGAGCACCACGCCGCCTGAAGCCCGCCCCCCCAAGCACCACGCTGCCTGAAGCCCCTGCCCCCCCGAGCACCATGCCGCCCGAAGCCCCACCCCCCCTCCGAGCGCTGTGCCGCCGAATAAAAAATAAATAAATAAAAAATTGAGCGCCGCCCTGCCCCAAGGTGCCACCCCAAGCATGTGCTTGATCGGCTGGTGCCTGGAGCCGGCCCTGAGTCCATGGCCAAGCCTTTATCAAAAATGTTGAGTTAAAGACTGCTTTTCTATATAAAGAAAGAATCAGTTAAAAAAACATAACTTCTGAGATCAAGTTTATAAATACGCACAGTATGCCATGTACTGTACTAAGGGCTTGATCCTATGGGGACCAAGGGACTGTGCTCCTGGGAGCAAGAGACTGGTAAAGTCGTCACAAGCATTGGGATCAGCCTCTGACTCCAAAAGAAACCATCATGTATCTCACCAGGATCATCCACTGAGCCTGCCTGGATGGCCTCATACTCCTGTTTTATAGCTTCTCCCTACTTGGAGCTCTGATTGGCTCAGTTCTCATATTATGAATATTTATGATACCAAGCAGCATTTAAACTCATGAAAAACTAATGAAAAAACACTGAACTGCCCAGTAACGACCAGCCCTTGCTTCTGGATGGTTCTGGGCACATCAGATAAGTGGCCTTGCTCAGTCTCCTTACATGTGTACACAGAGATATATATAGAAAAATCCATTAATTTCTCAACTGCCTCTCTCTCTGTCTTTGCACAAAGAAAATATTGCAGTGCAAAAGGCATGTGAGTTACACGAGCAGAAGTCATTGATGGTTGTTAGTTCTTTTCTTTTCCTGGGGGTAGGGTCGTATCAGTATGTAACAAGGAAGAAGGAGCAGAGTGCACAACTAGAAAAGAGCAACACTGGTGTCAAAGCAGGACACTATGGGAAGAAGGGACAACATTCTTCAAAGTGCAGCCTCTAGCCTTGATTTCAACACCTAGGAAGGGGGATGGGTGGGAAACAGCCATGGTGGCAGGCCATAAAAAAGTACCCTATTTGGGAATATTTTCAAGAAATTTCTGTACATCTAGGTAAAAGAAGAACACATGCCAAATATAAATAGGGCAACAAAGCAATGCCAGGTCTGGTTCTCAGAATAAAACATTATGAAAAATGCTCCTCAGAAGATAATGATTTTGAAGATGATGATATGGACATGTCTGAACAATCTGAATCAACCGGTTAAATAGACAACTAATTTTTGCACCATTCTTATGGAGTGCCTACCATGTTTTACTATTCCAGTAAGTGATTATTTAGATTGTCATAAATTTGTGTTTTGCGTGGATTACTTGCAAATTTCAAAATGTTTGTGTTCTAAATATAACTGGTATGTTAGTTTGTTGTGGGAGTATTTATCAATTAAATTTTTTACTGTTACTGCTGGCATTCTGAAGTGACTCTTTATTGCTTAGTATAATCAAACATACTAGGTGAAGATTTCCTGTTTAGAAGTAAAGTTTTTATTAGGCATTTATGAATTTTTAACATTTAAAAAATGTTTTGTTTTGTCAAGCTGTTCGGTGTGTTGCTATAGATAAGGGTTTAAATAGATTTAGATAATACTTATGATTCATTAATTATTTTCCCTGTAAAACTGGGTGTAGAATAAATGATAGCATTTAAACAGTGGTACAAATAGCTGCAGTAGGAGGAATCTTTCATTTTACAGTCTTTTTTTTTAAAAGCAGGGCACTGTGTAATACTCAGTGAGTAAGAATGACTTCTTTTTTAAACCATTTTGTTTCAGGGTCCATCTTAGACATAAGGAGTTATGGATGCCCATCATCTGCAATGTCTGTAACTTCAGAATCATAAGCTGGTACCACCAACAATGCTGCAACTAAACATACATCAGATACTAAATTACCTGTATATAGGTATGGTGTAAATCAACATGTTTTAATGGTTAAAATCAATGAGAATGCACCTTTCTTTAGAAAATAACTGAAGAACAAGTGGAGAAGTTGATTAAAATTTATGATTTAAATCAAGGCTTTCCACTTGGTGATTTAAATTGCCTCGATTTGAATCAATCCACCCTGTTTGTAAGAGAACTACTTTTTCTTTAAGTGAATTTTTTTTTAAATTATATGGCATAGGAACAAATTTCCACTATTGCTTAATATATTTCATATTAAGCCTTCTCTATTTCCTTCAGTCAAATTAGGAGGGATTTAAAAAAAAGAGCACAATATTTTTTGCTGATGTGGAATTGGTCTCATGGTTTATTTATTAAAGCCAGCTAAATATTTAGATAACCATTGTAGTCAGAATAGAACAGATTTGTGGCTAGTATAGATCTACAACATTTCTTTTTTTATAATTTTAATAATTCTTAGCTGTTACGGGTTTCTGTTATTCATTACTTTAATACTTTAGTGATAATGTATTCAATCCTATAATATTCATAAAATGTTTATACATTCAAAATGCAGATTGTTTTCTTTTCCATTTGGGAAAATTACATGTTTAGTATTGTTCATACAAGTTTTTAATTCTTCATGGCAAGTGTGGCAATTTTGGTTTCATAGCATGCATAATTAATGAATAGCAATGACTCAAGGGAAACATTTTCAGCTGGTGGATTTGATATATATATATATATAAATTAATTATATGAAATACAAAGGTGCAAAGAGGTTATGCATGAAAATAATTGCTATTTTTATCCTAAATATATAGAAAAACATATATTATTCAATATAGCATTTTGCTTTCTATCCATATGTGCACTGTTGAAAGTAAACCAGAGTAGACTTCTTGCCTGTTGTAGTTCACTTTCAGTACTGCAAGAAATATTTGAATTATTTGTTACTAATGGTATTTGTTGAAAATTTAACTCTTTTTCTGGTAATTAGCTATTTACAAACTGATCCTGATTTCTAAAAAAATATGTTTGTTATTCTGAAGTATTTGCCAAATACTTTAGACAAATAAATGCCAGCAATA
Source organism: Chrysemys picta bellii (assembly GCF_011386835.1). Taxonomy (NCBI): domain Eukaryota; kingdom Metazoa; phylum Chordata; order Testudines; family Emydidae; genus Chrysemys; species Chrysemys picta. The sequence continues at coordinate 56,945,490 of NC_088793.1, read as the reverse complement.
GGCAGTTTGTGAACTGTTCATTTCAACCAATTTGCTGTTTGTGGTGTCTGAATGGGGTCACTCAATCACACAGGAGTATTTCTGCTTCATCACTGGATAAATTAATGTTAATAAACAAGGGGAAATTATTATTTATTATTTGTATTATTGTAGCGCCTAGGACCCTGTTGTGCTAGGTGCTTAGTGTAATCAAAACAAAAAGACAATCCTAGCCTCTGTAAGTTTACAATCCAAATCTAAGACAGGAGGCAAGATGGATACAGACAGATTGGTGAGGGAGTACAAGGAAACAATGAGACAGTATTGGTCAGCATGATAGGAAGTGGTCTCACACTGTCACACCAACAGCCTAGCATTGTCACGATTTCTGTAGGCCTCACAGAAAACAAATAGGGGTTGGTCTGAGACTGTGGAATAAACTCTCACAGGAACTAACGACCATCACAAACCTCCCCACTTTCTGCTCCAAGTGCAAAGCACATTTCTGTGACCTTGCTTTATATAATGTAAATACAGAGCAACATGCACATAAATGCCCAAAACAACCTAAAAAACCAAAACACTCTGATGCACACACAACTTTCCTTCTGGGGAGATGATGAAAGAAAAAAACAAACCACATTTGACAGCTATTAGTCATGTTACTTTAATTCACCAATAGAAAGTGTTCAGATACTATAACTGTGTTATATGAACATATACATACTAGAATAGAAATAATGAATAACAAATAACCAAAAAACTCCCAGTAAGAAATTCTGGATGAATAATTTGAAAGATACATTCAATGTTTACTATATAGCTAAATCAGCTATACTTCCATGCACAGCACAGCCAAATTCACCGTGAAAAGAAGTTGGTTAAAAAAACTGTTCCAAAAAATTGCAAATTAAATGTCAGAGTCAAGACTACAACCAGGTTTCTAAGTTAGTGTCTAACACACTAGGCCAGCAGGCTTCCCAGCCAAGCTAGTAAATCTCTGTGTCTAGTTACCCCAAGTGAAAAATTGTCTGCTGACGACAAGGCTTTTCATTCATATAGTGCTTTTACTTCCATAGGTCTCAAAGCACTTTATACAAATGGGTGAGAGCATCCTTAGCCCAATTACATAGTTGGCCTAGGTACACATATTTGAAGCTCAGTGGGTGACAAGGTGACCTAACAGATACAATGTGGTCTATCACCTCGAGATCAGGATTCTGTTCTTGGCTCATGCACTAACTTCCTATGTCATCTTTTGGCAAGTCACTAAAAGCCTTTGTTCTTCGACTACCCCATCTGGAAAATGGTCCTATGCACATTACATTCCCTCCAGGCCAAAGTGATATTAAAAGTGAAGTCATTTTTACCAGATCCTAGCCTTTCATTTCACTTTTGAAAAGTGTCTCTGAATGGTTTGGATGTCAATGATGAAAATATTCTCCATTATCATGGGTTTTATTTGATCTGTCAGATTTATGACAGAAAGAATTGTGTCTAATTTGGAAATACTAGCAATTTTACAAACAGTTTGCAATGCTTTCCTTGAAAACTGCCTCTTGCATGAGTCAATGCCAAAATCTACCTATATTTAAATGTTGTGATTAGGTAGCTGGAGGTACACAAAGAAACATTATATGCTTTGCAAGCATTCAAAAAGGAAACATTTTATAATTGTTTAATCTCAATAAATCCATAAACAATTTAATTCAAATGTTCCAGATAACTGCAGTGGAGCATTTAACCCTAAAGACTTGAAAGCTTGAGGATTTTTCTATTTATTTTCTCTTTTGGAATTACAGGAAAGATCAAAGTCAACTTTCTAATGAAACTGTGATTGCAATCTTATCTACATTAAATCACATAAACCTGCAGAGCCTGGGTAAGAACCTAGATCCTACCACTTGAGCTAAATGTGGTTCTGTTAGCTGTCAGCAAAACAAGGACTCTCATATTCTTTCTAAACTGCAACCAACCAAAGAAGAGCTACCTGTCATACACACGTATAATGCCTGTTCCTCCTTCCACTAAAGTCAATGTAAAAAAAAATGCAGAAAAAAATTCCTTTGCTTTCAGAGTAAATCTGGCAATTTTCAGGCCAAACCAATTATCCAAGCCAAAGATATAGTGCAAAAATATTACTTAATTATAGGAGATAGTAGCTTCTCCATAAATTAAGGTTGCAACTGTCTCTCCATAGTAAATATGCCCACACTATTAAAACTGGCTGGAATTTGAAATTTCCAGTTCATAGAAAATTTTCAACCTTCCCTGAGCCGGACCACAATTAGAACCAAGCCACACCCTCTCCCAGCCAGACTCCAGCCTTCCTGAGCCAGACCCCAACCAGAACCTGGCCAGAGCTTCCCTGATCCAGACCCTGCCCAAAACCAAACTACAGCCTTAGCTGGACCACAACCAGAATTACGTCACAGCCTCCAGGATTCAACTCTGAGCCAGAGGCTCCTGGAGTTGAGCCCCGAACCAATACTAATCCCTAAACTTAGCTGGGCCCCCAACAGAACTGACCTAGAGCTTCCCTGAACCAGAACTGGGACCAGAGCCGACCCAGCACCAGGCCCTGAACCTAGGCAGAACTTCCCCAACCAGAACCAAGCCACAGCTGGAATGAGCTTAAGCCTCCTGGAACCAAACCCCAAACCAGAACTAACCCCTAAACCCAACCATAACCTCCCCAAATCAGAACTAGGCAACAACCAGGGCCGGTGCTACCATTTAGGCCAACTAGGCAGTTGCCTAGGGCGCCAAGATTTGGGGGTGCCAAAAAGCGGTGCCCCCCCATTTTTTTTACATTGTTCCAGGGGCCGCTGCGCTGGGAAGGAGAGGGAGTCTGAGCCGCCGGCAGTCAGCCCAGGGGTTCCCCTGCGTCTGCGCGCCGCCGGCAGCCCAGGGGTTCCCCTGTGTCCGCGTGCTGACACAGGGGAACCCCTGGGCTGCCGGCGGCTCGCTGACACAGGCAGGGCCGGTGCAAGGATATTTTGCGCCCTAGGCGAAACTTCCACTTTGCGCCCCTCCCCCCCGCAAATAAATCACATACATTATACACAATACACAGTCACAGAGTAACATGTTATAATTTAGAATTTATGTTTCCGTGCTTTAAGTTTAGCGAATTTAGAAACAAGTTCCTCCAAGTCAATGCTGTGAGCAATGTCATGTTCCAGAGCTGCCCACAGGATTCAGGGGGCCTGGGGCAAAGCAATTTTGGGGGCCCCTTCCATAAAAAGAAGTTGCAATACTATAGTAACATGTATTTGGAAATGTAAAATATAACTAGTTAAATACATTCAAAAAATAATTTGTAATAATTTGAAAATACACTAAATACATTATTTAAAAACATTAAAAGCTGTAATGGTATGTATACATTTGCAATTACATAATGGGCTGTTGCTGGGTGATGGTGATGGTTGGTACCAATGGGCTGTCGCTGCCTGGGGGTGGTGCTGCTGTTGCCCAGGGCTGGATGGGGAGCTGCGCTCTGGGTTCGGGGGTGCCCGGCTCACAGGGGCTGGGCTCAGGGATGTGGGGAGATGGGGTCAGGGGGGTTTCTGGCTCAGAGGGGCTGGGCTCGAAGCTGGGGGTCAGGGCTGTGGGGAGGATGGGGTCGGGAGGGGGGTGCCCGGCCCCAGCCCCAGCCCCTTACCATGCCGCTTACCCCCTCTCCCAGGAGCCTCTGACATACTCATGGGGCAGGGGGAGCCTCCAACATACAGCACAGCCCTGACCCCCAGCTCCGAACCCAGCCCCTCTGCCCCAGGCCCCCTGAATCCTGTGGGCGGCCCAGGAACATGACATTGCTCACAGCATTGACTTGGAGGAACTTGTTTCTAAATTTGCTAAACTTAAAGCGCAGAAACATAAATTCTAAATTATAACATGCTACTCTGTGACCGTGTATTGTGTATAATGTATGTGATTTATTTGGGGGGGGGGGGACAAGGTGGAAGTTTCGCCTAGGGCGCAAAATATCCTTGCACTGGCCCTGTAACCTGAACTCAGGCCCAACCCAGCCCTCTCTACCTCTTACAATTAAACAAAAATCTGGGTTTAGCCCCAGCCTCCCTCAAACACAACTCAGGATAGGGGAATGTGGGAGGCAGGAGAGGCTGAAAGTTGCAGGGGAACGTGGAGAACTGAGGAAGGTTAAGGGGGCTTTCAGTGGAAACAGGTTAAGTATGAGGGTAAGGATACTGTAAAGGAAAAGGGAGAGAAAATGTCCAGGCAGGTGAATCGAGGGGGTGAGCTAGGGACAGGTGCCTGTGAGGGACCATGGAGGGAGAATGTGAGTGGGCGAGGAGACTGAATGGGGAAGGGAGGGGAGACAAGATAGCCCTAGAAGAGCGGGTCCTGCATTCCAGGAGGGTAAGTAGAGCCCCTCTCTGAGCAGCCAGCAGGGAAGCTCATATTTTTGAATGTGCATTTCAGATTGAATTTTGAACTTGAAATGATTACAGGGACTTTGGGGTGGTGGTTGATTTCCTCTAAAGACTGAAAAATAAAGCAAACAAAACTCAGCATTTATTATTTTGGAAAACTCATGATTTTTAGGCTGATCTTATAATTTTGGTGGCCTGACTCATGGTTTTTTAATGCTTAGAGTTCACAATACTGTGATTTATATTCTGAACTGCTGCAGTTTCACTGCCCTCCTGGGCCTAGCTCACACTTTCTGGCCCAGCTCCCAGAAGAAAGGTTTCTGCTGAAGCTTTTGAAAAGCCATCAGGAGGCAACTGCAGTGAAGCAGTGCAAGTAGTGCAGAGATAGAGGCAAGCAGCCTGCAGAGCTCCCTAGGGAACAGGCAGGCACCCACCACCACAGTCACAGACTAAGGGGAATGAGTTGTTGCTGCAGAACTACAGAATGAGGAAGGCACTCTGGAACACTGATCTGTGCTTGCCTTTATATTAGCACCATTAAAGGAGAGTGAGAACCTCCCCTTCACTGTGGAAATGAACTTGATGATCACTTTGGGGAAGGTAACAGCTACCTGCCAGCAGGGAACTAACTTGAGATCAGAAAATCCATTATGAGAGCTACTGTGGTGGAGGGTTTGACCAACAGAAAAAAGAACTAATTCCGGAATGGCCTGTGCTATATAGGAGGTCAGACTAGATGATCAGAATAGTCCCTCTGGCTTTATAATTTATGAAAGCATAATTTTAAACTTTTGAAAACGTAACTGAATAACCATAGTACCTATTAATTGTTGTTCTCCTTGATTATGCAGACATTGATTCTATCCACTTAGGTCTCTAATCACAAAATCCCCACACCACAGAAACTGTCAAAATGTGTCACTGAGTCCCCCCCTCAATTTTTGTGCTAGGGAAGGAATGAGCATGTGCTGGCACTGGGAACTCCCCCTCTTTGGGAGGGGGAAGAAAGAATGTACAGGCTCCCGGACACTAGCAGTTTCAACCTACAAGGAAACACTATACCTGCATCCCCACCCACCCACGCGCCCCCTCCCTCCTCTGCTAGTCTCCATATGGACTGTGTTTCTGCTTTGCCTCCAACAAAACCAGAAACTAGTAGGCAAGGACAGAGTAACAGCAGATTTGTAAAAATGGTGCTTCCTTGCTGGAGAATTACAACAGGAACAGTATATAGGGATGAGATAAGCAACTGAGATACAGAAGTGGGTGTGAGTGGCAACTTTGTAATGTATTTGTTAGTTTGTTTTCCACAGTGATGTACATACAGTTGCCTGCTACAGAATCTGACTGTTTATCACAGAATTTTGATTTTCAGTTATAGGCCTTACTAATATTGACTACATTAATGTACTTTCAGCAGACATACAAAAACTTATAGCTGTACAGAGGTGAATGTTTTGGAGATGTTAAATCAACAATCAGCTTTTTATATATGTCTAAAGGAATCAGTTACTGGATATTCTTACTAGTTATTTTGTTCAGGCAAAGAATTTGAGTTATGGGAAGAAGATACTTACACGCTGGCATCTTGTGACCAAAGATGACTCCTTATGGTTTAAGTCCAGGGCACTCTTCCCAGGACATTTTTTCTAAAGCAAAAACCAAAGTGTCATTACATTCTTCTTTCTCAGGTGCTTGAGCCTCTCTTATCCGCAAAAGTTCCTACACTTCTGAATGTATGAATTGGCTTAATTAATGCTTCTTATCCTGTTCCTTTCATTTTGACTTTTTTCTTGTTTTTCTCTTCCACCTGTTGTCTGGGGGATTGCTTCCCCCTAATTTCCTCTTCTTTTTCCCTCCACCATCCTATTTCTTTTGCCTCTTTTTTTTCTTTCATCTTGTCTAGTACTTCTTAACCCATGATTTCTTTTCTCCCTTTATCCTGTTATCTTTGTCTTCTTCATGTTGTCTAGCTCCTTTCTTTTCAACTACCCATTAGTTCTCTATTTTCTTTCTCTTTTTCCCTGTTTTATGTCTCTTCTCCTCCTCTTATGCATTCTCCTTTGCTTAATTTGCCCTCCCTATCTCTGGATAAGGCAAGTGGAAATTGTTATTAATATGCCCCCTTCACCAGGAATCATCACCCCACAGCTCTCTCCTTTTGTTTGGTCGGGTCTTCATCCTTGTGCAACTCACTTGACTCTAAGCACTGGCAATAAAATGATGCAAACAGTGTGAACAAGTGCTGTGAAGGTGAGCACAGAGGAGTCACTAATGTTGGAGAAAGTTTGGCAGAATCTATGGGTTTTCAGAAGTTTCTAAAATGAATGGTTTAATAGGATTAATTGACACACAAATATGCCTTGCAGCTTCAAGTGCTAAATTCACCAACCCAAAGCTAGAGGGCTGCCAGATATGGAAATGATGTCTGTATACTCTGCTAGGACTGGAGTCTGAAGCTTGTAAGTTTTAGTGGCAGTCCCACAAGGTATTCTCAGACTGCACCATTAGGAAGGAATGGCATAGTTTAGTACCGCACTTCTTCAGATGGGCCAACTCTATTCCTGTTTGCTATTATTTATTTATTGGACAACAGTGTGCTCAGTGCTGTTTAGAAGAAGAAAGTCTGCTCTGAGGAATGTAGACTATCACACAATACAGTATAATACAGATGCATAAAAGTTGTAAGCTCCTGCTTAACAGGTGATAGTCATTGAAGAGTTGCACGAATATAAAAATGACAAGAAGTTCAAAATTGCATCAATAGTCACGCCAACTCCTGAGCATATGCCAGAATCTTTCTGAATCACCTCCTCTTTCTCCGCTTCTAATCACACCCTCTACCACTCCACTAGCCCAACATCTCCTGCTTTATTTCTCCCCTCCCTATGTCCAAACCTCCCCACTTAACTTTTTCCCTGTCCAAAACACTCCAGGATCATATCTCTACCCACTCCCTAACCAACTCTCTGTTGGATCTTCTCCCTCTATTTGATTGGTGCCTCCTTCATTTTGGCCCAAACCTTCCTTCAGTACTTCCCCCTTTACTCCACTCTCCCAAGTAAAACCATCTTGTATCTGTGACACTTCCCCCAGGGAACTTAGAACTGTATGGCCACTGTGTTACTCCTTGGTAGGGTGACCAGACATCCCGATTTTATCGGGACTGTCCAAATATTTGCTTCTTTGTCCCGCGTCGGGACACTGGACAAACAAGAAATTTTGCCCTCCCGGAGGGACTCTCACCCCCCCCGCCCCGGCTCCGCCCCCTGCTTCCCCCAATCCCTGCCCTGGCCCCGCCTCTTCCCCAACCACGCAGCATTCCTCCTCCCTCCCAGGCTTGCAGCTGCATGGCGATGCAAGCCTGGAGGGACGGGGTGGCGGCGGTGCCTGGATCCTGGAGCTGGTGAGTCAGCTCCGGCATCCAGGCACCGGGCGGGCAAAGGGGGGCTGGCAAGGGAGGGAGACGGGGGGGGCTCAGCTCTGAGCCCCCTGCTGCGCCAGAGGGCTCCTGCCCGGGCTGCTGCACACAGGGGCCGGGGCCAGGAGCGCAGCCTGGAGGCTGCTTCAGCCCTGCAGCCTGCGGGGCAGTGCAGTGGGTCCAGGTGGGGGCAGCGTGGAGCGGGTAGGGACTGGATGGGAGGCATGGGCCGAATCCCCGCTGCTGCCGGGGAGCCCCGCGCCTCTCCCTCCCGCTCGCGGCTGCGGCTCCTTCCCGGCAGGACGCGCCACCCGGCCTGCCCTGGGCACATGCGGCGCGCGTCCAGTGGCTCCTTCCCGGCGGGAGGGAGACTAGGCACAGGGGACGCATGCTGCATGTGGCCTGGGTGGCGGGAGGTGCGTCCCGCTGGGAAGGAGCCGCAGCCGCGAGTGGGAGGGAGAGGCGTGGGGCTCCCCAGCAGCAGCGGGGATTTGGCCCACGCTGCCCAGCCGGCCCCTGCCCAGACCCACCGCGCGCCGCATATGCCCGTGGCGGGCCGGGGGGCGGGAGGCTCTGCGGGGAGGACAGTGCATGTGGCCAGGGCCTGCTCATGCCCCCGGCCCCTTTGAAACGCCTTTTTTTTTGCCCCCCCCCTCTTTTTTTTTTTGCTCGCCCCCGCGTCCCGATATTTTATAGCACTGATCTGGTCACCCTACTCCTTGGCCTCAGCTGCTGTTAACTTGTATGTCTGCACCATGCCACTCCAGTTTGTCTGCCTTGCCAACAAGCTCCTCAAGACTTTGCCAGTCAAAACTTTGCCTTGCAGGTAACAATCAGTGAACCCGAGTTCCCCAGAGACCTTTCCCTGTAGTGCCCCGTTCTTCAGAGAAATTATAGAATTTGCTGCCTACAAAGAGACAGGACACACCTAACTGTTAATTTGGCAGATGTCTCATACTTTACTTCAATATAATAGCACTGAGATGGTTTTGTAATAAAACAAGAATAGGTGTATTAATAAAGAACACAGATTTAAGTGATACCAGGCAAGAATAAAATAAATAGAAAAGGTAAAGCCCTGCAAATCCACAGATATCTGCTTTATATCCGCAGATATCTGCATCCATGGATGCAATTGTATTGTTTACCATCCTTGTGGATTGGATGGAGATTCAAATTTTTGTATTGGTGCAGGGCTCTAGAGCTATGGCTCTCAACTGGGGGTCCATGGCCCACTGGGTAGCACCAGGGCTGCAAGCTTTAGCCCCGCTGGGGCACCAAGCTCAGGTCTTGCGGCTTCAGTCCTGTGGGGAGTGCTGGGGCTCAAGGCTTGAGCCATGCAGTGCCCTGCAGACCTCTGAAACCTGGGAGCCTCCCACTTGAGAACTGCTGCTCTAGGATGCTGGTGTGGATATATATAAAGTTCTAGTACTTAGAACTTAATTCTAGCAAGCTATATCTTTGCCTAAAGCAGTTTGTCACTTATGGGAAAGTAACAACAGCTCCTGACCTTCAGGCTATGAGGATCCACTGTTCATAAGCTCAGAAATTGCTGTTCCCTATGTCCCCTAAGTGAAGATAGGTAAGGGATCCTCTCCCTTTCTTTTATAATCCAGTGAACATTTGAAGTGTATACCTTTGAAGTGTATTGCCAGATAAAGTTTTTCTCCCCTCCTGCTTGTGCAGATGCTATGCTGTCTCCCTCCTACTCTGGTCAATTTGCTGTTCCTGGTGGAATTCTGCACCACTGTGCATGTGCAGAATTTATGTCCTCCACAGATTTCTTTGCGTCCCTGCAGAAAAAATGACTTTCTGACGGGGACGCAAATGAAAGCCACAAGAGCCATCATGCGACCATTCCCAGCAGTATGTTTTGGGTGCCCAGGGCAGCCAAAAGAGAGGTAAATCACTTTGGGGCAGGCGGTGGGACTGAGGAAGACCTGACTGGTGGCTCCTATCCTGCACCAGACTCAGATCCTAGTCTTGGCTGGGCTAGGGAGGAAGGGACTTTCTTTTCCCTTGCATGGTATCTGGGACTCGGTCAGCCCCATCCCTAGATTTCTTCCCCAGCTGCAGGAAGTTCTGCAAACTCCCCCCACCCACTTCCTGCACCCATCACTCAGCTGCAGGGGGAGGGATCCCTGTAAAGGGAACTGCTCCCCCATCTGCTCAACCCCCATGCATCTAGACCCCCTCATACTCAGACCCGCTCACTGAACCCCCCTCCCGGATGAGCCCTATACCTGGGTCACACCCGACAAGCTACCTGCACCCAGATCCCCACCCCACTGAACCGCAACCAGCTGCACCTTGGTCCCCACCCCACTGTGCCCCACTCCCACAGCATCTGGACCCCCCTGTTGAGCCCCCCGCCCTCCACCCAAACACCCCCAACCCCGCTGAGCCCCAATCACCTTCACCTGGACCCTGCTGCAGAGTCCCATTACCGTTGCACCCAGAACCCCCCAACAAAACCCTGTGCATCCAGATTCCCCCCGCACCTGGATCCTCCACTGAGCTGCCCACACACAGATTACCCCACACAGAACCCTCTCAACCCACACATGGATCCCCTGACAATAGGGTTACCATATGTCCTCTTTTTCCCGGACATGTCCGGCTTTTCGGCAGTCAAACCCCCGTCCGGGGGGAATTGCCAAAAAGCCGAACATGTCCGGGAAAATAGCGGCTCTGCTCCTCCCCGACTCTTCGGCTCTGTTTAAGAGCCGGGCTGCCCGAGCGCTACCGGCTTCGGGCAGCCCCTCTACCTCCAGACCCTGCGCCCCCAGCCGGGCACTTCCCCTCCCGGGCTCTGGCGGTGCAGGGTCCGGAGGCACGGGGGCTGCCCGAAGCCGGTAGCGCTCGGGCAGCCCGGCTCTTAAACAGAGCCGAAGAGTCGGGGAGGAGCAGAGCCCCCGCGGCTGGAGGCTCTGCTCCTCTTCGGCTCTGTTTAAGAGCCGGGCTGCCTGAGCGCTACCGGCTTCGGGCAGCCCCGTGCCTCCAGACCCTGCGCCGCCGGAGCCCAGGAGGGGAAGTGCCCGGCTGGGGGCGCAGGGTCCGGAGGCACGGGGGCTGCCCGAAGCCGGTAGCGCTCGGGCAGCCCGGCTCTTAAACAGAGCCGAAGAGTCGGGGAGGAGCAGAGCCCCCGCGGCTGGAGGCTCTGCTCCTCTTCGGCTCTGTTTAAGAGCCGGGCTGCCCGAGCGCTACCGGCTTCGGGCAGCCCCGTGCCTCCAGACCCTGCACCGCCGGAGCCCAGGAGGGGAAGTGCCCGGGTGGGGGCGCAGGGTCCGGAGGCATAGGGGCTGCCCAAAGCCCGAGCGCTACCGGGTTCACGGTTTGCCGGGCAGCCTCCAGACCCTGCGCCCCCGGCTGGGCGCTTCCCCTCCCGGGCTCCAGCTGCGCTGGGGAAGTGCCGGCTGGGGGCGCAGGGTCTGGGGGCTGCCTGGCAAACCCTGAAGCCGGTAGCGCTGGGGCAGCCCTTTCCCCCTGTCTGGGAGTGGGAGGGAGGTGGGGGTGGAGTTGGGGCGGGGCTAGGGGTGGGGAAATGGGTGGAGCCATGGCCCCTGGAGGGTCCTCTTTTTTTATTTATGAGATATGGTAACCCTACCTGACAATAAGCCCCTCCACACTTGGATCCTGCCTTGCTGAGGCTGCCTGCTCACACCTGATGCACTTTGCACAGAGGGGCAGGACCCTGGAGTATTATAACTGGGGCAGGCCCGGACCTTGTGCTGTGTCAGGGTTGGGTGCAGCCTCACTGCTGACTTCATGTCCTCTCGGGGGAGCTGCACAGTGATCTCCCACCTCTGTGCAACCAGTGGCCTGTGCTCCCCATTGCCATGCTGGGGCCTCCACGTTTATTTGACCAATATAATTTGCGAAATTTTAAAATATCGTTTGCAGAATTTTTACTCTTTTGGTGCAGAACGCCCTCAGGAGTAAGTTGCTCAGGTTGGAAGAGATAAATGAACGTCCATTGTCTCTGGGGACGGAAACACTGGGGGGAGGGATTCCCCGGCTCGGCGGCTTCTACTGCCAAGCGGGGTCGGAGAGGCAGCCGGGGCTCCTGCCGGGGGTGGGTCTCGGCGGCGGGGAACACCCAAAGAAAGAATATTTTCCAACTCCCATAGCCGAAGAGCGCGCGGCCGGAGCGCCACCCTCTCTTCATTGGCTGCTGGCTTAATGACGTGCCGCTCGCACCCCTAGGAGCGCTACGATTGTGCGTTGTGGTTTGTTTAGCGGTTTCCATAGTAACTAACCAGGCCCCGCCCCTTTAAATAGCTCCTCCCCGGGGAAGGGATGGTGCTACTGTTGTTGCCGGAAGTGAAGATGGCGGCGGCCTCTTCGGAGCTGCTCACGGGCTGGTGCCTTTTCGGCCTCTCGCTGCTGGTAGGAGGAGGCGGCCGCGCGGCGCGGCTCCACTGGAGCGTCTTCCCTTTCCCGGGATGGCCGCCCTAGGCTCTGTGAGGCCGCAGGCTCTTGCCTCCCGTACAGTCTTTAGCGGGAACGGGTTACCCCCCGGTGCCCCCTCCTCGGGTGCTTGGTGACCGGGATAACGAGCGTTCTCACCCCCGCCCACTCATGGACCCTCGCAGCATGTGCTTCTCAACCACGCCCCTAGTGTCCGGGCTAACGGGCTCCCGCAGGCCCTTCCCTCCTTGCTGTCTCTGGGGTTAACTAACTGGCCCTCACACTTCCTCCCCCCACTGAGGGGGTAACAGCTCCCCCCCATCCCCTTCTCCTTGGGGACTGGGGCTACTGACCACGCTCCTGCATGCCTCCTCTTGGGGGTCTCTGGTTCCTCTAGGGGTAGCCAGCAGAGACAGGCTGTGCAGGGGTCCTGTGGCAAAGCAGCATGTGGTCATGTTTTGACCTCGGGGGGAGGGATAGCTCAGTGGTTTGAGCATTGGCCTGCTAAACCCAGGGTTGTGAGTTCAGTCCTTGAGGGGGCCATTTAGGGAACTGGGGTAAAAATCTGTCTGGGGATTGGTCCTGCTTTGAGCAGGGGGTTGGACTAGATGACCTCCTGAGGTCCCTTCCAATCCTGATATTCTATGATTCTATGTAATTACATATTGTACCCTAAAGCACTGAACTGAGGTTTCACAGTAGCCCTAATTCCGACATGTCCTATCTTTCAAATGCCTGACTTTGCAGTCTTATTACTGGTCGTCATGGGTGTAATTTCATAATTTAAAAAAAAAAAAAAAAGAGAGAGAGAAACTGGAACCATAGTGGCCATCAGTTTGGGTCATCAGCAGGTTTTGGGTTCTTGGATCCCCAGCACAGGCCTTTGCCTCTTGAACTAATGGAGCGAAAGGTAGCAGCAATAGTAGGCTATCCTCCTTTGGGGGGGAGAGAACAAACTACCCATGGCTCAGGCTACCATATGGCTAGCATTTGACTGGCCTGGCTGGTATTTTTGTGGATTTGCCAGTTGCCAGAAAAATAATTTAATCTGCAAAGATTTTTTTGTGTGGGACTAAAGATTAGCATTATTGTCACAATACACTGGGATAGCTAATGTTAAAGGTTTTTCTGTCCAGCTAAAGATGCTGCAGTGTTCCCACTTACGCAGTTTAACTGATAATAGATAAAAACTATTGAAAATCCAGCTGCTGTCTGCCCTACAACATGCAAGTGCACTATGTGGTGGAGGGGGGGGGGGGAAGAGGAGGGGTGTTTGAGCCATGCAAGAGTGAGATGTGTGATATTATCAATTTTATTTGTATGTGTTTTCTCTCTAAACACTATAAGCGGCTGTTGAAGGGGGTTGTTGAGTTGCTTTGTGCTTGGGATTGCAGCGGGCTTGTCTTGTGGGGGTATCTGTGCCATATTTTTTTGCATTTCAAAGGTGGTAATCCTACCCCAGCAGATGTTAGTCATGTTTAATGCACAGCAAGAAGATGTTCTGATATTATGGTGATGAGAGCAGTTTAAGTATCTATATGGAATAGAAATGCAGTTTAACTTGAATGCCATTTCTGATATTCTTGTGCTGAGCTGCGTTATGGTATCTATCTTTTCTTTTGTATTTCAGGCTATTCTGGCTTTTTGCTGGGTTTATGTGCGCAAGTACCAGAGTCGACGAGAAAGTGAAGTAATTTCTACCATAACAGCTATTTTTGCATTGGCAATTGCACTTATCACATCAGCACTTCTGCCAGTGGACATTTTTCTAGTTTCATATATGAAAAATCAAAATGGCACATTTAAGGTATGAACTACTTAGATATTGGCATTCAGTAAAATATATGTTGCCAAAATTGCTTTACCATATGTCTTCCTTCTCCCTTTTCATTATTTCTTCATTCTGAGTTATCAAACTATGTCATATTTTAATGCCTTATTACATGGTTGGAATTTTTGTCTTGGAAGAAGAATACTAGCATTGCAAACTAATGTCATTTACTTCTAAAATAGATTTCATCCTCATAACTTTGTAATGTAAATCTACTGTTCTCTCATTAAAATATTAATATTACCAACTTTTATAACATACACAAGAATAATCTTGTCTAGGTGCTGGAGGGTTTATTCATTTAACACTGCATAAATAGAAATGAGGAGAAACTCCTAAATATTTTCTGTAGATCACACTATAAAATAATTATTTATATTTTTGTATAATATTATAAATATACCCAAAGAACAGAACAAGATGTATCTGTCCAAATGAGCTCTCAGTCCAAGGCCTTAAAATACTTAAAAATTAGATTGACTTAGATGCCTCGCTCAGGGCAGTGAAGAACACTGTTCCCTGAGCATCGTAGTTAGTTTGAACTAACCCTTGGTATAGATGTGGTTAGGTTGATGGAAGAATTCTTCTCTTGACCTAGCTATGGCCTCTCTGAGAGATGAATTAACTACATGAACAGAAACATCTTCCTTATGGCACTACAGCTGCACAAATTTAGCAATTCAACATGTTTTAGTGGTTATCAACCAGTTGTTAGGAAAATAACCAGATAATACAAATAACTGATTTTAACCATGTTTTAAATCTAAATCATGGTTTCCTGCTTGCTGATTTAGTGATTTAAATCACCAGTTTTAATTGTCTTAAATAATTTCCCCCTGCTACAGAGATTGCTTTTGTACACTGCCTTACCATATTTGTCTACCATTTATTTTTAATCTCAAAGAACACATGCTCTTGCGTACATTCATATGGGCGTTACGGGTAATCACTTCAAAGGTTAGCTCAGATGCTTTACACATTTACAGGGTAGACAACTTGCATCCATGCTACTGTTTCTTTGGTGAATCATAACTTATCCGCACAAAGAATGTATAATTAATGTTGAGATTTTAAACTGACATGAACACTTTCAGTTAGATTTCTCCCAATGGGAAAAATCTTCCACCTTTGTGCATATGGATTCTAATTAAGAATAGACAAAACAGTTTTCATCTGCTTTGCTTCTTCCTTCAGACGTTTTCTTGTAGTCCTTCCCTTGACAAGGAAAAACACTTCCTTAGATTTTCCTTGCATCTGTACCATCATCCTATTTCTAACAAACAATTCATCTTCAAAACTCTAGAACAAGACGTGTAAAAATGTGGCCTTAATACAGTTATAGTATCTGAAATTATGGTTTGATTATATGAAAATCAGATTTTCATATAAAATAATTGAAGTAATTCTGGCATAAACCAGTTGAAGGTGTTTCTGACCCTTTTTGTCGCTCTTCAAGATCATTTTATTGAAAAAACTGGCTTTTTCTCTGGAATTAGCAGCTCATAAGTTGTCCCATGTCATGTCCTCAGTTTTCCATAATTTTTGGTTTAGAAAAATACAAACTATCATATGTACTCATTCATAAGCCGAATGTTTTTGGTAAAAAAGTGACGCATCAAAGAGCAGGGGTCAGCTTATAAACGGATCTACACCAAAATTTGATGATTTTAAACTCTATGGAAGCATTGACTTGAATATCTAATACATTGTCATTTTGTTTACCTGGAGCCCAGGCCTGCTAGCGGCTCTATCCTAATGGGCCAGGATCCAAAGTTTGCCATCCCTGAAATATAGGGTCGGCCTATGAAAGGGTCATACAGTTTTTGCTATTTTTACCTATCCATCTGGAGGGGGGGGTTGTTGACTTATAAACCAATGGGCTAATGCACAAGTATATATGATAGAAAAACTATGTCCAACACCCTTGTCTTCATAATACTCCTTTGCAGTTTTGGTAGTTTGAGGAAATAGGTATTGTGGATATGGATTTAGTTCAATATCCCTTAATCCCAAACCATCTGCATTCCAAAAATAAAAAGCTTTTTTGTTTATAAAATGCCTATCTGACAATCAAACTAAATGTATTACCCCCACCCCAAACACTTTAACTATACCAAAACTAGATTTGCACCGTCCCCTAAAAGAAAAGCCTTTGTAACCTGAACCTGCTTTGGTTGAAGTTACTTCCTTTTTTGCTATAGAAGCCAATGGGAGTGGAAATGGTTCCTTAGTGAATAAATGAACCTTTCACTGTGTCTTGAAAGTTAAGAACATAAGAACGGCTGTACCGGTCAGACCAAAGGTCCATCTAGCCCAGTATCTTGTCTACCAACAGTGTCCAATGCCAGGTGCCCCAGGGGGAGTGGACCTAACATGTAATGATCAAGTGATCTCTCTCCTGCCATCCATCTCCATCCTCTGACAAACAGAGGCTAGGGACACCATTCCTTACCCATCCTGGCTAGTAGCCATTAATGGACTTAACCACCATGAATTTATCTAGTTCTCTTTTAAACGGTGTTATAGTCCTAGCCTTCACAACCTCCTCAGGTAAGGAGTTTCACAAGTTGACTGCGCGCTGCGTGAAGAAGAACTTCCTTGTATTTGTTTTAAACCTGCTGCCTATTAATTTCATTTGGTGACCCTTAGTTCTTGTATTATGGGAACAAGTAAATAAATTTTCCTTATCCACTTTCTCCACATCACTCATGATTTTATATACCTCTATCATATCCGCCCTTAGTCTCCTCTTTTCCAAGCTGAAGAGTCCTAGCCTCTTTAATCTCTCCTCATATGGGACCTGTTCCAACCCCCTAATCATTTTAGTTGCCCTTTTCTGAACCTTTTCTAGTGCCAGTATATCTTTTTTGAGATGAGGAGACCACATCTGTACGCAGTATTCGAGATGTGGGCGTACCATCGATTTATATAAGGGCAATAATATATTCTCAGTCTTATTCTCTATCCCCTTTTTAATGATCCCTAACATCCTGTTTGCTTTTTTGACTGCCTCTGCACACTGCATGGTCATCTTAGAGAACTAGCCACGATGACTCCAAGATCTTTTTCCTGACTTGTTGTAGCTAAATTAGCCCCCATCATATTGTATGTATAGTTGGGGTTATTTTTTCCAATGTGCATTACTTTACATTTATCTACATTAAATTTAATTTGCCATTTTGTTTCCCAATCACTTAGTTTTGTGAGATCTTTTTGAAGTTCGTCACAGTCTGCTTTGGTCTTAACTATCTTGAGCAGTTTAGTATCATCTGCAAACTTTGCCACCTCACTGTTTACCCCTTTCTTCAGATCATTTATAAATAAGTTGAATAGGATTGGTCGGAGGACTGACCCTTGTGGAACACCACTAGTTAACAGATTCTGGCATTGATAGCCAATGGGATAAGTAGATGGGTGAGGGGAATGTTAAATGACTGACAATTTCTTAAAATCCAAGTACAACCTTTAGGTTTAAAAAAAAAAAAAAGCTTACTTCACCAAAAGATTCTTTGTAAGCAGAAGAGGGACTGGTAAATTGTATTACTTTATCATAGAACAATGGAATTTTAAAGGAAATGGAAATAATAGACACAATTTTTAATTACTAATAACTTGCATTGTACTGTACATGTAATCTTCTCTATAGAAATATACCTTTGTTCCTGTACATAACTTGCATTTTAAAAATAATTCAATTGACAAAGCAAACTTTCTGTTATTGTCTCCTGCTGTTATTGGTACATCTCACGTTGCTGCTATCCTTCCTGTTGCTCTCATTTAGCAGAGAACTCAGCTGCTACATATGGAGATTATCTGGTAGAATGTAGATGCCAAACAGGAATATCTTTCTAACATGGGCATATGATTCTGTTGCTGTCATATTAATTCCTGGTTACCTCTCCTTCAGGATTTTTGAATACCATTGATGGCTAAAATTGCAGTTGTTTGTTGCTAATCAGCACCAGGCTGATTTGGTGCTTGCTATTGTGACCTGGTTTCATATTTTCTTTTGACATACGTTTACATTACTTTTGACAAGACCTTTTTCATATCCTCTTTTAAGACTTTCATGAGAGCAGAGAAGTCTTCACTGTAACCATATGTTTAAGTTAACTCTTCATTTCCCATAAGAGCACATAATTAAAAGGAGTGCATTCATTTTTGATACTTTTTTTAAAAAAAAAAGCAAACTATGCATGAGAACTTTTCTATCACAATTAAGTACTTTTTTATTCTCTTTATATAAATTAGTCCCAAAATCCTATCTCTGCCATGATGCTTAGAAATTCCTACTCTAGCATTGGTTGGGCATGTTAGGATTTTTTCCACCCTAAACTCTCCATTTTATTGCCTCCATGAGAAGCACTTAACTCAGGAATGTGCTCTCCTTATTTGATCTGCCAGAACCCATATCTGTTAAGCTTTGCAGCATGTGTGAAAGGTTCTTATTCTCTGACATCTGGGGAGGAGAATGGGTAAGAGTATAAAGGGTCATTGCCTGGCATTGGGTAATTGGATCCTGCCCCAAACTTGGTTATAATTGTGAGATAATGAACTTAATGTGAAGTTTGTTTTGACTTACTGTGAACTTTAAGACTTATAAGAAGTACACAATGTGGGATAGATATTTTTATTTGACAAATAGGTGTCAGGAAGATCCTTGCTTAAAGAGACTAATACACAGACTGTCTTAATCCCTTTTTTATAACTACTAACCTATAACACGAGTAAGGTCTCTGTAAATGATAAAACCTTACTGAGGAAAACTGAAAATTAATAAACAAGCCTGAAACTCAAATTTTGGAACATTGACTGTGCAGGGGTTGATGAAATTGAGGATCTTTATTCCCAGAAGTGTGGGTTTTAGACATCTTAGGTCTATCTTCTTGTTATAATTCTTAGGGCTTGCCAAAATACACAAATTGTACCATTTGACTATACTAGTACAGTTAAAGCAGTATAATTCCTAGTATAGGAGCCTCCAGGCAGTAGCCCAGCTAGGAGTGGGGAGCCTGGAGCAGCAGTATTTCAGCTGCCCAAGTTTCTTGTCCATTTCATGGCTCCAGCATGTAGCTGTGAAATTGACAAGGCAGCCAGCAGCCAAGATAAGTAAGGCAATGTCAATATAGACGCCTCCTCGCCCCAAACTTCAGCAGCCCGTGAACCCTTTTCACTAAATTATGAAATCTCGTCAACCCTCTCCTAAAAATGAATATTTCCAGGGATTTAAGTTTAAATTTCCTCAGTGTGATGGATGCGCTTGCTTTGCTCTGCATAGCTCTTGGAAGTCCGGAACCACTGGAGAAAGATAGTCTCAGGTCTGGTTCAGCATCAAGTCTGTTTCTGTATTTGGTTTTCAGATGTGCATACGAGGAAAACGCTTTCTCGCATAAGTATGTTGTTGAAAATGGTAACAAAACTGCAGCAGCTTTTTCTGCCAGAAGGGGGTACTCGTTTCTTAAACTCAGCCAAAAGTTGATCAATGACAGATGTCTGAAACTCCTTTTCAGTTCGTAATCACAGGAGATTTCAATCGATTTCTCTCTTTCCTCAGTGTTGAATATCTGTGTTGAGAAAGTGGTATCATTAAAAGGGTTGCA
This sequence comes from Chrysemys picta bellii, assembly GCF_011386835.1. Classification (NCBI taxonomy): domain Eukaryota; kingdom Metazoa; phylum Chordata; order Testudines; family Emydidae; genus Chrysemys; species Chrysemys picta. Next base: position 56,925,849 of record NC_088793.1, on the reverse strand, counting down.
AATCCAGTCATCGCTTGACACGGCTGGAAAGTATTCCCTGAAAGTTGTGCAAAGTCCTTTTAGGTGTGCAGTTATATTGGTTTTAGTGCACTGATCCAACTGAAGTTTGTTCTGCCAGGAAGTCATGAAGATTACTGAAACACTCAGTTTGATTGTTTTCCAAACAACTTTCCCAGAACTGCAACTTCTTTATCATGGATTCAACTCGCTCTTGCACATAGAAAACTGTTATATTGAGACCTTGAAGAGATAAATTTAGGTCATTAATTCTTGGAAAGGGTGGTTGTTGAAAAAAAATTAGGATTTCTGTTCTAAACTCAAACAAGCACACAAGGATTTTGCCCTGAGAGCCATCTAACTTCAGTATGGGTCAACAGACAATTGTGTATACTACCCATTTCTTCACAAAGTACGTGAAATATTCTGGAATTTGTTGGCCATGATTTTATGAAATTCACCACTTTGACTGCATTGTCCAGCACTTCCTTCAGTCCCCCAGGCATGCATTTTGTTGTGAGGGCTTGTCAATGGATGCTGCAATGAGTCCAAGAGACTTTTGATACCTTTTTTGTTCGAGCTACAAATCTAGTATACTTCCCCGTCATTGAAGTGGCCCCATCAGTGCAAATGCCTAGGCAACGAGACCAATCTATTTCCTTTTCTTGAAAATATGCATTAGTCAGATTGAAGATATCTTCTCCAGTTGTACTTTCTTCCAATGGTCGGCAAAACAACAAGTTGTCTTCAACCAGACCTTCATTCACACTACTTACAAACAGTAGCAAAATAGCTAGATTAGCTACATCAGTTGCTTCATCCAACTGTATAGCATAATATGGACTATATTTCACTCTGTACAATTGTGATCTCTACATTATTTGACATGTCATTAATTCTTCGTGACAATGTATTGTTGGACAAAAGTACCATGTCAATCCTTTCTGCAGCCTTTTCTCCAAGCATGCAATGAACTACTTCTTTTATACGTGGACCAATCAAGCTCTCTGCTATGATATGGGCTTCTGATGCTTTTGCTATTCGGTAGCTCATGCAGTATGACGCTTCAAGTGCATTTGCATTATCAGTACTTGCTTTGGATATAAAACTGGTAATGTCACGTTTCCTCGCAGCTAATTTTCACTTGACAAAATCAACAGGCTTGTTGATGTGTGCAGGATGCCTAGTTTCTATGGCGCTGAAGTAGAGAAGGTTTGAGGCTGCTGTTTGCTAGAACATCATCACATATCACATACAGTGGTTGTGGATGTTCTTGATCACCAATGCATGTAAAGCCATATTTTATATAATCGTCATATTTTCTTTTCTTTGTAAGTGACTTTCCAGGACCATCATAATCATTAGACTTAGATTTTCCACAGTGTGGACTTGAGGAAATACTAGCTCATTCTTGGGTCTTTACTCTTTCCTTTTTCAGCCACTTATCCATTGAACTTGTGTACAAAATGTCTAATAAAAACAACACAGACTGCTAACAACCAACAAACTAGAAAATGAGAAGATTCACTCAAGTCTCACTGAAGCAAAACAGCACTCCAGAGAGAATGACAATTACTGAGGCACCTTAACACTGCTACACGGGCTACAATGTGCTTCCAGCTGGTTTGGTTTGCAAACAGCTTTTCTTTTGCCACGAGGTCTGTCCCTAGGAGGGTGTCCTGCGATGGACAAATTAGCTTGGACCACCTCCAATGTACAGCGTGGCCCCTGCTCACTCTGCCCTCCATAACAACTTCCCCTGTCTGACAAGGACAGGGGTCCGAGCTGCCTCATGCGTGCCTGGGGTCTCGGCTGCCACCCTGCCCACTACAGGGCTCAGGCTACTGGCCCCACGCCAGGGTCTGGGCTGCTGGCTCCGCAGTCTGTGGGGCTCCTGCTGCTGGACCCTGTTGACCGTCCCAGTCAACTGAGCTCCACTGAGCTCGTGCTGCAGGTCCCACTGACCCCCGGGGCTCGGGCTGCCAGCCCCAACTGCCCGGCCCCGCTCTCCCTGGGGCTCAGGCTGCCAGCCCGGTGCAGAGTGCTGGGGTTCGGGCTGCCGGCTCCCCCGCTGACGGGGGCAGGGCTCGGGCTGCCAGCCCAAACTGCCTGGTCCTGCTCTCTCTGGGGCTTGAGCTGTCTGCCCTGCAACCGGGTCCCACCTGCTGCCTCCAATGCCTGGCGTTCTCTGGCCGCCATTAGAGAAATTTTTCTGGCGAACCCCCTGTAACGTTCTGCGACCCCCCCCCCCCGGGGTTTGTGAAACCCAGTTTGGGAACCACTGCCCTAACTACACCGACATTAGTGCTCTCTTGAAGGTGGAGTTGTTACATCGTGTAGTAGGGCACCCACATCAGTGGGACAAGGCTGTAGTGTGTACACTGACATAACTAGGGTTACGTAAGCTGCCTTGCATCGACCTAACTGTGTAGGGTAGACACCCTACTCTACCTACATGGTCAACATACTATGGCTTAAGCAGATTTTGAATCCGTTCTCATACCTAGTTTTTTATTTTTAGCATCTTATTTTAAAAGTTTTTAAAATATAAAGGACTTACCACATATTTGGGCATATTTTTCTCAACATTCAACAATAATAAACCCCACTGCTTCTTCCATTTGCCTTTAAAATGGAGGTTAAGTAGCCAGTGCAGTTGGTCTGTCTATAGGTTTCTCCTGCAAAATTACTCATTACCATATAAATATGACCATAAAAGTATACTATCGTAGATACCTGACAGATATATAATGAAAATGCTCTTTGATATCAAGTTTTCAATTATAAGTATGTTTTTATATTATTTTTTTCTTTAATTTTGAGTGGAGTTGTTCTGTGCTGTCTGTTATGTGGTATTTAGATGCAAGAATATTATGTAACTCAATGATCAAAACAAATATTAATAACTGCATAATGCAGAATGGTAACTACACAGCCTTTTTACCATGTCTGTGTTTTTTGTATTCAGAATTGTAAGTCTGAGTCTGTTCAAATTGTTCTTCCAGAGCTGTAAGAATTCAATTGATTGATTGAATTCCTGTAAGCCACCAAGAACAAAATGTCATGCTTCCCAGTTCATACGCTTGACAATAGCAAAATATTTAGGATTTCAAAAATGTGTTATGGATTGAAAGTGTTACTTTTGTGAAATAAGTGTTACATATTTTTTTCCCCCCCTTCAATCTTCCTAGGAGTGGGCTGATGCTAATGTCACAAGACAAATTGAGGACACAGTATTATATGGATATTACAGTGAGTATTTTTAAAACTGCTTCTAAAATTAGGATTTTCTACAGTGACTGGATCATATGTTGATACCTTCTAATTAAAATATTGTATTGTAAGCTAATTTTCAGGGGGTTATAACTAAACTGAAAACTCATGCTGAGATAAACCTTAGTTCTGTCTACAGTCAAAGCTTTTGTAGACCTTTTTCCTTTTTTGTAAATTAAAATTGCAGTTTGCTTACTAAAATGCAATCTTGGGGGCTTCTGCATGTGGGCTTATCCTTCCCATCATCGTTCCAATGACAAAATGCTTAAGACTTGGCTAATGATTGGCGTATGGACCTATAATACACAATATGCACTATTGTTAATACACATTCATAGGATAGACATTAATGAGTTCCTCAGGGATTTTTTTGGGCCCTACTCTTGTCACTTTTTTAGCATGTAGCATGGTATGTCAAGGTTTCTTACAATTAAGATAATGTGAAGTTTTCCTACTGTACATAACTCAGTGCAATTTTGTTTTTATATTGTAATGCCTATGGTATGCAAGACCATTCACTGCTCAGACACTGCCTGAGGACTGTATCTATTTCTGTAAATGAGCAAAATAGAGTATAAGGGTGGTGAGCCTAAACAAAATGAAAGCAAGAAAACCGTATTAGATCAACTTCTAAACTTATTTTAAAATGTGGTTTCTGTTGCTTTTGAAATTTAAATTTTTATAGAAAGTGTTGGACCATCTCTGCAATCTGTCCTTCTTTCTAAATAAAATATTTATTCATTGGAGTAATGTATAATGTTATCTAGCACAAAGTTTTAGTGAAAATAACTATCCTAGCATTGTGTTGAACTGACTATTCAAAACCAAAGAAACAAACACCTGTCAGGGATGGTCTAGATCAGTGGTTCTCAAAGCCGGTCTGCTGCTTGTTCAGGGAAAGCCTCTGGCGGGCCAGGCCAGTTTGTTTACCTGCTGCGACAGCAGGTTTGGCTGATCGTGGCTCCCACTGGCCACGGTTTGCGGCTCCAGGCCAATGGGGGCTGCAGGAAGGGCAGCCAGCGCATCCCTCGGCCCGCGCTGCTTCCCGCAGCCCCGATTGGCCTGGCGCCGTGAACTGCAGCCAGTGGGAGCTGTGATCAGCCGAACCTGTGGACGCGGCAGGTAAACAAACCGGCCCGGCCTGCCAGGGGCTTTCCCTGAACAAGCAGCAGACCGGCTTTGAGAACCACTGGTCTAGATAATACTTAGTCCTGCCATGAGTGCAGGGGACTGTACTAGAAGGCCTCTCTAGGTCCCTTCCAGTCCTATGATTCTATGATCTGACTCTATGAAATGATCATGTGTTGGGAGGAGAATATGTTCAGTAGTTTAATATGTATTATTAATCCTTAAAATGTATTAAAGACTAAACACATGCAAGAATAGTGAAACTCAGATTTGTTTTCTGTGGTCTGGGCAAAGTGTGTGGTCTGTGTGTTTTTTTTTTTTTTTTTTTTTTTTTAAAAGACCAATATTAAAAAATCTAATTTTAAGACTGAATTTCTTCTTTTGAGGGAGAGAATACTCTTGAAGATATGTTGCAATGAATAGTGCTAAATTTTCATTGAATTGTAAGTCTTTCTGCTGGGCAATGACACTACTACAAATATACCTGGTAAATGTATAATCACACTTTGCATTAAAGTGGAACCTAACAACTCAAAACAACAATATTTAGTATGTATATTGTGCTTTCAAAATGTGAAAGTCACTAACATTCACTAATGTTTTGCAACAAGAAGTCTATTTTACAATGAAGATGCCAGAGAAAATTAAAATGCCAATTTTGGGTAGTCTCAATCTGCAGTCATAGAAAGCATTCTGATAAGTCAGATAGTACTGCTACAAAAGCGTCAATCAACATTTTTTTTTTTTTTTTTTTTTTTTACAAAACTTCAGTCTCCACTTAGAAAAGGAACTCCTCTCCTCTTGCCATTGTTTATAATTTCTTGTTCCCCTAAAAACAATACTGCTTCTCTAAATGAGAAATATCAGATGGCTTATCTTGAGAAATAAATTTGATGCAGAATACCATATTAGAATTTTGAATACTTTACCAGACTAAATAGGTAGTCTATGCCTTCTGGCTTCTGTATATGATATAACTGACTTCTTAGGGCTTTAGTTTCATGAAAATAAAATCTTGGATTTTCCTTGTCAGTTCTGTGCAGTGATACTTTATTGATTTGATAAGCTATACAAATATGGCTACTTTTTTTTTTTTTTTTTTTTTTAAACAAACTTCTGCTTACTTCTTGGATACCTTTTGTGGGAGAGGGGTATGGCTCACCCAGGTAGGTTACATGCTGTTAAGGGTTTTTTCCCCTGTGTTGATTTTTTTTTTTTTTTGGTCATTACTATCTGTTCCTGGTCCAGTGTCAAGGTTGTTCTGTAGTTTGCCTTCTTGGACATGTCTTTCTACCAGGGTCAGTAATTATATTTTTCTCCACAAAAACAATGATGTGTTTTGATTCCTGAGGGACTAAAGGAATATGAGGAAATATCGTTACTGCATATCCTTGCGTTTTGGCCTGTTAATTCTTTGTAACAGGAGTGCCATTGATTTAGAGTCTGATTGTTTAATATAAAGTTCTTCAACTATCTGGAAACTATTCTGTGCTCTTTAGGGAAAAGCCCTCCAGATGGATCTTGAATTAATACTCTGGACTAATAAGTATCAAAACCTGTAGATGGAAAATAAAGTAGGGCTGTCAAGCAATTAAAAAAATTAATCACAATTAAACAATAATAGAATACCATTTATTTAAATATTTTTGGATATTTTCTACATTTTCAAATATATTTATTTCAAATACAACACAATATGAAGTGTACAGTGCTCATATTATATTTTGATTGCAAATACTTTTAATGTAAAAAACAAGATAGTATTTTCCAATTCACCTAATACAAGTACTGTAGTACAATCTCTATCATGAAAGTTGAACTTGCAAATCTACAATTATGTACCAAAAAAACCCTGTGTTCAAAAATAAAACACTAAAATTTTAGAGCCTGCAAGTCCACTCAGTCCTATTTCTTGTCCAGCCAATCGCTCAGATGAACAAATTTGTTTACCTTTGCAGGAGATAATGCTGCCTGGTTCTTGTTTACAATGTCACCTGAAAGTGAGAACAGGCATTCACGTGGCACTGTTGTAGCTGGTGTCGCAAGATACTTACGTGCCAGATCTGCTAAAGATTCATGTCCCTTCAAGCTTCAACCACTATTCCAGGGGACATGCATCCATGCTGATGACTGGTTCTGCTCGATAACAATCCAAAGCAGTGTGGGCGGATGCATGTTCATTTTCATTATTTGAATCAGATGCCACCAGCAGAAGGTTGGTTGGTTTTTTTTTTTCTTTTTTTTTTTCTTTTTTGGTGGTTTGGGGTCTGTAGTTTCCACATTGGAGTGTTGCTCTTTTAAGACTTCTGAAAGCATGCTCCACACCTCTTCCCTTTCAGATTTTGGAAGCCACTTCAGTTTCTTAAACTTTGGGTAGAGTGCTATCTTTGGAAATCTTACATTGGCACCTTCTTTGTGTTTTGTCAAATCTGCAGTGAAAGTGTTCTTAAAATGCACAACATGTGCTGGGTCATCATCTGAGACTGCTATAACATGAAATGTATGGCAGAATGCAGGTAAAACAGAGCAGGGGACATACAATTCTCCCCCAAGGAGTTCAGTCACAAATTTAATTAACACTTTTTTTTTAATGAGTCATCAGCATGGAATGGTGATCGAAGCATGAAGGGGCATATGAATCTTTAGTACATCTGGCACGTAAATACCTTGCAATGCTGGCTACAAAAGTGCCATGCAAATGCCTGTTCACACTTTCTGGTGGATTGTAAATAAGAGGGCAGCATTATCTCCTGTAAATGTAAAAGAACCTTGTTTGTCTTAGCACTTGGCTGAGCAAGAAGTAGGACTGAGTGGACTTGTAGGCTCTAAAGCTTTACTTTTTTTTTAGTGCAGCTATGTAACCAAAAAATCTACATTTGTAAGTTGTGCTTTCAGAACAAAGATTGCACTACAATACTCGTATGAGGTGAATTGAAAAATACTATTTCTTTTGTTTATCATTTTTACAGTGCAAATATTTGTATTAAAAATGTACACTTGGGTTTCAGTTACAACACCGAATACAATATATATGAAAATGTAGAAAACCATCCAAAATATTTAATAAATTTAAATTGGTGTTCTGTTTAGCAGTGCGATTAACTCAAAAATTAATCATCATTAATGTGAATTAAGTGTGATTAATTGACAGCTGTAATATAAAGACACAAACTTGACACCACTCAGATACAGACCTACCTGCTATCAAATCTTCCTCCAGTTCTAGGTCTACCTTGGAGTGCCTGTTTGAAATTTCTAGTACTAAATTTTGGTGGTGGTGTTGCTGCTTAGGAGGATGATCGATGCAGATTAATACGTCAAAGTCACTGATTGCATGCCTGTGTGTGTACTTAATCTCCAGTTTAAAACTATCTTCTCTCTTCAGATCTGAATTTCTAGTAGACTAATACTTTGAAAGGTGATCTGTCTGAGTGTAAATATTTTGGATAAGATACTTCAGTCAGATCAGTGACCTTTCTTCCTTTTAAGGTGTTCTGAAAAACTGAATCCAAAATTCACCAGATAACCATGGTAAGAGGGGCCACTTAAGACTGTTAATTTAACGTGTTACAAAACTTCAGCCCTTTTTTTTTTAAAAGAAGGAACTTGACTTATTCCTATGAACTATATATATTCTGGAGTTGTATTATGAATGATTAGTAATAGACCTAAATAGGGAAAGTAGATGGTCAGATAAATAGATATGATTAACTTATTTTTAAAAAAAAACTGTAGGCAAAACTGTGTGGCTTGGAAGAAAGTTGTCACTGCTTTTTTTGATATTACCATTAGATTCTGGAGAACAACTATTCTGTTCTGTGCAAAATTTTAGCCTTTTGGTTTTATTCCACGTGGGGATGAAACAGACCTTTTGAAACTTTTCACACAAAAAATTACGCACAGAATAGCCAATAGCCCAGTGCTCTCTGTGACCTCCAAAGTGAGCTGCACGCACCCCAGTGAGTGCACATGACGATCCACTGGTGGGTGCGGCAGGAGGAGCGCTGCTGGAGGAGGAGGGAATGAGTGAGCGGGGAAGCTGCCGCTTTTCTCTCTCTTCTCCCCTTCCCCCCCCCCCCAGAATCTCAGGGTCACCCAGAATGCAGGGGCTGAAGGGCCCTGGGCTAAGGGGGTCCCGGGGTCCTGGCCTGCAGCTCTAAAGCCCCTTTCGGAATGCGGCCCTGAGTCCTCTGGCCCGTGGGGGAGCAGGGGCAGCCGCACAGCCAGTGGCCGGAGAGAAGCGGCACTTTGAAGGGGAAAGCGCCGCTTTTCTCTGGCCACTGGCTGTGCGGCTGTCCCTGCTCCTCCAGAGTCCTCCGGACCGTGCTCGCAGGGCCGCATTCCGAAAGCGGCTTTAGAGCTGCAGGTCAGGGCCCTTCAGCCCCTAAAGCCCCTGCCTTCTGGGTGGCCCTGCTTGGGGGGCAGCTCCCAGAATTGTGGCCATGGGGGCGGTGCCATGCTGCGCAGAGCCACCTGCACCCTCCCCCCCCCCCCCCGCACCAAACAGGAGCTGTCCCAGGTAAGTGCTCTGCACCTCCTGCCTGCCTAGCCCTGAGCATCATCCCACACCCCTACCCTGAGCGCCCTCCTGCACCAACTCCCTCCCAGACCCTGCATCCTAACCCTAAGCCCCCTCCCGCACCCTAACCCTAATCCAGACCTTCAAATTGCTGTATCACAAAGTGTTAAACCAAGATTTTCAGAAATAATGAAGCATATTCAATCACATTGCTCTCTACAAAATATTAATTTTTTTGAGAGCAAAAGTGTTTTGTACCATTAATAAATATACAATAAAAATTATTTTAAATATTGTTTTTCATCTTTGTCTCATCCTTTTTTAATTTCTATTTTGTATGTTTTTTAATGTACATAATATATTAGTATAGTAGTACATGTATATAATTTATACATATATTGGGGGTGCGTGCTCAAATTTTTGACTGATAAGGGTGCAAGATCAAAAGTTTGGAGACCACTGCTCTATCTGATTCAAAGCAGGGACTTGAACGTGGGTCTCCCACATCCCAGATGAGTGCCCTAACCACTGCAATATTTGCTGTGTGATTTTTTTTTAAACTAGTAATTCCATCCTGGACCTGAGAAGTCTTCACAAAATTTGGCATCACAAAGTTAACCAATTGGCATTTTCCAATGAAAAAACATGTAGTTGAAAATTTCCCAATGAGTTCTAGAACGCGCACAGTTGAAATCCAAGGCACTAGGGCTGAGCAAAAGTTCATTAGGCTGGTAGCTTTGGCTATCCATGCAGGATGGTTTGTCCAGAGCAGCAGTTCTCAAACTTTAGCAACCTGAGGACCCCCATTTTGATTTAAACATTTTTTTTCCCTGGGGTGCTCAACTCCACTTAGCCCTAAGGCCCTGTCCCATTTCTTCCCGCCCCTGCTCCACCCCTGCCCCTTCTCTTCCCTGCTCCTCTTCTCTCCCTTCCCCCTCTTCCCCCCCCCCCCCCCAAAAGCAGCTCCTGCACATTGCTGAGCAGCTGTTCCACGGCATGCAGGAGGCACTGAGGGGGAGGAGTTGATCATTAGGACTGGAGGCCCTGAATATGACCTCGCTAGATTATAGTAGTATTATTTCTGGTACAGTAGCTGTGCCTTAGTCCCCCTACCAATTTTTGTGATCTTCATTAAGTTTTCCTTAACTTCTCTGGACAAATACATGTTGAGGGAGATCTTAGTAATTTGCTAAACAGGGGAAATGGTTTAATTAACTGTGTACAGCTGCTGGATGCTCTAAATAAGTGATTTTCAAACTTACTTAATTGGGCCCCCCTTCCTGGTGTCTATAGTTGTTTTATCCCCCCCCCCCCCCCCAGTACATATACCGCCACCCAGCTCTGAAGATAGAGCAGAGCTGCTGGCTGGGCACCCAGCTCTGAAGGCAGCACCAAGCCAGTAGCAGCACAGAAGTAAGTGTGGCAATGTGAAAAGTGATATGTCATTACTTTTAACAGCAGACTTAGTGCTCCATTGCCACCCTTATGTCTGTGCTACTGCTGCTGCCACCCTGGGGCTGACAGCTGGAGCCCAGGCTGCCTCCTGGTGAGGGAGTGGAGTGGGGGGAGAGGAAGGAGAGCTTGAGCCCAGGTGGTGGTGCTCCAGCTGTCCTCTTTATCCCTGCCTCCTGGGTGTGCATGGCCCTTCTGCATGAACCCCAGCCACCCAGGGCTGACAACCAGAGTCCCCATCTCTCCCTCCCTCCCCCCACCCCCGCAGATTTAGAAAAGCAAAAATTCCTGTTGACCGCACATGAATGCCAAAACCTTCAGCGCTACTGGACTGCAATAATGGCATATAAAACCCTAGTTTGTCAATTTAACGGCATACCTACCACATAGAATTACAAATACTTAATTTTAATAGTGTTTAGATTTCAAACTGCATAACACTTTCATTTATTAGTAATTTTGAAGAACTAATTCTTTATACTCATCAAAGAATAAGTTTGAGAAGCACTATTGAAAATGGAGGCTTAGAGCTACCTTTTCAAACATTGCTATGTGATAGCATTAGCCTATAGGTATCATCTGCTTTGAAGTGTAATGAAGTTGATACTACCTCAATTTAATGTACACATTTTTAATGCCATAGCACAGTTTTACCTCCAGATGGTGGTAGAGATTTACATATTGCATGAGCTGTATTGTTTTTCTTTTGCTATTTTGCATTTAGTCAGATTGCTAAGGAAATGATGCACATTTTTGTAACTTTTGCCTATACTGAATTCAACAGTAATACATCATTTCTAGCAAAATATATGCACATAGTCTAAAAACATAGTCAAATCACATTTGACCATTTTCCTGAAGTGCTCTGAGTACAAGAAGATGTAATAGCCTTCATAAGACTCATAACATTCTTTAGCAAATTTCCATGAAATATGATTTAATAAAGGAGTTTATGCATCTTGTAAAATAGCAGGTAATTGAGGTCTAGGCTCCAAAATGAAAAACCTGAAGTTTCTTCCAAACTAGGGTACCCTTTGTCATAACATGCAATGCTCATAAAGTTTGGTACACAGTGCAATGACAGCAAAGTTTTATGTTAATACTGCAGTCAAATGCTAGTGATGCTGCTGATGCATAGCCTCATCATTCTTATTTGTGAAGTGATTCATGGTATGAGGGCCTGATTGTGAGACTTTGAAAGACATTGTGAGGAAAGACAAGAGTGAAATTAATGGAATTCCTCACTTTAATATCTCATGTTTTTTAACTTAATGTTTTGATCTTCATGGACTCTTTATATCCTGTTGAGGAAGGAAAACCAAGCAACCCTTAATGTTTCCTGTGCCTACTATAATACAAATTTAACATGGATGAATAGTAATTGGGAAAAGCTTGCAACGAGAATTTTTAAAATTCGTGGGGGGGGGAGAGAAACACTTTCCCTGAGTTGTATACAACAGCAGTCCCATCAAATAATCAAAATGGAAATATACTTTCTAGTTCTCCTGCCATGATTTTATACATCATAGTATGCCTATATCTTGGGGAAGAGCATTTTATAGTTGCAAGACCATCTCCATGAAGATCCTACTTTATATAATCTTGATTATATAGTAATCTAGTAAACACTTTTGCCCCCAAGTGGGAATAATAGAGAGTAACTCCATATTGGTCCAATATTTAAAGTTTTAACAGAAATACGTGGTAAGACGCAGTGGAGTGTGGTTCATGTGACTGAAGGCCCTTGAGGCTTTACCTCTAAATTACAAGAGGGTTTTCAAAGGAAGGCCCCGATGTAACCTATTGGGGTACAAGTTAGCTGAGTAGCTGTCACCCTGCCCTCTAACCTGGGGTGCCTTTTACAGTGCCTTGTTACTGTAGCCTCCAATCTGGACTGCTCATAAACAGCATCCAGCAGTTTATCATTTCCAGCTATGTCTGTGTGTGCTTCAGATAGTCAGCCACACCTTGGCTCTTACTAGCCTTGGTTATGCTGCAGGGTGACCCCAGCACACTCAGTCCCAGATCTTCCCCCCCCAGAAATGTATGTTGTGTACTGCCCAGCCTTCTCCTGGACAGTGCAAATGTATTAAGTTCCTTATTCCTTTAAGGGAATATGCCATCTTATTATTTTAAACAATTATTCAGACACTTAATAGATTAGATAAAACAAAACAAAAAAGTTTACTATGAATTACAAAGATTTTTAAGTACATACAAGTAATGAGGCATAAGTCAGAAATATTTATTGGTGCCTAATTTAACAATCAGATTCAAATAATTTTCATATCCCATGCTTTCAGCAGTCTTACTGACCAAAGTCTTGAGGTCAAAACCCCTCCCCCAGAATCCAACAGCTGCTTCCCTTGTTTCTTCAGGCGCAGTGAATGCGATGGCCAGGGTGTGTCTGTCTTGTGGTGTCTGCCCCTTCTTTTTTTTATAGTCCTACTCCCCCCCTCTCCCCCCCCTGCCCGGAGAAGCATTTCCAGATGGGAGAAAGTGACAAGGCAGTCTGTGTGGAAGAAAACTCCATGCTGTTGTTTTGTGAAGATGTAGATCAGGGGTCGGCAACCTTTCAGAAGTGGTGTGCCGAGTCTTCATTCATTCACTCTAATTTAAGGTTTCACGTGCCAGTAATACATTTTAACGTTTTCAGTAGTTCTTTCTATAAGTCTATAATATATAACTAAACTATTGTTGTATGTAAAGTAAATAAGGTTTTAAAAATATTTAAGAAGCTTCATTTAAAATTAAATTAAAATGCAGAGCCCCCCAGACTGGTGGCCAGGATCCGGACAGTGAGAGTGCCACTGAAAATCCGCTCGTGTGCTGCCTTCAGCACACTTGCCATAGGTTGCCTACCCCTGTTGTAGATTTTTGCCCCTGCTCCCTTTCCTGCCAAAGAATGGTCACTTAGCTGGTAATGGTGCATCAGTTGTGTTTATACCTGGCTGAGGTGTCAGGTTGTTCTCAGTCTCTGAGGAACTGGTTTGGCTACTCCCTAGACTTATCTGGAAAACCTACTTTGTCGTGATCTCAGCTTATGTTTATAACTTCACATATAATGCTGCTATGTACATTTTGCCAGGATAATAGTGATCCGCAAATTGAGTTTTTAAATCTGACATGGCAGACTATGTACAAATATTTCAATAGCAAGTACGGTGTGAACACAAGGGTATATTCTATCATACCCTGCTAAAACGTATGCCAATACCACAGTCTAGAGGTTACAAGAGCATAGATCTGTGCCAAAATTTATAACCTGAAGAGGTTGTAGTCTTCAAATGCTCAGCAGATGAGAAACCACTTGACAGCTACTAAAGGTTGGGATACTATATTTAGCTCATGACCAAAACTTAGAGCTACACAGTGAGTCCTATCTGACCCATTTGGGTCATACATCATCAATTGGTAAAGCTGCCAGCAAGCAATTGAGGGCTAGCTCTTTTCTCATCTCATAACCCTGCAAATCTTTGATCCCATCAATACTTTCATGCTTAGCTGTTTAAAACTCAGATTTCTTGTAGTCACTTGGCTAGACTGGCCAGACAGTGCTACGGAAATGGAGTTGCTGTGAACTGAAGACACAATAATACAGATCTGAGGTAAAATTTTCAGAACTAACCATGTCTAAGTCCATCTTGAAAATAGAACTTAAAGCATTCTCAGATGGTACCCCTGGGTGTTAGTGTGCTAGTCATGCTACCTTATCAAACCTCATAATGGCTTCTTGTAAATATCCAATACATATGATGAAATCAGTGCTGGCAGAATGCTTAGTTACCTGTATTCAGGTGTGATAGTTTTAAAAAGTTCACTGGACATCATTAAGTCAACTAATTAATGTAGGTTCTAAAATAGCTTGCTTGTTAATAATGTGTCACTTTGGGATTGGAAAGCAAACTGAGACTGCTTATCCTGTTTCGAAAGTGTTATACCCTCATGGGTGCTCTGAGTCACTGAAGGTGGTGGAGAGGAGAAGGAAAAAAGGTGATACCTATATAGTTCAAGGGTGTTGTTTGTAGTTGGTTTTCTCATTCTTTATTTCTCCAAGGACAGAAATTGTAACTGAATCTTTTAAGACTGTTGCTAAGTTTGAGGCAAGTATTTGTTGAAAAAAGTTACTTTGGTATTTGTCTTGTTGGCTTACACAAATAGTAGAAGACCCTGATTCTCTTGTGCTATATCTAAATAGCTATAACATGTGCACTTAGGAATGAACTGTCACTTTATCTTTGACTTGTGTGACCTGGCTAGTCTAAATGAGTAAGTAGGCAAGGAAAACATCTAGTATGATGTGACAATTTTGAGGCATCTGTCAGTACAATTTATGAATTCTGGTTATGAAACTACTGTATCATGGAAAGCCATTATGAAGTGTATACACAATTGCTTGACCGGTCTTGCAACAAGTACATACCAGACAGAAGGATCAGGAGTTAGTAATTTGAATGACTGTGCTTTGATCTGACAATTGATATCACTGGTCTACAATTTTTGAGAAGTCGTCTGCTTCAGAGATAAAATGTGCTAGCTATTATGTATTTTGATGTGCTGAATTCAAATATGACAAAACAACCGATTGGCTACTGTTACTAAGATATTTAAGTTTTTACATTTTATGTCTATGTATATTGTGTAGATAGTAGTTTTAATCATAAATTGTAAACCTAGGTCTATTCATGTTTATGGTTGCTTTACATGATATTTCACCTGTCCTGTTTATGTAACACTTTAAAAATCAGCAAAAGGGGTATATAAATAACATTTATTATGAAACAGAAGGCAAAAAACTATTCTGTACGTAGTTTAGTCCTATTCAGTGTCTACTCGGCGCTTCTTGGCTTGTCTCTTGTATTCATTAAATGGAGCATCTCTTGTCACTGTCCAGCAATAGTCTGCAAGCATTGATGGGCTCCATTTGCCCTGATAGCGTTTCTCCATTGTTGCAATGTCCTGGTGAAATCGCTCACCGTGCTCGTCGCTCACTGCTCCGCAGTTCGGTGGAAAAAAATCTAGATGAGAGTGCAAAAAATGTATCTTTAGTGACATGTTGCAACCAAGGCTTTTGTCTGCCTTGAGGAGGTTTTCCAACAACCTGTAGTTGTCTGCCATGTTGTTTCCGAGAAAATTGATTGCCACTAACTGGAAGGCTTTCCATACAGTCTTTTCCTTGCCACACAGTGCATGGCCAAATGCATCATCTCGAAGTTCACGAATCTGAGGACCTTTATCTTAGCTTCACTTTAACCTTGGAAATTTTCCACGGAGGTACTTGAAAGCTGCTTGTGTCTTGTCAATGGCCTTGACAAAGTTCTTCATCAGACCCAGCTTGATGTGTAAGGGTGGTAACAAAATCTTCCTTGATTCACCAAGTGGTGGATGCTGAACACTTTTCCTCCCAGGCTCCAATGACTGTCGGAGTGGCCAATCTTTCTTGATGTAGTGGGAATCTCTTGCAGGACTATCCCATTCGCAGAGAAAACAGCAGTATTTTGTGTATCCAGTCTGCAGACCAAGCAAGAGAGCAACAACCTTCAAATCGCCACAAAGCTGCCACTGATGTTGGTCATAGTTTATGCACCTCAAAAGCTGTTTCACGTTGTCATAGGTTTCCTTCATATGGATTGCATGACCAACTGGAATTGATGGCAAAACATTGCCATTAGGCAGTAAAACAGCTTTAGGACTTGTCTTTGATGAATCAATGAACAGTCTCCACTCATCTGGATTGTGAACAATGTTGAGGTCTGCCATCACCATCTATCTTGTTGCAGGCTACAAGATCTTCTTCATGAAGAAGAATGAGACCAGATCCTTTTGACGGTCACGGAACATGGAAACCCTAACATCACCTGCCAGGAGATTCCACTGCTGTAGTCTGGAGCCCAACAGCTCTGCCTTACTCTTGGGTAGTTCCAAATCCCTGACACGGTCATTCAGTTCACCTTGTGTTATGAGGTGTGGTTCAGAGGAGGATGATGGGAGAAAATGTGGGTGTCAAGGCTGTATCCCCACTTTGAACTTTAGGGTACAAATGTGGGGGGCCTGCATGAAGACTTCTAAGCTTAACTACCAGCTTAGTTGTGGTCCGCTGCCACCATTCTCAAAAACTAATTCCCTTCCCTGGGTAGCCTTGAGAAACCTTTCACCAATTCCCTGGTGAATACAGATCCAAACCCCTTGGATCTAAAAACAAGGAAAAATCAATCAGGTTCTTAAAAAGAAGGCTTTTAATTAAAGAAAAAGTTAAAAATCATCTCTGTAAAATCAGTATGGAAAATAACTTTACAGGGTAATCAAACGTGAAGAGCTCAGAGGACTCCCCTCTAGTCTTAGGTTCAAAGTACAGCAAACAAAGATAAACACTCTAGTAAAAGGTACATTTACAAGTTGAGAAAACAAAGTAAAACTAAGACGCCTTGCCTGGCTATTTACTTACAAGTTTGAAATAGGAAAGACTTCTTTAGAAAGATGTGAAGAACCTGGATTGATGTCTGGTCCCTCTCAGTCCCAAGAGCGAACCACTTCCCAAACAAAGAGCACAAACAAAAGCTTCCCCCCCCCCCCCCCCCAAGATTTGAAAGTATCTTGTCCCCTTATTGGTCCTTTGGGTCAGATGCCAGCCAGGTTACCTGAGCTTCTTAACCCTTTACAGGGAAAAGGATTTTGGAGTCTCTGGCTAGGAGGGATTTTATAGTACTGTACACAGGACAGCTGTTACCCATCCCTTTATAGTTATGACAGTGGGTCTGTGACATTGATGGTTCAGGACCAGAAGTTTCATCCTCTTCCTCGTCTGATTCAAGTGAGAATGATTCTGGTGCATCAGGAACCGGCAGTCCTTCTCCGTGGGGTACTGGGCGTATAGCTGATGGAATGTTTGGAGAATGCACAGTCCACTTTTTCTTCTTTGACACACCTTTCCCAACTGGAGGCACCATGCAGAAGTAACGATTGCTGGTATGATCTGTTGGCTCTCTCCAAATCATTGGCACTGCAAAAGGCATAGTTTTCCTTTTCCTGTTCAACCACTGGCGAAGATTTGTTGCACAAGTGTTGCAGCATAAGTGTGGGGCCCACCTCTTGTCCTGATCTCCAATTTTGCAGCCAAAATAAAGGGGATAGGCTTTCTTAACCGTAGTGGTTATACTGCGCTTTTGTGATGCAAAAGTCACTTCACCACAAACATAGCAGAAGTTATCTGCACTGTTCACACAAGTACGAGGCATCTCTGCTCACTTTGGCTAAACAGAAATGTGTCCCTTTGCAAAATCAAACACTGACAAATAAGAGAGCACGACACTGTATGATTTCTAGAGCTGATATAGGGCAATTTGTTCAGCAGAGTGATGTAAGCTTCGTGATAATTGCATCATCCATGACTTCTAGGAATAACATGATGCAATTCAGATCATGTATGACGCAATACCAGCTTCAGATTGCATCATTCATTGTTTAGCCTAAAAAGCAAGTACCGTCCAAACACAGTCATAGATTTATTCATAGATCCAGTCAAAGATGTATTTTAGTCTTTTCTGGTTTAAATTGAGATCCCTTCCCTTTATAACTCCCTTATCCTCTGCCATTCCCAAGTCAAGGGTCGTATATACTGACCCAATAGCATATCTTGAAAACTAGAGCCAATCAACCATTTTTAAGCATCATTTTCGTTCTCAGTGACCCAGAATTAGTAAAGTTTGACTACATTTATTTCAGAAGCATTTTGGCTGTAGAGCAGTATATCCTAAGAGGTTGTGTTTAAGTTCTGAGAAGATACTACTTCATCTTGTTTGAACAGAGGTGGGGGGGAAGTGAAGAGTGTAGAAATCCTCCAAGCAGGACAAAGACAAAGGTGATCGAGCAGGAGCAGTTTTAAAAAGGACTCTTGGGGAGGGAGGGCGATGGAAAGTTAGGTAAAAGAAGGGAAGAGAACAGACTGGCCAAGGTCACAGTGGGCAAACTGCAGGAGAAGACTTCATGTTTCAGAACCCAAGCCATGTACTGAAACAGAAGGGCCCTGGATGATCCTGACCCTACCCCAAAAGATGCTCTAGAGTGGTGAGGAAACTGTGGCAGGGAAATGTTTTTTGTAGTGTTGTGCTGTTAGAGAGCAATAATGTGTTAAAGTCCCCTGCAAAGACTGTGTCGTACGTGGTAGCGTTCACACCCACCATGTGGTTTTTTTTTTTTTTTTTTTTTTCCCCCCCCCACCCCCCGAAGTAAACCCAGAAGTCTCTCACCTTTGGGTGGAGTTCTGAGAGAAGGTATTAAAACTATGGGAGGAGTTTGAGGGGTCAGCATTGGTTTCAGTGAGTAGGTAGCGGGTCACATGATCTCAGCTCTCTGGAGGGGTGCAGGTCCTTTATCTAGCATCCCAAAGGGTGTACCTAGAGACCTCAAGGCAGGGACGGTACCTGGTCTCTGTTCAGACTCCGGAGCTTAAAACACACAGGATCCTGCAACTGCATCCAAGTTGTCTGGTTTATAGTGAACACCAGTTCTAGAACTAGTCTTCTGGGTGGGGAAAAATGAACCAAGTTTACTGCTAGTGTAACTTGATTAACTAAAACGGAATTCTGTCTTTATGCCAGTAGTGGGTGAATTTAATAGTAAAAAGTTCTAGGTCTCTTTCCTGTGAGGAATTACTAGGTAGCAAAGGAGATGCAGAGAGAGCAGATTTTATGGCCTTTACAATGTCTTCCCATATGTACTGGTTTAAAAAAAAAGTTGGAGGTAAGAGGTTTCAGAATCTAACAGTTACGATGCACAGATATTGCAGAAGTTTAATCAGTTTTTTCTTTTAAAAATCAGCTTGTGAATACCAATGTTTATGCAGCAGTCTTATTAGTAATGAGCCGAAGTGACAGTAGAATAAGGCAGACTTCCCCCTTTCACATATGAAAAACAGCACAGTTAAAGTCTTGTATCCTACATGAAGTCCATTTTAGTTCTTAAAATGCTTTTAAGTGGAGATCAGTATGAGAATTCAATTATAGTATTGTAATTTTCTGTGGGGAAAATATAATACATGTAGGTGGAATATTTAATCCTAGCAGTGACTCTAATTTATAACTGTCCAGTGTTCCTGCTGTAGGTATCTTTTTCTTTTGTGGCATCTCCATTACTGGATGGTTGCAACCATAGTAGCCAGTTCTATATGGTCCTGGACTAATCTTTGTGGATGAATAGTCCTTTTGATCCATCCAGGATATAGCATTGTCCATCCAAAATCTTCTTTTTCTGCCTCATGTTCATCAGCTATCAACTTTCACTTCCAGTGCCTATAAAAATGGATTGCATGATGAATCCCTTAAAATGTGCCCTGAAGATCAAATCTTCTTTTCTTAGGATCTTGTAATGTTTTCTGAGTTAAGTGGTCTATCAATGATATTTTCAGAGTTCTTCTGCAATACCATAATTCAAAGTATTGTTTCTTTATCGATTGTTTGAATGTCCATATTTTACAGCCATAATTTAACACCGATTAAATTTAAGTTTAGGAGTTAGAATTCTTAATCTTCATATTTATATCCCTTCTTATCAGACATTTGTTCTTCCAGAACAACTTTTGCTGTTGCTTGCAGTGTCTGATAGTCTGCTGTAATGATGCTTTCTAATTATCAATTTTCAGTTGCTGTATGGTGGTGTCATTCACTGGAATCTTGCATGTTTTCTCGGGAGCCTTGTATACCATCATAGTGTTTTTGTCTTGTCCACATTCAACTGTAGACCATATTCTTTATCATGTTCATAATCTCCACTAATTTATCACATCTTCTGAATCAGCCAACAGCACTGTATCTACTGCGAAGTGAGTATTATTCCTAATACAAGGTGGTAATTGTAACATGCCTGTGGATTAATACATTTCTGCTGCATTATTCTGGATTAATGCATATATAGTAGATAATAGGCAGAAAGAAAGAAGAAGAAAGAAAGCTGGTTGGCACGCATAATTCTCACCCTAAATGTGGTTCTAATAGTTGTCTTCACAGGCCAGACACCCTTCCAGCCTGGGTTCAGTTCTTTCCCCCAGTTCAGTTGTAGTTGTTTCCAGCAGTCATCTTGGGTGGGGTGGCAGGGAAGAACTGATGACCTTGGATTACCTCACTCCCCACCCTTAAATAGGAATTGCATAAGGTGGGAGTCCTTTGTTTGCCTAGTTTGACTTCCCCGCCCCTCCTTCCCTTACAGTGGACAGTTAGAAGAAGTCCCAGGTAATGTTTTAGTATCAGGTGACAAAACCACCTACCTCTGTGGGATTACAGCGTTCATGAGTCAGGGGCAGTATGGAGTGTCCACAGGAAGGCCAAGCTTTTCAGCCATTGTCCTTGCTGATGGGCCATCCACCCTGTTTGCCTTTTCCATTGTTGTACCTGAAGCGTTAGCAGTAGGCATCACCCAAAGTACATAGTTGAAATACAGATACATAATCAATATTCCTAATTTCAGATACAGAAATGATACAGGCATACAGATTGGATAATCATATTCAGTAAATCAGAACCTTTCCAATGATCTCATGTGAGCCATCTGGCATAAAGTATGTCTGTTATATCATATTCATATCAATAGCATATTTTCATAAAGAATATGGAATGACACATCACACCCATTATCAAATATTTGTTCCCCGTAAGTACATACTTAACCTTCTCTTTGTTAAGCTAGGTGGGCTGAGCTCTTTGAGTCTACAGCTAGAAATCAGGTTTTCTAATCTTTTAATCATTCTTATGCTCCTCTCTGAACCCTCCAGCTTAACATCCTTCTTGAATTGTGGGCACCACAACTGGACACAGTATTCAGCAGCAGTTGTACCAGTGACAAATACAGAAGTCCCTACTCCTACTCAAGATTACACTGTTTATACATCTAAGGCAGTGGTCACCAAAGTTTTCAGGCTTGTGCCCCCCTCCACCACTCCCCGAGCCAGGGCCAGGAGCAGTGCTGTGGCTTGGGGGGTGGGGAGGGGTGCAGACTGGGGTAACAAGGCCAAAGCTAGGGCTGGCAGTCGGGGCCCCGGGTGCTCCCTCCCAGTCCCCTGGGAGGGCTGTTCAAGGCCCTAGCCGCGCACCCTGAACGTTACTCTATGCTACCCGGGGGGGGGGGGAGGCTGCAGTTTAGGACCTCGGATCTAAGGATTACATTAGCCCTTTTGGCCACAGTGTTGCACCAGAAATGCATGTTCAGCTGATTGTCTGCCATGATCCCCAAATCTTTTTTCAGAGTTCCTGCTTCCGTGAGTAGCCCCCATCCTGTAAGCACAGCCTACTTTTTGTTAGATTTACAGTTCATTGTACTGAAATGTGTATAGTTTGCTTGCATGTAGCTTATAGAGCAGTCCGGATTGCTCTGTATCAGTGACCTGTCCTGGTTATCTACCACTCCCTTTACTGCGTTTCACTGATTTTCTTCCAGCTCACTGAAAAATATTAAATTCTGCAGGGCCAAGGTCCCACTAGAAACACACCCGTTTCTGACTGCAGGATGTGGTGGACCTGTAGCAAGGCACAGGATGACTAAGCTTAAGGCATACGGTTTGTGAGGCAGAGAGCAGCACTGCTTCTGAATAGCTAGCTGCTGGCTCAGTTGGCTGATGAGTGAAGTGGTAGTTTGGTGAGCTGGGTCTGCCCTCTGTCACTACAGAGTGATGGTCTGTACTTTCCCAACTCTTCCTGTGTTTTTATTTTAATGTAAAATTAAATATTTCTGGAAAGAAAAAGAGAATAAGTGATTTATGTATTGAAGGTTTCTTTGGGATACTGAAGAGCTGTACCAGTGCTATTGTAGTGATGGGAATTTCTCTGAGACTTATGTGAAGAGTGCTAGAACAGATTACTTTAAGTACCAAAGGGGCTAATGTACTAGGATTATGAACTATTACTTCTGCAGAGGGCCATACTTCCATAAATGTGTCACTATTTTTTAACCTTTCAATGTATTCTTTTGGGGTCACATCAGACTTGCTAGTGTGATTTGCCAGTAGATATGTTTATCTGGTTTCTGCATACAAGTTCCTGGACACATCAATAACTCAAAATAGGGCGAATTTGGAAAATGGATAAAATGATTAAGATCAATGAGAAAAAGTATAGTCTGAATAGCTATAGCTCTCTAAAGCTCCTAACGTGGGACATAATTGCCTACAAGTATTCAACTGACAATGGAAGGAGGCTTAGTGTAGTACAAGATAATGTTTCAAGAGTAATTAGATGAACTGAGCATAGGAGAAACTAAGTTTAATATCAGAAATACTACCTAAAACTGTTACTTAAAAACTCAGATTCAGGGTTAGGGACCTCATTGTGTCAAGTAATGTAGAAATGAGACTGTCACTGCCTCAAAGAGTTTACAAAGAGTAGAGAGGAAAGGATTGAAACTTAACTTGTGTATACAGGAAGAAGATGCTAATGAGAGAGAAGTGGGAACAACATTATTATTAGACTATGAAAATTAATTTTCTAATCTGTTATCAGCCAATGCCCATTTATTTTTTTGTCTTACGCTCCCTTAGAAATTACAGCAAAAAATCAATAGTAGTTTGTAATAAATTCAACTTTAGTTTTCCAGTGTGATATCTTGAGATTGACCAAACACTCTGTGAATAAAAACGGCTTCTAAAAACCACTTTAGTAGTGCAGTGGAGTAAAGATGAGTTTTATTGCATACCTTCTGCATACGTACATCTAGAAAGACTACTGAATAATTCAGTGTTTAACAGTGAGCAATAAAGGTATTTCCAGTTTCTGGAACGGTCAAGTTACTCTACTATAATAGAGTTGCTTATTTAAAGTTATATTTTACTAGTACAGTATGAAGCATACATTGGCTTTCTTAAAAATAATTTAGTTGGCCTTGACTATTTCACTGTTATGATCCTTCATATATGAATAAGAACCTGTTTGGAGGGAGTAAGGTAACCCGTGCAGTAAAGATGCTAGTCATGTTGCTTAATGTGCTACTGGTGAATCCATTGTGATGCTCCTAGTTTAATAACCTCGATGGAAAAGAAAATAAGTCCTTCTAGGACTGTGCCTTGAGCTGTAGATTGCATTAGATTTTCAACTCTTGTCTGCTTGTATTTGTATGGTGCCTAGTAGAATGGGTTCCGAATCCCAAGGGGTGTTCCATTAAAACATATGGATTATGATTTCTTTAATATAATAGTTTGTTTCATGTGATGGTGGTTATCGGTTGTGGGATTCCTCCCTAGATAAGGTTCAGAATTTAACTTTTTACAATTCTAAAACGAAAGAATATGGCGTAGACTTTTTTGGCTGAGAGGTTCTTTTGCTGCTTCAGCTGGTGTTTGTACTTTACAAACTGTCTTACTAAAAAGGAAGTTTGAATTTTGTTTTGTGGGGGGTAGCTATATCTGTGAAACTTAAGTTTGTGAACAAAGAGTGCCAATCAATTAATTAGTAACTGATGTAGGAAAAAAATTAGAACTCTCTTCTCCCCGAGTTCTGTCTACTATATTTTTAACTAAGAACTCATGCCCCTACCACTTAGAACTGTTTTTGTCCTGGGGAAAAAAACGCTGCATCAGGAGTTGTCATGTGGGATAGCCCTTAGCACTCTTGTCCACGTTTAGCTTCTACTTCTGTTGAGGAAGAAATTGATATGACCTTCCATTTGCATTCTTACAGTGTTTTGCGGATGGGATGAGCTACTGGGGTGGGAGGGATAGCTCGGTGATTTGAGAATTGGCCTGCTAAACCCAGGGTTGTGAGCTCAATCCTTGAGGAGGCCACTTAGGGATCTGGGACAAAACCAGTACTTGGTCCTGCTAATGAAGGCAGGGGGCTGGACTCGATGACCTTTCAAGTAGGGTTACCATATTTTGTGCCTCCAAAAGGAGGACACTCCATGGGGCCCTGGCCCCGCCCCCAGCCCCGCCCCCTCTCCCGCCCCAACCCCGCCCCCTCCCCAAAGTCTCCGCCCCCTCCCCTGCTTCCCGCGAACATTTAATTCGCGGGAAGCCTGGGCAGGTAAGGGGGTGTGTGGGGGGAGGAGGTGCGGCCCAGGCTGGCCCCCCCGGCATTGTTTTGAATGCCACTGAATTGACTTAGGAAGACATATTGTAGACATGTTATGTTGAAGAAAAATAGATGTTTAAGTGATATAAACAAAATGGATTAAAGTGTCTAATCTTCTCCCATGAAGATAAATAGTATGCATTAATAACTCAAATCTTTCAAAGGTAATGGCCTTGCCTTTTCTAATTTTTTCACATGCTCAAGAGCTTTCTGCCTACTAGGCAGAGCAGGCCATTGTCAGTTTCTGATATTCAGACTGCTGTCTGGACCTACAGAATCTTTTCTCACAATCTGGAAAGCTAATACTCATAATCTTCAAAATCTTGTTTGGTATAATAACTTTCTGAAAAACATAACCTGTTTTTGTGAGAGTTTAACTTTCATAGAGCAGCATAGAGGAGCAATAAGAATATTGAATTCATATGTAAATGCGATGTTTTGTTTATTCTGTCTTCAGTATCTTTCTCCCTGCTTTTTCTTCCTGAACAGAAGTACAGGTACAGTACTTTGTTACTCATAATCCTAATACAGTTTTATTAGGAAGAAAACTTTCCTTATAAATGACCCTTCAAGGTTTAGTTGGACTACAAATTTTTGAAAATTATCATTTTATGTTGCTTAGTAGGCCTCTGTTCTACTTTACTGACATTTTGTAATGAACTTGTACATTTTAGTTTAACAACTATAATATTTTCCCCACAAACTGTCCTATTTAAGCAAGGTAATCAAAATCTTTAGCATATGGTTATCTTTTTATAGCCATGTAATGAATCTGCTTCTGAATGATCCACTGATTAAAATATGCCTCAAAAATGGTCATATTGCATATTGTAGGCAAACTGATTATATATAAACATTTCCTTCAGCGTAGAATCTGTCCTCCAGGCTATTGCTCTCAAAAGCCAAATGAAAGAGCATCAACTTCTGAAACCTTAGTCGTTCCTGAAAGATTAAATAAAGTTTGCAGCAACTGAATTATCTACAGTTTAGCCAGAATTGCAGCTGGAAAGAAAAATGGCCTTCAGGCATCAGGAGGAGGAAAAGGACAATCAGGTTAACTACTCAAGAAATCAGTAGTCCCTATTAAAACCAAGGACCACTGGCTGCCAAGTTGTTGCTTTAAAATCCTAGCCCCTATTCACTACCATGTTAAGAAAGGGTCCTAGATAAACAGAAATCTTTTATCTATAAAGAAACAGGAGGGCACTCTTGACTCCAGGTTAAAAACTTGGGTCATAGCTTTTAAACATTCCTTTCAAGTGCATTCTTAATTCAAGAAAAATGTTTTCTGAATGTCATTTTGTTGTAAAATTTCATTTGCAATCTTACCAAGTGAAATCAAGGACTCTTTGTTCAGCCAGTGTTGATATGTTGCATTACTTTGGTGTTAGCATAAATTTAATGAGAGGAAAAAATGTTTATGGTCAACATGGCATATTAATAGCATTTACAAAGGAGGCTGTTGATCAACATATTATGCTGATTAGCTGCCATTTGTGTGTGTGTTGGATAAGTGATGGTGTAAAAATCATTGTCCTCCTGTCTTGCATTACAAAACAAATAAACCCCCTAAATTAAAAAGAGGACCAAAAAAATGCCACTGTGGCTAAACAAAGTAAAAGAAGCAGTGTGAGGCAAAAAAATCCTCCTTTAAAAAGTTCAAGTTAAATCCTATTGAGGAAAATAGAAGCATAAACTCTCTAGTAAATGAAGTGTAAAAATATAATTAGGAAGGCCAAAAAAGAATTTAAAGAACAGCTAGCCAAAGAGTCAAAGTAAGGCAAAAAAAAAATTTAAACACATCAGTAGAAAGCCTGCAAAACAACCAGTGGGAGCCACTGGGTGATTGAGATGCTAAAAGAGCACTGAAGGAAGGTAAGGCCATTGCAAAAAACTAAACTCTTTGCATCAGTCCTCATGGCTGAGCATGTGAGTCAGATTCCCAAACTTGAGCCATTATTTTTAGGTGACAAATCTGAGGAACTGTCCCAGATTGAGGAGTCGGTGGAGATTTTGGAACAAATTGATAAATTAAACAGTAATCTGAACTCTTGGATGAAATCCTGGTGACAAGGAATTCAACTATGAAATTGCATAACTACTAACTGTGGTACGTCACCTATCGCTTAAATCCGCTTCTGTACCATGTGACTGGAGGATAGCTAATATGTCACTTTTTAAAAAGGCTCCAGAGGCTATCCTGACAATTACAGGCCGGTAAGCCTAACTTCAGTACCTGGCAAATTGGTTGAAACTGTAGTAAAGATCAGCATTATCAGACACCTGGATGAACACAATGTGTTGGAAGAGTCAACATGTTTTTTGTAAAGGGAAATCATGCCTCACCAATCTACTAGAATTCTTTGAGGGAGTCAACAAGCATGTGGACAAGGGGGATCCCATGGATATAGTTATTTAGATTTTCAGAAAACCTTTGACAATGTCTCTCATCAAAGACTCTTAAGCAAAGTAAGGTATCATGGGATAAGAGGGAAAGTCCTCTCATGGATCAGGAACCGGTTAAAAGATAAGACACAAAGGGTAGGAATAAATAGTCAGTTTTTCAGAATGGAGAGAGGTAAATAATGGTGTTCCCCGGGGGTTTGTACTGGGACCAGTACTGTTCAGCATATTTGTAAATAATCTGGAGAAAGGGGTAAGCAGTGCGGTGGCAAAGTTTGCAGAGGATACAAAAGTATTCAAGATGCTTAAGTCCAAAGCAGACTGAAGAATTACAAAGGAATCTCACAAAACTGGGTGACTTTGTAACAAAATGGCAGATGAAATTCAATGTTGATAAATGCAAAGTAATGCAAATTGGAAAATATAATCCAACTATACGTAAAAAATGAGGTCTTAATTAGCTGTTACCACTCAAGAAAGAGGTCTTGGAGTCATTGTGGATAGTTTTCAAACATCCACTCAGTGTGTAGCGGTAGTCAAAAAAGCTAACAATATTGGAAATCATTAGGAAAGGTATAGTAAGACAGAAAATATCATTGCCTCTATATAAATCCATGGTACACCTACATCTTGAATACCAGCCTAATTTGTAATACATATAGGAAACCATACTAGACATTGTCACCCTTTTATTTTAGGATAATTTATAATCAGTCATAAGGATTGTTCTGGTCTGTCATTCCTTTCTGCTATTCAAAAAGGGTGGCTGGCAGGATGAAATCAAATCATACATTACTTCTCATAGTAGAATTATACAATCTTGCTCCTACACAGGATTTGCACATTGAATCCTTACATTTTTTCATTTTCTTTTAATAACAAGCATCCTCCCCTAAACGTATAGCATGTAATCTGAGGAAAGACAACTTTCTGAAGACTTTCAAGTAAATGTGTTAATTAGTTCATGAATTTAGTACTTGTACAAAGTGAAAGGAAACAATATGAACTGTCTAATCTGTGCCTCCCCACCTCCCTCCTCATTTTAGGCATATTGTGCCCTTCTTCCTTCACATGTCTGTTCGTTCCTGCTCTGTCACTATGGCTACTGGAAGTATGTGGGTGTCAACTATTCACAGCTGTGAAATATGAGGCAGGATGGAGAGGAGAGGGTGTGTCATTTGATTCTTTCCCATCAATGAGGAGGGCTACACTCTCACTATCGCTTGTCTCCACCAGTGTCAAAGGAGTGATCCAGCAACTCATTCCAGTTTTTTGGCTATTGGTGGCTTTTTTTTCTTCTTCCTCTTCTCATCCCTTCTGCGATGGAAGGGCTCAGACAGTGACAGAATTATATTTTTGTGGTCTGAAGTCTTGAGGAAGCAGAAGGTGCTGGCTATTGAAATTTTCTGTCCTATATCCCCTTCCTCCCTAATAACGCCTGACCGCATATTGGCAATAGGATACTAGTTTTCAAAAGAACTGATGGAGTCTGATTTATTTGTACGTGAAACATATATTCAGTAATTACTGATGGTTTATTTTGTAGGGGAAAAAGTCTTGTGACATAATAGCTCTAAAGATCACATGACTGACCACATGTAGGAATAATTGCAGATAATTTGATCATATAATTGCACGCCATTTGAAAACCTGCATTACCAGTTATTATGACTTATTGTTGAGATCTGACAGGTTCCTCTTAATGGTTGATGTGTAATAAATGTCTTATCTGGCCAGCAAATGAGTAGACTCACTGCAATCTCAACCCACTTGTTCTAGAGGTAAATTATCAGAATGA
This sequence comes from Chrysemys picta bellii, assembly GCF_011386835.1. NCBI lineage: Eukaryota > Metazoa > Chordata > Testudines > Emydidae > Chrysemys > Chrysemys picta. The sequence continues at coordinate 56,897,234 of NC_088793.1, read as the reverse complement.
CAGCTCTTTTAGTTGGGATGAGAGGAAATGGTGAAGTTCTAAGACCTTTTGATTACTTTACCAGTTAATTTTTAGCTGTTGTGGTGTAACAATGTAAACCAACACAACTTGGATTTAATTTTTTGTCTGCTTTTTTTTTCTCTCCTCAGCTTTGTATTCAATTATATTGTTCTGTGTGTTTTTGTGGATCCCTTTTGTCTATTTCTATTATGAGGAGAAGGATGAAGAGGATACCAGCACATGCTCAGTAAGTTCATTTATGCCACACCTAGCTTTGACTTGTTTCTTAAGGTCTGAATGCAGTAGCCAAATAATAATGAAATCTAACATCTGTTTTGCTTCAACTGTTCAGAGTACCTTTTGTTGAACAATTATCGCTGATCTTAATTTTAAACTAAATAAGTAGGGCTGTCAAGTGATTAAAAAAATTAATCGCACGATTAAACAATAATAGAATACCTTTTATTTAAATATTTTTGGATGTTTTCTACATTTTCAAATATATTGATTTCAATTATCGCACAGAATACAAAGTATACAGTGCTCACTTTCTATTTACTTTTATTATAAATGTTAGCAGTGAAAAGAAATAGCATTTTTCAATTCCACCATTATTATTACTGTAGTGCAATCTCTTTATCATGACCGTTGAACGTACAAATGTAGAATTATGTACAAAAAAATTACTGCATTCAAAAACAGAACAGTGTAAAACTTTCGAGCCTACAAGTCCACTCAGTCCTACTTCAGCCAATTGCTCAGACAAACAAGTTTGGTTACAATTTGCAGGAGATAATGCTGCCTGCTTTTTGTTTACAACATCACCTGAAAGCGAGAACAGGCATTCACGTGGCATTGTAGTAGCCGGCGTCACAAGATATTTATGTGCCAGATGCACTTGACATTCATATGTCCCTTCATGTTTCTACACCATTCCAGAGGACGTGTCCATAATGATGAAGGGTTCTGCTCAATAACGATCCAAAGCAGAGCGTACCGACGCATGTTCGTTTTCATCAATTGAGTTAGATGCCACCAGCAGAAGGTTAATTTTCTTTTCTTGTGGTTCGGGTTCTGTAGTTTCCGCATTGGAGTGTTGCTCTTTTAAGACTTTTGAAAGAATGCACCATGCCTCATCCCTCTCAGATTTTGGGCGATACTTCAGATTCTTAAATTTTGGGTCGAGTGCTGTAGCTATTTTTAGAAATCTCACATGGTACCTTCTTTGTGTTTAGTTAAATCTGATGTGAAAGTGTTCTTAAAACTAACAAGTGCTAGATCATCATCCGACCCTGCTATAATATGAACTATATGGCAGAGTGTGGGTAAAACCAAGCAGGAGACCTACAGTTCTATGCCAAGGAGTTCAGTCACTAATTTAATTAACGCATTTTCTTTTTTTTAATGAGCATGGAAGCATGCCCTCTGGAATGGGTGCTGAAGCATGAAGGGGCACATGAATGTTTGGCATATCTGGCACGTAAATATCTTGCAACACCAGCTACTACAGTGCTATGCGAATGCCTGTTTTCACTTTCAGGTGATGTTGTAAACAAAAAGCGGGCAGCATTATCTCCTGCAAATTGTAACCAAACTCGTTTGAGCAATTGGCTGAAGTAGGACTGAGTGGACTTGTAGGCTCGAAAGTTTTACACTGTTCTGTTTTTGAGTGCAGTTATGTACCAAAAAATATCTACACTTATAAGTTACACTTTCATGATAGCGATTGCACTATAGTACTTGCCTGAGGTGAGTTGAAAAATACTATTTTTACAATGCAAATATTTATCAAAAATAATATAAAGTGAGCACTGTACACTGTATCCTGTGTTGTAATAGAAATCAATATATTTGGAAATGTAGAAAAACATCCAAAAATATTTAATACATTTCAATTGGTATTGTGTTTAACAGTGTGATTAATCGCGTGAGTTAATTGCGATTGACAGCCCTAAAAATAAAACATACACTGACATTCAAGTCTTTAATTTGAAGCAGTTGGTGGTTACTTCTGTTACAAGAAACATAGTAGACTTCTTTAAAAATATGCTAAATTAAGGAGTCCATTTGTATTGCAATATTAATACTTAGCTTAATGTTAATTATCCATGATATGCCCTGCACAGTGCTCCATTGTAGCAGTCACATATTAGCAGAATGTCAGGCAGAAGGACAACAAGGAGTCTGGTGGCACCTTAAAGACTAACAGATTTATTTGGGCATAAGCTTTCTTGGGTAAAAACCTCACTTCTTCAGATGCATAGAGTGAAAGTTACAGATGGAGGCATTATATACTGACACATGGTGAGCAGGGAGTTACTTCGCAAGTGGAGAACAAGTGTTGACAGGGCCAATTAATCAGGGTGGATGTTGTCCACTCCCAATAATAGATGAGGAGGTGTCAATTCCAGGAGAGAAAAAGCTGCTTCTGTAATGAGCCAGCCACTCCCAGTCCCTATTCAAGCCCAGATTAATGGTGTTGAATTTGCAAATGAATTTTAGTTCTGCTGTTTCTCTTTGAAGTCTGTTTCTGAAGTTCTTTTTTGTTCAATGATAGTGACTTTTAAATCTGTAATAGAATGACCAGGGAGATTCAAGTGTTCACTTACTGGATTTTGTATGTTACCATTCCTGATGTCTGATTTGTGTCCATTTATTCTTTTGTGGAGGGACTGTCCGGTTTGGCCAATGTACATGGCAGAGGGGCATTGCTGGCACGTGATGGCATATATAACATTAGTGGATGTGCAGGTGAAATGAGCCCTTGATGGTGTGGTTGGGTCCTCTGATGGTGTCGCCAGAGTAAATATGGGGACAGAGTAGGCAACGAGGTTTGCTACAGGGATTGGTTCCTGGGTTGGTGTTTCTGTGGTGTGGTGTGTAATTGCTGGTGAGTATTTGCTTCAGGTTGGGGGGTTGTCTGTAAGCGAGGACTGGCCTGCCTCCCAAGGTCTGTGAGAGTGAGGGATCATTTTCCAGGATAGGTTGTAGATCGTGGATAATGCGCTGGAGAGGTTTTAGCTGGGGGCTGTATGTGATGACCAGTGGTGTTCTGTTATTGTCCTTGTTGGGCCTGTCCTGTAGTAGGTGATTTCTGGGTACCCTTCTTGCTCTGTCAATCTGTTTCCTCACTTCCCCAGGTGGGTATGGTAGTTTTAAGAATGCTTGATAAAGATCTTGTAGGTGTTTGTCTCTGTCTGAGGGGTTGGAGCAAATTCGGTTGTATCTTAGCCATTGGCTGTAGACAATGGATCATGTGATGTGTCTTGGATGGAAGCTGGAGGCATGTAGGTACGTATAGCGGTCAGTAGGTTTCCGGTATAGGGTGGTGGTTATGTGACCATCACTTATTTGCACTGTAGTGTCCAGGAAGTGGATCTCTTGTGTGGACTGGTCCTGGCTGAGGTTGATGGTGGGCTGGAAATTGTTGACGTCCAGGTGGAATTCTTCAAGGGCCTCCTTTCCGTGGGTCCATATGATGAAGATGTCATCAATGTTGCGCAAGTAGAGGGGCACTAGGGGATGGGAGCTGAGGAAGCGTTGTTCTAAGTCAGCCATAAAAATGTTGGCATACTGTGGGGCCCTGCGGGTACCCATAGCAGTGCCACTGACTTGAAGGTATAAGTTGTCCCCAAACCTGAAGTGGTTGTGGGTGAGGACAAAGTCACAAAGCTCAGCCACCAGGCGTGCTGTGGCCTCATCAGGGATACTGTTCCTGACAGCTTGTAGTCCATCCTCATGTGGAATATTGGTGTAAAGTGCTTCTACATCCATGGTGGCCAGGATGGTGTTTTCAGGAAGAACACCAATGCATTGTTTCCTCAGGAAGTCGGTGGTGTCTCAAAGATAGCTGGGAGTGCTGGTAGCGTAGGGTCTGAGGAGAGAGTCCAAATAGCCAGATAATCCTGCTGTAAGAGTGCCAATGCCTGAGATGATGGGGCGTCCAGGGCTTCCGGGTTTATGGATCTTGGGTAGCAGATAGAATACCCTTGGTCGGGGTTCTGGGGGGGGTGTCCATGTAGATTTGTTCCTGTAGTGTAGCTGGGAATTTCTTGAGCAGATGGTGTAGTTTGTTTTGGTATTCCTCAGTGGGATCAGAGGATAGTGGCCTGTAGAATGAGGTCTTGGAGAGTTGCCTGGCAGCCTCCTGTTCATAATCCGACCTGTTCATTATGACTACAGCATCTCCTTTGTCAGCCCCTTTGATGATAATGTCAGAGTTGTTTCTGAGGCTGTGGATGGCATTGCATTCTGTACGGCTGAGGTTATGGGACAAGTGATGTTGGTTGTCCACAATTTCAGCCTGTGCACGTCTGCGGAAGCACTCTATGTAGAGGTCCAGTCTGTCATTTCGACCTTTAGGAGGAGTCCACGCAGAGTTCTTCTTCTTGTAGTGTTGGTAGGCGGGTTCCTGTGGGTCAGTGCACTGTTCAGTGGTGCATGGAAAATATTCCTTGAGTCGGAGATGACGAAAGTAGGCTTCCAGATCACTGCAGAACTGTATCGTGTTCGTGGGGATGGTGGGACAGAAAGAGTCCCCGAGAGAGGACAGACTCTCTTTTGCTGGCAGAAGGAACAATTCTCTTGGTTCCAACCTTCCCTACACCCAGGGTATAAATACTGTACCCTATAACAGTCTTTCGGGTATTCTCTCCTGAAGCTCTGTTTGTAACTGGACTCTGAAGTAAAAGAAGAATGGTAAAAATGGCTTTGAGTTCATGTAGACAGAACTAGTTATTCCTCCTAAGGAGGAACATGTCTCTAAGGAGGAACATGTTACAAAAGAGTGCCATTAAATGAAAATAGGCAGCAGTGCTCTCCTGAAACTACCATTTATTCTGAATGCCACATTAGGAGAATAGTTAATTTAATGAAAATGTCAATCAAACTCCCCATAGCAGTACTAGAGTTCAGATTAGGGCATGTTGCAGATACATGCTTATATTTGTCACTCTACTTCATAGTACAAGCAGACTGGAGAAGAAAGTTCTGATTAGTCTAGTAGTATAGTGCCTTTTTCTCTATTGAATAGCACACCCAAGATGGATGTTCAAGAGGATTTAAAGCAGTGACATTTGGCCAGAGCAGGTTGCCTGAGCATATATTTTGTGTGATTGATCTTAATTTCATATGGTTATTACCTCTTAACATCAAACTATATGATTTGTTAACTCTAAGGCAGAAGTTTGCATTCTTGAAACAAAATCAGTTTTAGTTTTGTTAAACAGTAATATTTTTATAGAAAGCATGTAGCACTAAATATTCTATCCTGTGATTTTATTGGTTAATGCAGATGTTTTGTTCGTTTTTTTTATATTCAATATATTAACACTTTGTTTAATTTAAAATACAGCATTTTCAAACTGCACTCAAGTATACTCTGGGATTCCTCATAGTTTGCGCAGTTCTTCTTCTAATTGGGTAAGTATATACTTCATTGAAGTGAAGGTAAAGGAAAAAATTAGTTTAACTGAAGAGGTAAAGCGAAAAATAGCATCATAAAAAAAAAAATCCCTATAAGGATTCTGATATCCTGAATCACCAGAGCAAAGCTAGGGTAGGTTATGGTAACATCAGACCCACAATGGAGCTTTTTTTTTCTGTTCAGTTTTTTAAATTCATAATATACAGATCTTGAGTATGAGTCTCTCTCTCTCCCCCCCAAGATTGTCAGGGATGTATCTTAAACATTTGAATCCATTTCTATAGTTGAGGAAAACTATCCAGCTATTTCATGTTGCCTACTGTATTTTGATGCATACACATAGGAGGCAGAATTAAAGCTATGCATGCAGCTTTAACTTTGGATTTTTCTGACTTTGTGCTATCTTAAAACTTAATATTTGTATGAAATATAATGCTTATAATTAGTCTTAAGTTTACATCATAATATACACTACAGGCCATGTAATGAGAATATCTAAACTTCTGTATTTCCTGATTTCCTTTTTAAACCTGTGAAATTCATTTGTGCATTAAGGCCCTAATTTAGGAAGCCATGTGGATGGTGGGCTAAGTTTTATGCCTGTGCATAAATGCTTTCTGAATTGGGATCGAATAGTTCAATGTGGGCTCATACTTATGTATGTACATGCATAATTGTCTTTTGGTGTAAAGGCTTTATTGGCTTTAGTTTGGGATATATGCATTACTCAAGGGAATAAGAAGTTATTTTCTTTCCCATAAATAATAGTGTTCTGCAGAAATTTAAGCATTATTCCATGTCCTGTTTGTTTAATCTTTAATAATTAGGTGTATAGTTAGGTGCCACCGGACTCCTTGTTTAGGGGTATATACAGTACTTAATGAAAGAACCTGCCATGGCACATGAACTAAGTAGTGTTTAAATGTTTCTAAAGTATGATGGAACATTCAGTTTCTTTAACTCTGTGAATGGTATCTTCCCAGGATGAACCCTACAAAGTGATCCTTGGATGGCTAGACAGTAGAATATCAAGTAGAAGTAGATATTAGCACTATAGATAAACCTTGTGAGAGCACTGTAGTAGAGTCCAGTTCTGATGTGTACACAGCAAAAACTATACTGAACAATTGGAACAAGTGCAGAAATGAGCTACAATTATAATTAGGAGTTTGGAAAACCTGCTTTACAATGAAACTAATTAAGCTCAATCTATTTAGTTGATTTAAGAGACTGCGAAGAGGTGACAAATTCAGGCTAGAAATAAGATGAAAATGTGTGGGTAACTAGCTATTGAAATAACGTAACTAACTTACCTTTCGGTCTCTTGAAGTCTGCAAGTCAAGAGTGAAGCTTGAACTTAGCTAGGATTTATAGGTTTGATGCAGGAAGTATTGGATTAAATTCTATGGTCTTTTAGTAAGGGTGGCAGAAAGGAGAGGTTATAATTACTGTAGCTACAATGTAGCTTACAGTGGCAGAGCTTAGTTCTGTTATGTCTGGTTAAGTTGCGCTCTTCTGCTATGTGGTCTTCCTTGTGCAACCCACTTTCAAGCTGCTCCCACAGTCTGCTATAAACACTCCTATCTAATCTTCTGGATATCAGTCTGATCCCCTGTACCTTTTTTGGGGGAAAAGTGTCCTCCAAGTCTACTAAATATCTGTTGGCTAGATTCTGAACTAGATGTTTACCTTTCTAAAATGACCTGTGGCTCAATCTTTTCTATCCAGTTAAATATGGGGGTTACCCAGTAGTGAGCTAGCAGGTTCACTGTAGTGTTGGTAAAAGAAAACCGTTCCCACAGTGAGGTATGGCCATAATCCATATTATTTTTTAAATTGTGGCTAATAACCAAATCAGTTAAGAAAATGATTTTTAATTTAAAAGTCAGTATTTACTCAGTTATTGATTAGTATCTGATGCAATCAGGGATTAAAGTTGATTAAAAATTGGCTGGGGCAATGAGAGTTTCCTCCGAGGAGGAGCTGAAGCTGGTGGGGATGGCTACTTACCTAAGACAGAGAGGAGTGAGTCTTGCACTTCTCGCTTGTGCCCTCTAACCTATTAACCTCTGCAAAGAATTATGGTGGTAGGTATGTATGTCTTTATTCCTGGAAAAAGAAGTAGAAGGATCTCCCACACCATAGCTATGTGTGTAAATGTGGATAAATGTTGCTTTTTAATGGCAACCCAAGTACACAAAAATGAAATATTGATGATCTTGGCTCACAACTACTTTTCCTTTCTAAATGCCTTCTGTCACCAGAAGACACTTTTAAATGTTGAATTTTTCTAGATACTATAGCAATATCACTGTTAAACTGTTCATGTGTACCTTATTTATATTGATAGGTACACCTCTACTCCGATATAACGCTGTCCTTGGGGCCAAAAAATCTTACCATGTTACAGGTGAAACCGCGTTATATCGAACTTGCTTTGATCCACTGGAGTGCACAGCGCCCCCCCCCCCCCCCCCGAGTGGTGCTTTACCGCGTTATATCCAAATTCATGTTATATTGGGGTAGAGGTGTATATGTTTCTTTTAAACTGCTTGTTTACCCGTTTCGGCTTGTCATGTTTTCTTGTGCATATGGTTTGCTTATGACTACTCCATGAGTTACTTTAGCTGCGTGCCTAAAACTTGAAGCATATTCCTAAATTACTGTCTTGATTTGATTAGTTGAGGCATCCCTACACAACAATATCTCAGCAGTCCATAGTGTAAAAAATAATTCAAGGCTGTAACATAATGCCTATAACCAAAAATAATGTTAATTTGATTACCACATGTAAAGTGTTTGAATTACACACATTCTACTCAGAGTATCCTAAATTTTCTTGTTGCAGTATAATTTTTTAAAATTCTATGAATGTAGCTTTAATGTAATTTGTCTATAAATAAAGATGACTGAGTTGAATTTCAATAGCTTCTAGAATTAAGTCACCAAAGACTACAATTAAATCCCTCATGTTTGAGCATCAAAATTTAAACAACCTTTTTGTATAAACTTGGCGTTAGAACTAGTTACAGGAACTTGCAACATATGCTTCAGTTATCTTCTACCTTCTACTTCCCTTGTGCATTTATACTTTCCCTTGTTCTGGGTAGCCCAATTGTTATGAGTGACTAATAGGTTCCCAGAGAAGGAATATAGCTCAAGGGCTGAAAACAGGTGAGAAGACATTGAGAGTCTACTCTGAAAAGTGACTGTGGAGTTTGGCATTGTGGGGTTTCTTGTTTGTGGGAACGACTTCAGATAAAATGAGCAGCCCAATTCTGAGGTGCAATTCAAATGGAAGTAAAACAAAAAGTTTTAATTGCAGTCCATAAATGTCAATTCCTGTTTAAGTGTCAAGTTGGGTTCTTTCTTTATCTCGCGGCACTTGTATGAAGATTATACACTCAGTTGTAAACCTGTGCAACTTTAATGTCTGCCACTTATCTCCTCAGTGGTGAATGTTCAGTCCTGTTGCCTTCAGTGGATTTGTGCACTTCTGTATCATTAGAGTTTAGTAGACAAGTTTGTAGCTCCAGAAGGAGATGCATTTACTTTGCTGTAGCTCTGTTGGTTCTGGTTTTGCATTATCTGTTGAGTCAAAGCTAGAGTTTAGAGAGAAACTATTGCCACTGCTAAAAAGGGTGGGCTACTATCCTAAACAAAGTCAGTCTTCATGGCAGGTGTACAGCTGGAGCTGACTGTGCTGTCCTAGTTTTATTGGGAGTCTCATTTGTGGGCCATCCTCCGAAAACAAGTGATGCCCCACATTCTAGAAGGTACAGTGATAGACTTCCTATTCTATGCATGAAAGTGTCTCCCCAAGTTGTTGATCCTTTGAGAACTAAGGAAGTTCCTGTCTGTTTTGCATTACAAATAAACCGCAGGAATTTGGCTAATATACAGTATCTTGAGAACAACTTCCCGTGCCTTTGTTTTTATAGTTTTGCTAGTTAATTTGGGGATGTTGCAGCTGTTCAATAGTTGAAGACAGGTCTAAATGCTTTACACACATTCTGTGTGACGGTTAGTAACTGTACAGCGAACTGAAGATCAGCCAACCACTTCGTTCAATTGCATACCCCTGTGGGCCAGAGAGATTATGGCAAAGGATGCCTGCTTATAGACGCTGAACCAGAAGAGGGTTGAATTATGTTGCAATGCTAGGGTCCTGGTAGTGCAGTGGAGACACATTTTTAATCTCTGTAACAAATTTCAGTTTTTAGAATAGAAAAAGCGTGGGTGAGGACAGCCAAGACAGAGGTCATTGAGAATCTTAGTGACTTAATTGGGCCCAGTCCTCTTTCCTCCTCCCCATCAACAATGCTGTATCTTCTTGCCTACTTTCCTTGTTTAACCCATCTTTGTGCCCCAATGACCACATCACATCCCTCATCTTTTTCTAAATTAATTTTTTTTTTAAATTAATGGAGATATCCTATCTCCTAGAACTGGAAGGAACCTTGAAAGGTCATCGAGTCCAGCCCCCTGCCTTCACTAGCAGGACCAAGTACTGATTTTGCCCCAGATCCCTAAGTGGCCCCCTCAAGGATTGAACTCACAACCCTGGGTTTAGCAGGCCAATGCTCAAACCACTGAGCCATCCTAGTTTCTTGATACATTAGTTGCCTCCTTTATAGTAAAACATGGCTTTTCTCAATCCTAAAAAAGTTAGTTCACCTCACATCCCACTCCACTATTGCTTATCCTTATTTCTCCTTTACTTCTCTGAACTTAGGTTGTACCACTTACAACTTAGCCATCAGTTCCTTTTCTCAAACTGTCCTGGCTTTTGCCTTATGCACTTCACTGAGTAAACCGCTTTCCCTGAGGTCTTGAATGACATTCTCCTGGCCAAATCTAATGGCTTCTGCTTTATCCTTCCTTGACATGTAGGTTGCTTTTGACACTGCTGATAATGCCATGGTTCTTGAAATCTTGTCCTCCACTTAGCTCTTGCAACTACATCTTCCTCTGGTGGCTTTTCTCTTACTTCTTTGATATCTTCTGTGCCTTCTCTTTCCATGAGGGTCTTTAAGGACTTTGTTGTTGACCCATTCTTCTTTTCCTTTTACCATTTCATGAAGTAACATTCAGCTTCTCCCGCCAACATAGCTACTGTTTCTTGTGGAGGTGGAATTAAGCTGACGGGCTCTCTCCCTTCAGCTTATAGCATCTTCACCAGATGAGCTACAGCAGCAAGACTGCTTCGGTGCAAATTTGTAGTGTAGACCTGCCTTTACCATTGTACTCACTTAACTAGGTATCAAACATGTTTCTTGGGTAATGTGGCTGACTGGAATAGGCTTATTTTGCATAGCGTTAGGCATGTGCTCAGCACACTGCACAAAATGAAGGTTACAGTAAAAAATGGAGGTTCCAATACAAACTGAAATTCACATTTTGACCCTGATGTATCCCACTTTGTCACAATAATCATCTGGTTATTTTCTGCCACCCCTAATCTCGGCAAAATTGATTTCCTAGTCTTCCTCCCCAGTTTTCTTACCCTCCACTCCCTCATTCACTATGGACAACATTAATCTTTCCTGTTGCTTAGATACGTGACATGGATGTCCACCTTCTCTCTAGCTAGGCTTACATATCTGGGCTACTTCAACATCATTCTGCTGCTGCTTCCTCTGCAGCATCTGAAATTCAGTTTCTCTTTTAGCGCAGAGTCCTAAAACTCTGTCAGGCCCATATAGCTTTCTGTCTACTACTGCAACCTCCGTCTGTTTGGCTTTAACTAGCACCCACATTATAGCTCCAGAGGCACATTCAAAATACTGCTTTTAAGATAACTTCACCTATTCTGATCATGTTAACACTTTGTTGTGGTGTAAAAAGGAGAAGCCAGTGGAAATAGACAAATACAAGTTTCATTTTTAAGAACCTTCAGACACTAACCCTCTGTACATATGTGGTCTTGTACTTTACCATGAAATACCTCCTCACCTCTGCCACAGTCCCATTGCACCAGCTATTTCAGCTTTGATCACCTATTAGTTTGAAAGTGCTAGTGGGACACATGGACTATCTTCCATGCCGCCTATAGCCCTAGATTAATTTGGGGGGCGAAATTGTGCAAGTCACTAATTCAGATTCTTTACTCAGGTGGCTAGGTAGTACTTACAAGAAGTGAGACTGGTGAGTCACACACAGACATGAAGACTTTTATTCAATTCTTAAATACAAACAAGTAGAATTGCAACTGTAGAAAAGTAAGAGTAAGGTAGGTATAGCCAAATGACTTCATCTTGCGGCGTTCATCAGAAGTGAAGAAAAAACCCAGTTAAGTAGAGTAGCCTCGTAAGTGGGAATGATGTTGCACGTTTCTATCATCTTGTCATTCTGGTATCACAATTAAACATTGGCCATGCACCTCTTTATATATATATTTTTTATACAGTTTCCTTACTTCACACGTCTGGGACCATATTTGACTTAGTCTCAGCCCTCTACACATGTGTGGCATTCGAGGGGACCATAATTAGGGTTCTGACTGCTGTCATAAACTGTTCGCATCAATAAGTTTCCCAGTGGTTTTGATACATAAGTGTGGGTTTGCTCCATTTTTACATGTACCCAAAAGTTCCTAAAAATATGCTAAATCAAGCTCATTTTGTGATTTTTTTTTTGTTTGTTTTTGTTTTTGTTTGTTTATCACAAGATGCTTATTGCCATATTTTATAATCTTAGGTCAAACACTTAAGCTAACTGTCCAGGCTTCATGCTAACCATTGAAGTCTTATGCTGATTACCAGACCCTGTAGGTCTCAAACTTATTGCAAAACCTGTTTTAAATACTTTGATTTCCCCCCCACTTTACATTACAGTTTTAATATCAGCATCTTAGCTTTTCCTAACATATAGATTAGTTTTGAACATAAGCATAAACCTTCCAAGGATCAACATGCCCCTTATGCATGGAACACCAGTTCCTAACTTCTCTGTAAAACCACACCCTTGTACTCCTGCAAATCCCTCCTCAAGACCCATTTACACCATGATCCCTACAGGGGAAACTGCCAACAGAAAATGGCTAGTTAGCTGGCCAATAGGGACACGAGGTATTGTTTTTTATTTTTGTAATATATATAATTTTTTTAATAAAGTAATTTGCTTCAAGTCATTTTGATTTGCACATTGGTACTCTGCATAGCTAAGTGTTTTTTATCTTTGTTACCCTTGTACTCCCCTCTCTTGTTTCATCAGATTAACATGCACTTGCTGCATTCTGTCTGAATAGTGATGACCTGTAGCTTTGCCACTCAAGTTTATCATGGGGGTGGAAAGTTCTAGATTCCAGCTGGGGGCAAAGGCTCTCCAGGCAGGTAGCGCTAAGAAATCATAAACTGACTCGGGAGATATGGGTTTATTTTGTGCGAGTGGTGAATTCAGGGTGCATGTTGAGGTGAGGGACTTTGTGTTTGGGTAATTGTATGGGAGGCTGTTGATTTTATTTATGGGTTGCGTTGGGGAGTTCGTATTGAACTGTATGAGTGTTGAATCAAGCTTTGATAACTGTGGCAGGTGAGCTAGGTAATCAGTCTGCTGTTCAGTCTCCTTCATATCACTGACTCATTACAATCAATGAAATAATTGCATGCAAATTAGCTTCAAAGTTAAGGGGGGGTGGTTGGTTGTTACTCTGTTATTGCAGTGATGTAAGACTCTTGAAGGCATAGATACACGTTTTATTTCATACTAGCTGAAAGCCCATCTTGTTGCCTGGGTGTAATTTGTGAAGTCATGTTTAAAGGACAGTGACTGTTAAAAGAAAATATTAGGTAACAAATATAGAATACCAAGGCAAAACATGCATATTGTCAGATTGCAGTGCATGCACATGAAAGCTTCTGTTCATGTCACCTAATTCAAACATACCATCCTTCTCCTCCCTCCCCCCCCCAGTTGTTCAGACCCAGCAGCACTGACTCCTCATTCCCATGCCTTCTGCTGTCTGGGAGCTTCTCCTCTGCAGTGCCACTTCACCCTGTGAGGTGATGAGTCATCCTTGAAGTAGAGCCTGATTAATCCATATGTAGTGATGAGTCATTCCTGTGCTAGGCTCCAGCCATCCAGAAGACGGGAGCCAGTTTGGTGACTCTCAAGGAAGGTATATGAGTCAAACAGGAGAAACAGCAGCTCAGTCTGCCCAATGTCACTTCATGGCTTGGAACTCTCCCCTGATTGATAGTGGTGACAGACTCCATAGGCCTTAGCCTGCTCCAGCCGTGCTCTAACTTCATCATTCTTCCCAATCCTACTTCACCTCTGTCCTTGCTTCAACCTGTCTCCCAGACCAACTCTTTATTCTGAACCTGTTCTTGACTCCTGGCTCAGATTCCTGGCCCAGCTCCTACCATAGTGGTCAGTATGCCATTCCATATCTTGGTTTCTTACCTCTTCTCCCCCCCCTCCCCACACACACTCTTGCTGCCCCAGGACCCTCTCTGCTCTTTGACTATAGATGAAGGCACAGTTCATGGTGGGGCAGATCTGACATTTGCCCCAAAGCTCTCACAGGTTGCTCTACTTGTGTGCCAGCCCTGAAAATTGCAGCATCAGAGGCACTCCTTGATTCATTGTTGACTGCTTCTCTTGCAGGCTTCCCTTTTTTCTCCATATACTACTGCACCCCCATCCCACGTAATACCTAAATTTGCCTTCTGCTCCCCTCTCCCAATATATCTTTGTGTCTCTGCTGTTCCCCACAGTCTGTGTCCTGTCTAACACGCTGAACCATCGTAACAGCCCTTTTACATGTGGGCATGGCTTCAGTCTCATTGAAAAGTGGGAGCCAGCTTTATTAAGGGCAGCCTTACTTCTGTATGCAGATAGACTGTAAGGAAATGTTGGCCATCTTGCTGGCTTCTGGGGAGAAACTGTTTTCCTCTGTTTATCCTAGCACATGATGGGTTCTGATCTTGATTGGAGCCTCTAATACTGTAATACAAACAAATAACTTGTGCTTGGTATAAGGCATACCCATCAGAGTGGTTTGATCTTTCTTCAAGGAAGGAGAAGAGATCTACATGTTGCATGTGCTTGATAAATGCCAATCTCCATCCCTAAAATTCTCCTGAACAATGTTGGACTTCACAAATTTGATTTATTGGCAAAGCAGCAGTTAACTTATTTTCAAGAATATTGGCTTATTTTTAATATTTAAGATTAAGACCTTCAAAAGTGTGGTGTTAGTAGACTAGCAGTAACTTTTTAGCTTGTTTCTGAAACTTATTACTATGGCTTAGCTAACATAAAAACAATTGCAAGTTTCAGTCTAACTCCATCTTAGCTAGACAAGATCCGAGTAGAATAGTCACAAATTTTTCCCAGGAAGTGTAACAAACCATTGGAACACTTCTCAAGAGACATGCTGGAATTTCTGGTGCTTGAAGTCTTAAGGCTGGATGCCTGTATAATACTATAGTTCCGGGATCGGCAGCCTTTGGCGCACGGCTCGCCAGGGTAAGCACTCTGGCAGGACGGGCCGGTTTGTTTACCTGCAGCATCTACAGGTTTGGCTGATCGCGGCTCCCACTGGCCACGGTTCGCCGCACCACGCCAATGGGGGTTGCGGGAAGTGGCGCGGGCAGCGGCGCAGGCCGAGGGATGTGCTGGCCGCCGCTTTGCCAAAGGAGCTGTGTGCCAAAGGTTGCCGATCCCTGCTATAGTTCAACCACAAGTTATTGGGCTTGAGGAAGGAATTACTGAGTGATATTTTATGCTCTGCATTTTGCAGGAAATCAGGGTAGATGCCATCCCCTCTGACCTTAAAATATTATAATTGCTTAATTGGGGATATGCAAAGACCCTCAGATTTCTGTTTATTCCCTGCAAAACTTTTACTTCTAAGATTTAAAATATACTTACGAAAGTGGTTTCATGTTTTTGAAACTTGTGATTCTAGTGTGCAATAGTGAGGTGGGTTTTCCAGCTGTGCTGCTTTATTAAGACTATAGGAGATTCTGTCCACTGAGCTTCAGTTAAATGGAGTCTCTTTATAATGGATTTAAATAGAGCTTGGGGTGGGAAGGCTGACAACAGGAAACCTTACAGCAAGGGTTCATTATGTCTGACATTTCCTCAAGGCAGTTTATATTTTCCCTTCTGTATTTTCTGACCTTCAAATGAAGCAAGCATTTAATGAATTGTCTCTAGCTTAGTCCTGTGTTTCAGGCCAACTACCAAACGAGGAATTGAATACTGAAGACATTTTCCAGTGTAGCTGGAATTATAAAATAAGTTAAGATTCAAAAGACTATTGTGGATAATATTAAGTGTTCTCCCAGAAGTGTGCTTGACAGTAGCAGTTGGGGGTTAGTTAGCTTTTTTGTTTTGTTTTTTTGTCGCATGAAGTTTTCTACAATGTTGCTTTGATGTTGAATATGCCAAACAATTCTGCTCAGCCATCTGAAAAATTGATTAAATTAGTATGATAGAATAGAATCATAAGGCACAAATTTAGTTTCTCTCAGATTTATTGTTGGCCAGATGTCTAGCAGAACCATGAAAATCCTAGAATTGATGGTTCTGGCTGCTCTTTTGGACATATGTGCTTCTTTCTGGATTGAGCAGTTCATCTAAATAGAATGACTTCAGTGAAATCCGAAAAACTTGGAAAGTTTGTAATGTTAGTTCACATTTTTACCTGCTTTGCCACCAAAATATAGATGAACTTTACAGGTAGACGGCCAAATGTTAATTTTTTTCATTATAGTAGCAAACCAAAGTTTATTTAAGACTTGAAATGTATTGCAGTTCTGTTAAAAGAATTCAAGTTCAATATATGGTTGAAGATAGGGCTTCACTGCTGATGCATGGTTGTGCTATGATTCAGACACACAATAATAGACGAGGCTTTATTTCCTGGTCCCAGTCACATGATCAGGGGCGCATGGACTGATGAAGATGAGTGTATAATAGGCTTTAGTAGCCACGGACTCAAGTGGCTACTTCTATCTTTTCTTTCTTTTGAAAATGAAATATACCTAAATATTAGGTCAGAATAACCACAAATATAAACAGTCTGTTTTCTGATCATATAACCTCAGTCTTTTTTCTATAGTGTCTTCAGCTGCTGAGGTAGATCACCAGCTTGTCTGCATTTTCTGCTCCTGATACCTTTTGCTTGTCAGTTACTAGGTGTGCATGTTACTTATGTCAACACAGGGCCGCTATCAGTAGCACTCTGGATGTTTTCAAGAAGCACAGTACCAGAGTCTTCCTTCATTCTAAGATTGCCATCCACCTTGTTTTGGAATCTAATATTATTATTGTGGTAGCGGTGACTGTGGTGATCAGCGCTGCCATAGGATGTAGGAGCCCTAGTCATATACCAAGACACCATTGTGGTAGGTGCTGTATAAGAATAGAACAGATTATTTCTGCTCCAGGGACAATAGAGGGATGCAGACAGATGGGAGTATAAGGAAATGATGTGACTACTATATTAGTCAAGATGATAGTGATCTGAGTGTACCAGTAGTCTATTTCTTTTTTGTAGGCATCACAGAAAAGGAGAATTTTTAAGGAGAGATTTGGAGGATAATGTTTATATGAAGATTTAACAAGTGGGTGATGGAGGCCAGTGTCATTAGCCAATCAAAGTTGACACTGGCCTCTATGACCCACTTGATAAATCTTCATACAAACACCTTCTCCAGTGCTTTCTCCCATATTGCCCTTCATGCTCGGGAAGAGCTCCTTATAAACATGCACAAAGTTTGGACAGGAGAGGACCATTCTGGAGCAGAGGGGTAGATCTGTGAGTAGTCAATATATAGATGGTTTTGTTTGCAGGTGAGACATAAGATGTCTTTCATACCCTTCTGTTTTTCCTTTACGAGCCCTTTAGTACCATCACAAACTTTGAGGGAAAGAGGAGAAATTGTCTGACTTCTCATGTTTAAAATTCTTTAAACAAAATTCAAGAATTTCAAGTAATTTTGAGGAAAGTTTATTTCACAATCTTGAAACATTAAATTTTTCAGACATTTTTGCTGAATTGTTTTGGTTGCAATAGACATGAATTTACAAAATGCATTAGTGTTGCAGAACTCGCATTTTCTAGAATTTGTTAAAATTCACCGAGATCTTAGAGATAAAAGGGAGTTCAGGTATGGGATGTTAACTAGAGGCAAATTAGGGTTAAGGGTGGGTATTTTTAAGATGCGAGAATAAAGCATGTTTGTGTTGTGAAGGAAAGTCAGGGGAGATTGAGGTTAAGGAAAAGAGTAAAAGGGGGGATGAGACTTGGTGCAAGGGACATGATGGGATGGGATCTCTGGGGCAAGTGAAAGGGCTATAGAGGGTTTCCTGCAAATGACACTTACTTCCATTGTTCCTGGAAGCATAGCAACCACCTTCTTTCCAGACTGACGGATTCAGAGATCTTCATATGGTCCACTTCCTCAGTGAAGTGAGGTACAATAGATAGTTGACCCTACCTTTTTCACCACTTGGATCAAAAAGTTAAAACCCTGCTTAGATCACAGATGAAAAGAACTCTTCTCATTGCTAGATTTGCAATATGAACTACATAGCTGACTCTCTGCAGTAGGTGCCCAGGACTGAAACTTTATTGACTGAAAGTCAGGAGTTGCTATAGATAAATAGGCAGATGTTTGTACTCCACCAACTATGCTTAATGCAGTTTAACCATGGCCCTTTTTGTCCCATGGCTTATACTAGTTCAGTGCCACCGCTTTAGATTCTGCTTTGAAAGGCAGCAGAGTTGCAGCCTCTGCGGCAATTAATACTGTGCCACTAACTTTGCTCAGAGGAAGCCCAATCAACCCAAAAGTAGACTGAAAATGCAGAGACTAATTTCTTAAGAATGAAACCAGGATGACAGCTGCAAGTGAATTTCTGCGGCTGCTTTTGATATTTAGAAAACTTTTTTCAAGGCATCTCTAAATACAGATAATGCTTGTTTTTTTCCCAACTAAAAGCAAAGGAATGACGCAAATTGCAGTGCTTGTGCACTCTGGTTCCTGTAGGAGCTGGCATATGTAAAATGTTTCAGTATCTAGTTTAGGAACGTAAAATAGTAAACTGTTAATGGGTAAGCATTAGTCTTACTGACTAACCCAGCCTAACCGTTAACCCCCAGCCGTTGGCAGGGCGGGGCAGCCCAAGCCCGCCGGAGAAGCCCTAGCCCCGTGGGTTGGCCAACCCCAACCCCACGGGCTGTACCGGCCGACCAGAGCAGCAGCCCCGGGCCCCACCGGCCGGAGCAGCCCCAGCCCTTCTCGGTTTAATCGGTTAACTTTTAAAATATTTACATCCCTAATTTAGCGAATGTTGTTCCTCAAGCTTTATTAGTATTTACATTACTGTCCAGGAGCTGTAATGGGGCCAGGACCCTATTTACTTTTGGGGGGGAAGTGCTCAGATAACATGCTGATGTGTAACCTTCTAAAAATCAATATAGAGTTATACTCAGTGATGTATAAATACCTAGTAAAAATGATCCCTGCTCTGAATAGCTGACAGTTAATGTGCGGGTTTCAAAAGTTAGGGATATGTGCAATTTAAGGACCTCTAAATATTACATCTCCTACCAATTTTGGTGAAATGTTTTTGGACAAAGTAGTTGGCAGTGTTTCTTTAACCTGTAAAGGTGAACTTCAAAGCAAAAAAGGCTTCCCATTACTGTTTCTTTGATGTAGAATAACTGATAAGACTTCAAGATTTTCTTGATTTTTTTTTTCTTCTTCTTTACACTTCAAATAACCTTATTTAGATTATGGAAGCGTCACACATGCTGGGTGCTTTCCAAATGCAGATAAGTTCTGAAGATCTTATTACCTACTTCAGAGATCAGTGAACAGAGGATTGTGAGGACTTAATATTCTTTATTTCAAATGCAAACAACTAAACATTCAAGTTTAAGGCAATCTCTTATATTGTAGAAGAGGAGTAAAGAACTACAGAAACTTTTTTCTTCATAGTGCATCTTTAAAACAGTGGCATTTTTCATACTGTTAGCTAAGTATGTAGATGTAGTAAAGGGGGATCATAGATGCAGCTGCAATCTCCAGTAAGTTAAAGCTTGGATAATGCTGAATAGGGGTGAGAGTCAAGTATTCCTGGACCATGGATTGACTTTTTTTATCCCTTTTCTAAGACTAGTTCTAAGAAACATGTATTGGTCCTGAAAGTATTAATGGCATAGTATAAAGTTTGATAAGGTTGGTAGCTCTAACCTTAACATTCTTTATTGCCCTTTGCATTTTTAGTCAGACTTGACATTAGCAGATGATGATGTTCTCAAATTGCTAGTCAGACTTGCTAAAACTGAGCTTCCTACTTACTATCAGATGGTTTAAAGCAGGGTTCAAAATTTACCAGACAAATAGTGATTCAAAGTAGCTGTAAAAGATTTGGATGGTTGGAGCTCCAACAGCTAATTCCAGGGCACTGATTTAGAGAGGAGAATTGTGCATCCCTGCAGTCAGTTGCTGGAAGGGGGACCATGCTGGGATTTCTGCCAGGATGCCTACCTGCTAAGATGGAATGTCTGTAAATGTGAAGAATGTATGCAAATAATGGCATGCCTTAATTGATCTAATTGAGTATGCTTCATTTTATTTGTCTCTTTTAAGAACATTTTTCTGCTGCTAGTGCTAGCTCTTGTCACATGATATAAATATCTGCTCTATTCAATAAACTAGATTTTTGGTCCTGCTAAGCAGAACTTCTGATCTACAGAAGACCATCAATCCTGGAAGAGAACCTCCTAATACTTGATGTACAGTACGAATTGGTATTAATATTTCCTTAAGGGCACCTGTGTATTCCTGCATGTGGGATCTGGTACCTCTGACATTGAGCTATGGAACTGCCTTCAAAAGCCATAGTGTTTGGGAGGTGCATGAGCACTCTAAGTGATGTTCTATATTAGTGCACCCATCAGTCACACTTCAGCCACTGCAGGATGATTTGTACTCTGCCTCTGTGTTCCTAGAGCGTTTTCTAGCTTTATCTTGTATATATTTGTGGATAGAAAGAATATTAAGAGGTTGCACTTAACCATCCTGCAGCATCTCCATGTCTAGATCTGGATGCATTAGCAGTAGATACAGTCTGACCCCAAAACCTACATAGATGTACCTGCCTTGGAAGAGGTTTGTTCTGCCATTTAAAAACTGCAAAGCGGGTGTGCTGCACGACTTGATAGCATAACACCTGAAATTCGCAGGTGCACCGTCAAGCCCATAACTGTAGCATTACACCAACTCTGTTAGGGCATGGATTACTGGGAAGATAACTGAGTGTAAGGCAGGGATTATTATCCCATTCTATAGGGGGAAAGGCCCACACATAGCATGCAGTGTGTATATATAGGCCAATAACTCTCTGCTCCCTGTTCTAGAAAAGTCACCACGTATGTCCTAGTCACCATGCTCCAGCCTCTCCTTGTGAAATATTGTCACCAGAGCAATTGGGATTTGCTACTAGGCTTATCTGAGATCCATTGTGAATTCAGCTAGCCTTTGACAACAGCATACGTAGACCTAAAGACAGTCTTTGATTATGTCAATAGAGCTGTCTTGCAGAAGACCCTACAAGGCATTGGTCTTTCCAACGTTCTCTGGAGGTTGATTCAAGTTCTACTTAATGACTCTGGTACCGGTGTGTTGGGGGACCCATAGCTCTGACTGGCTTCACACTAGATACAGGATGAAGCAGGGATGTGTCCTGGCCCCAGCCATATGCTGTTGGAAAATGAATTGTCCT
This sequence comes from Chrysemys picta bellii, assembly GCF_011386835.1. Classification (NCBI taxonomy): domain Eukaryota; kingdom Metazoa; phylum Chordata; order Testudines; family Emydidae; genus Chrysemys; species Chrysemys picta. The sequence goes on along the minus strand of NC_088793.1, from coordinate 56,876,059 downwards.
TGAGCATGTATCTGCAAATATTGGTATAAGTGTCAATTCAACTTCTTTTAGTGACCTGGATTATGCAGATGATAATTTATCTGGACCGAGGAGGACTATTTCAAAGATGGACTGGAGAGCTTCCAGCATAAGGCAGCTGTTCTTGGGCAAAACCAAAAATCCATGGTGTTTGGCACAAAAGTTGTGATACGAGATTTGTGCTTCTGGAAAAACTGGAAGTAATGGGTGACTTTATCTAGGCAGTAAACTGCCATCAAATGTGTGCAGCCAGCCAGATATTCTACTTTGGATTGGTTTAGTAGCCTCATCCATGAAGGACCTGCATGAAGTCTAGAGCCAAAAGAAGGCGAAAATATATTCAAAAGTACATATTTATCAAACCTAAATACTTTGGTTCCTTTTTATATGGATCTGAAACATGGATGCTGCTTAAAGAAATCAGGAGGCCAGACACATTTCATAAGCATTGTCAGTGGTGACTACTGGGTATAAGATTGACAAATGCAAACAGTAAGAAGTATAGATCTCTGAGAATTGGCCTTGAGAGGCTTTAAGTTGTCTTTGGCCATGTCCAGCTGGCCCTCTTTGCTTATGTTGCCCATCTTGGAGACAAGTTCCTACGTTTTGAGCTTTGAAGGTCATGCTTGAGGCTAGGTGGAGTCACTACCCAATCACAGATTAGCGGTGGTCATGCAGTTGCCCACGATTAACTTGGCTGCCCCAGATCACTAATAATCCTGTGGCGCTCGTGATGCCTGGAGTAGAGCTGTACAGTGTGCTTATGGACATTTGGCACTGTGTGTGACTAGTTTGGTCACAGAGATCCCCTTGGGATTGTCATCTGATGTGCTGAAATTACCTCTGAGCCCATTTTCCCTGCCAGCTTGGGACTTCAACAACCCTGTCTTGTTGAGCCAGACATGCTAGCCTGCTGCAACACAGACACAGGGCCTGGTCCAGGCCTCAAAACTGCAGACTTAACTGAAAACACCTCAGCAGGTTACCTGCTTCCAGCACCCAGACACCCAGCTTCCAATGGGATCCAAACCCCAAATAAATCAGTTTTACTCCGTATAAAGCTTATACAGGGTAAACTTGTAAATTGTCTGCCCTCTACAGCTGTTTGATCCCCTGGTATTAATCACTTACTCTGGGTTTATTAATAAGCAAAAGTGATTTTATTAAGTATCAAAAGTAGGATTTAAGTGGTTTCAAGTAATAACAGACAGAACAAAGTCACCAAGCAAAATAAAGCAAAAACATGCACGTCTAAGCTTAATATATTAAGCAACTGATTACAGGGAATATCTCACCCTCAGATGTTCCAATAAGCTTCTTTCACAGACTAGACTCCTTTCTAATTTGGGCCCAACCCTTTCCACTGGTACAGTCCTTGTTGGTTTCAGTAGACATCTCAGGTGGTAAGCAGGGGTTTTCTCGCAATTGGCAGCCCCTTTTGTCCTGCTCCTTCTCCTTTTATAGCTTTGGCACAAGGCGGGAGTCTTTTGTCTCTTTGGGCCCTCACCCCTCTCTTAAAGGTAAAAGTACCAGATTTAAGATGGATTTCATTATCAGATGACATGGTCACATGCCACTGTAAGACCCCTAGACTCCATTCCCCATGGGCTGGCCTACACATACACAGGAAGGCTTTCAAGTAACTAAGGCCATTTACAACTGATTGTTTCTGGAGCACCCTTAATGGCCTTCACTTAATATGTTTACATCAGTGATACAAGTTTTTTATTCTCCTAACTCCAGATATAGAAATAATACATGCAAACAAATAGGATGAACACACTTAGTAGATTACAAGCTTTCTAATGACATCATACAAGGGGTACTTAGCATAAAGCATATTCCAGTTATGTCATATTCATAAGCATATTTCCATAAAGTATATGAAGTGCAACATCACACTATGAACCACCACAGTCTAAGCATATTGTTGATTGTATTAGCCTTTTGGCCACAGTGTCTCATTGAAAGCTGGTGTTCGACCAGTTATTCTCCACAACTCCCAAATGTGTCAGTCACTGCTTTCCAGGATAATCCCCCATCTAGTAAGTGGGGGCCTTATTAAAATGCATATTGTGTGCACCCAGTATATGAAGCAATCCAGATTACTTTGAATCCGTGTTCTGTCCTCTTATTTCCTACTCCCCCAATTTTTGTGCTCTTCAAACTTTCAGTGATTGTTTTCTTCCGGGTCATTTATAAAAATGTTCAATAGTGTAGGACCAAGAACCAATCCCTTATGGGATGTGTTTAGAAACATCCATTTTATAGTTACATTCTGAGACCTATCCATTAGCCAGTTTTAATTGCTATGTGCTATATTAACTTTAGATAATTCTAGTCTTTAATCAAAATGTTGTATGGTGCCAAGTCAGACATCTGAAAGATGAATTTAGGCCTGTCATCTAGCCCTCCTTTCATTCCAGGACCAACACAGAGCACCTCCAGTGCTATATGGGATGAAGTCCCTCAGGCAAACCTGTGAACTTCAATCTTTCTCCTTTGCCTGAGCCACCAGCTTCTTGGCAAAATCTCATGCAAGAACCTCTCCAGTTATTGCTGTGGTGTTAATACAAGCTTTTCTAAAGGACCTCTTAGAAGCTTCAGGACAAATTACGTCTACACTGACTTAACCTACTGACTCATAAGGCATACCTTCAACCTTGGCACCGACACCATTCCAGCGTTGGCATTCTCAACCAGCCCATGTCTCAGGCTATGCAAAGACACTGGCTCTCCTGTCACCTCTTCCTAACCATCATATAGAGCAGCCTGACAAGGATGACTGGAAAGATAGACACCCTGGAAAACCCATAAGTCTCCCTGGAGAACATCAGAGCTACTGTCTTGCCAGAGGACCAGATTAGGCCTTCTTCAGTGTCTGAGTACACCGTTTCAAGAAGAAGAACAGGAGTACTTGTGGCACCTTAGAGACTAACAAATTTATTAGAGCATAAGCTTTCGTGGACTACAGCCCACTTCTTCGGATGCATGTAGTCCACGAAAGCTTATGCTCTAATAAATTTGTTAGTCTCTAAGGTGCCACAAGTACTCCTGTTCTTTTTGCGGATACAGACTAACACGGCTGTTACTCTGAAACAGTTTCAAGAGCTCTTAGAGGATAACAGACCCTAGATGTTGATAGGGTTGGAAGACTCCAGGGCAGGGATCACTGTGTTTTTTCATATCCTGTAGTCACATCCAAAATAGGAGCTAGCTCTCCCTCATGGTTCTGTTTTCTGCTAGGGACAGCCCATCAGGATAAACCTACTAGCAGCTAAGGGCCACTAGTTTTTAACGCCGCATCCTGTAGCCAACAGTATAGGTGCCTCTCAGAAGGGTGAGAGGGAATAGTCACCTTCTGCCATCTGTCGTTTTCTCCCTCCCCTCCCAAAATCACACTTAATAGTTTGTGTCCCAAAAATATCTGGGTTATAAGCAAATTCCTTCTGGTTTAACCATATTGTTTAAAACTGAAATAGTTAATAGCCCTAGAAGTAATCTCAGGTTGTATTTTTCTTGGCCCCTAGAAAAGGATACAGTTAATTTAAGATGAGCTTGCAAAAGGGTGCCTTTTTATTTACTTTTCTCAGAATTATTTTCCTTTTTATGTGCCTATTTTTGCAGTAACTCTATTCCAAGTTGTTGCACAGTAAACAGTTGCACTCGAACAATCAGTGTAATATTAGTGTTTAGATGGTTGATGGTTGGGGAGGAGAAGACTATTTGTTGCGTTCTTTGTTTAAAATAAAAATTAATCAATAGCTCAAAACTTTCCACACGCTTTCAGTTTTATTTTTTTAGGTGAGGAAGTGGTCTCTGTTCACCGTTGCTGCAAATGCACAGCATGTGTTGGGAACAATAATGGAAGTTGGAATCACACTATACTTGAATTTCTTGTGAGACCTCATGGTGTCAGAAAACATGTTCTCGGACCATGGGGTCAGCATAAATGATATAGCATGAGACTTTATAACTGCAAGAATAAAATGGAAGCAGATAGCCATTTTAGAAAAAAAACCTAGTTTATTTCAAACATGGTGAGCTACTATATTTGTGCAGATTTGTGTATTGGATATTCAAATTTGGCCAAAATGTATTATGAAGATAACTATTTTAGCTTAACAAGCATTTTCTACAGCAGTATAAAAAAAGTGCAAGTTAATGCCGTCCAACACTAAATGGATAACTGAAATGCTTAAGTCCCGCTCTCAACTATGCAGTTGGCCACTGCTGCTGCATCTGATAACATGCCCTCCACTATTTTCTATGTATGAAGAACCCAGAGCTGTACACTGAAAATAAACTACTTGTTTAGAATAGCTATCTTAACTGAAGAGAGCACTATTATACTCCTTATAACTTGCAGGCAGAATATTTGCAACATTGGAAACTGATTTATACAAAAGCATAGCTAGTATGAAGGAATATAAACTAAAACGAAAAATTGGTCTGGAAGAAAATCATTCTTTGTGTGTATATATAATTCAGCTTGAGGTAAGAGTTTCTTTTTTTTTTTCTTCAGGGGTAGATTGATTTCCCTTAAAATATTTCTTTTAAGTGGCAGTCTATTGCAGTTCTGAAGTTTTAATGACTATTAAAAATTTTAAAAACTGTTAACTTTTTTTCCTTGTTATAGTGCCTTCGTTCCGTTGGATGTTCCCCAGAAGAGAAATTCCACTGAGTGGGAGAAAGTGAAATTCCTGTTTGAGGAACTTGGAAGTAGTCGTAAGTTCTTTCAGGAATTGTGTGTTTGAACTTGGCATTAAACAGTTAATTATACTTTTTACCTTAATAATGCGAAGTGGCATCTGAATAAGAAAAATAGTATGTGCTTCCTTGTAAGGAATAGAATTTGTTTGAATTCAGTTATTAATTGAAAGGTAAAATGTTTTTAACATAAGAATTGCCATACTGGATCAGACCTGTGGTCCAGCTAGTCCAGTATTGTCTCCATCAGTGACCAGCACCAGATGCCTCAGGGGAAGTTGCAAAAAACTTGCTCCCATAATGGTGTTATCCTAATCCTTAATAGTTAGAGACCAGCTTAAACCCTGACTAATGAGGTTTTTTACCCTTTCCAAAAACTATTTTTACCATTAACTGTTATCTCTCTAGACATCCTTGTTACCCATGTAAAGGTCCCATCTTTTCTTTGGATCTTACTAAGAGGAAAACTATAAGTGCATCTGACGAAGTGAAGTACTTACCCACGAAAGCTTATGCTCCAATACATCTATTAGTCGATAAGGTGCCACAGGACTTTGTTGCTTTTTACAGATCCAGACTAACACAGCTACCACTCTGTTATAAGTGTTTAAGATCTTAAATTATACAGGGAATGTATATAGTCTTAACATCGCACAGAATTATAATCAAATATTTGAAAAATCTTGCCCTATTGGGGTATGAAACTGGAGTTCTTTGTATCTTTTGCACTAGATGACATCACACATGTTTTGCAGAATAGGGAGGTGATATTCCTTTCAGTGCTCTAGTTATGTGATGTCAGCTTTGCACATAAAGTTTGCTGGATTGGGACCAGTTCTGTTAGCTTACCTCAAATACAAGTGTAGAAGTCTGCTTGAGTTGACTGCGTTCTCCAGTGGAGAGGAGGCAAGGGATGTGGAGGAGGAGGAGGAAGAGGAGGAACAGGGGTTTGTATAAGGAGTGGGAGAGACTGTCGACTTTGGACAGTCTTCCCTTACATTTTTAGAAGTTTTAGTAATTGTGATGGATGCCCTAAGACCAGTGAAGTTCAGTACAACTAGTAGTGACCTGGATACCAAAGATGAATGGTTAATAAAAATAACAGCTTACAGTTTCTCTTTTTAATACTATGGTGATGGGCGATATAGGAAAAATGTAAAATTGAATACGGTTGAAGGTCTCTAAAAGTGTATTTTAACACAGATAAGTCAGCATAGTTGTGGTGCTTACTGGAGGGTGAAAAAAAAAATTAAACTACTCATAAAATTCTAAATTGTTAAATACACCAAACTTTTTCTTAAGTTATTTGGAGAAAACAATGAAGACTTCTGGCCAACACTAAGCCATAATCAAAAGATGCTGGGATATATTCAAAACAGAATAATTCAGAGAAAAATACATAAACTGATATGACCAAGGCACTAAATGACTTTTTGCTAGTGTGTATTTGCAAGTTTTTACCACCACAAAATGTGTATATCAAGACTAAGAGTTCCTGGATACTGTTCCTTTGTCTGATTTTTTTTTTTTTTTTTTTTTTTTTTTTTAAAGATAATGGCAAAATTCCTATTGTTACTTCAGTGGGGCCAGAATTTCATCTTTCTGTTTTCAAGGCCCTTCATGGTTTATTGCCATGAAACTTAACTCTTAAATGCTGTGGATATGACAACTCCTGTATGTGGTGTGCCACACATGCCAGCATTCATTACCCATTTGTTACACTTTGAAACAGCACCTTGATGCTTGTGCCCTTGCTACCTCTCACTCATGGGTAGATTTCCCCATAAACATCCACAAAACCACTTCACTGGCATCATTCATATCCCTCCTTAAATTGCTGCTTTGTTATGCTTTTGAAACACTTAAGCTATGGTCTCAGCACAGCAGCTGTCTATCATGCTGACAATATATTCTCATTGTTTTCCTTTACCACTTTGCAGTGGTACCGGCTTTAGGCACTGCAAGGCCCAGTTTGAAAGAGCTGCCACTGAAGACAGCGGTGGGACTTTGGTGGCAGCTCTATTGGCTGCCGGTGCCTTCAGCGGCACGTCGGCGGAGGGTCCTTAGGGACGGTGCGGGGCCTGATTCGGGGGAATTGGGGGAATCACCCTAAGGCCAGCTCTGATCACCAGCTCCAGTCAGGCTGCATTGTTCCTTCACGCCCCGCCCTCCGAGCCACTTCACAACTCTTTTGTAGGGACTTTTCTGGATTTAAAACAGACTAATTAAACTTCTGATTATTTTCTAATAAAGCAGCTTCTTTTAAACAATAGTTGGTGTACGAAACCATGATTTGTAAATTAGCATATCAGAAGTAGTTAGAATGTCTTTCAATGACAATGTGAGCAAGCATGTGGTGGTACGTATGTTAATTTAAATATTCATGTTGCAGTTCAAGTGCACCATTGTATGTCTAAAAATAAATGTGTCAAGTACACTCAAACCATCTGTAGTGGGTTAGCAGTGGTCCCTGCTCTTCTGGGTCAGTGGGAGGCCACTCCGCCTCACCACATCACTGTGTGTTGCCCACAGTTAAGGAATTAGCCGGGGAATACACAGCCTGTGGCTCTGGCCTGCAGTCCAGGCAGAGCAGCAGTCAGTTAGTCTCTAGCCTGCAGTCAGGGCAGAGTAGCCAACATTTATGGACCTGGGCCCTCAGTCAGTATGGGGCAGTAAGGAGTCTGTGGCTTGGGCCTTTACTCAGGGCTGAGCAAAGAAAAAGGGCAGGGTGTCCTAGCTCTGGTGGATGGCTGGCAAATGCAGGCTCCTTGGCCTACGGGGGGGGGGGACTGTCACTCCAGGGCTGGGGTGGCAAGGGATAGGGGGACATGGGGCCCTCCCAACTCCACTGCATCCCAGCCTAGGACCCTAACAGTGGTGGGGTATTCCACCACTGGGTCAGTAGGGAATCCAGCCGCAACATGCTGACTATGTCTCTGGCAGAAATGCAGCCAGAGTAGGGTTGGCTGCCACAGGCCACTTCCTGGCCTCCCGTCGGGGTATACTTGCATCTCAGGGGTGTCTTCTGACTCGTTAGGGTAGGTAGCTAGAGGCAATCCCAGTGACTTCTCAGTGCCTTGGTCAGCAGGCAGCCCTGGCCAGTCCTCAGGTTGGTGGGAGACTGCAGCGGACCCCCATCTCAGGAGCGGGCAGCAGGCATCTGTCGTCTTTGGTGGCTGCAGCCCAACTGAGTTCCTTGATCCATCCTTTATACTTCCTGTTCTGCCCCCTGACTTCTGGTGGAGGGGTGAGCATGGCCTGACTCTACCCACCAGGGTTCAGAGTGTGGTCCCTTCCCCTCTGGCTCAGTGGGAGGCCACTCTGCCACATCACACCATCTTATAAGAAGGGTGTGGTATCAAGTGTTAGTAAATAAAAATGTAAAATTGTGAACTGTATTTCCTACTCTTGCAGAGGTGTATACAGAATACAGGTGTTTTTTGGGCTCTTTAAATAAAAAAAAAGTAATATCTATACTCATAATTATGGAGCCCCTAGTCTTCTGGGGGGCTTGAGTTCCATGGGCCCATCCTTTAATAGGGTCCTGCTTGCTGGCTAGGAAGGAAGAGATTTCATTTTTGTAGTTTGTCTTGGGAGGGTGGCTTTCAAATATATGGCTCCTTCAGCATCTGAATGAGCACCATGATTGATGGATAAAGTTCAGCTCCAAGCTCATCTGCGCCCATGGTAATGTTCAACTTGAGGTGGACAGTTGCAGAGAATTTCGCTAACTAATAGGTTTTTTAAATGTTGTTTTTTGTCTCCTGATCTGAGACCAGAAGGGGGAGATGGTTATAAAATTCATTTATTTGGTGTAAAGTTGTATCTGAGCAAAATAGGTTTATTTAAAATAAATTCAAATTAGTGTTAATTTAAATAAAAATAAACACTTTCATGTTTAAATGTACGTGGTGCATGGCCCTTAGACAGTCTTTAACTTTATGACCTTGAGGAAAAAAATCTCTGGGTGAAATTAAATGTTTGTTAGCTTGGCAGTACCCAAGGTTCTTCATCGAGTCATGTCCCTGTGGGTGCCCCGCTCTAGGTGTCGGTGCCTCCCTGCGCTGGAGATCAGCGATTTCTCGCAGCAGAACTTGGCAGGGGGAAGGGCGCACACAGGAGTAGTCTCATGTAGCCATTAGCACCTCCTGTAGCATGTGCTTCCCTGACTGTCCCCTCAGTTCCTTCTCAACCGTCCTCGGTGGCAGACGGAGCCCCACACAGTCCTCTTTCTTTCTCCTCCTTCCCCCTTCTCCCCCCCCCCGAAAGTATACAAGTTACATAGGAACTTCTTTTTAGTCTATACTTAGTTAGTTTCCTTAGTTCCTCTTAGAGGTTATCTCTTTTATAAAAAAAAAAAAAAAAAAAAACAGGGAAAAGAGAAGAACGAAGAAGGCTTCTTAACTCCCCATTTGGGAACAGTTTCTACAGTTTACCTTTACAATTAACTTCCACCCCTCTCTCTTGAGAGGCGGGAGAGGCTTAACTGCAGTCATGCCAGGCTCAACAGGATTTAAAAAGTGTGACTCCTGCCGTGAACCGCTGCCGGTCTCTGATGGCCACACATCTTGCATTCGCTGTCTGGGAGAAACTCATATCTCCCAGAAATGTGCACATTGCACCAACTTAACATCAAAGGCAAGACGTGACCGGGATCTCTGCTTGAAAATGCTTCTGCTGGAGAAATCCCTCCAACCTCCGCAAGAAACATCCTCCGGAGAGTCTCACAGACTGAGATCCCTGAGCTCTGATAAGGCTCCGACTTCCAAAACTGTCAGGAAGTGAGCCTCGACCTCTCCAGCAAGGGTCTCTCAGTAATAGAGCGCTTCCCCAGCGAGGTCTTTACCCTCAGTGCTCCATTCATCCAGAGTGAGCACTTACAAGGCACCGGGCTCCTCCGGCACCATCCCTCAGCAGATTCCTGCTGAGCCCCAACATGCAGCACCAGAGTTGAGACTTCAAATCTCCTCCACGGCACCGACTACCCCAGTGCAGAGCACGGCACAGGCAGCGGCACCGCGATCAATACTGCCGTCACCAGCACCGACCTAAGACTTGATGCCAGCTAACAAGCCAAACCTGGCACTGGTCAGCACTCCAACGGTCGACCGCAACCCCAAGGCGGGACCAGCGCAACTCCTGCATCCTGCTAACATAGCAATTTCTTTGGCATCGCAGGTTTCAGAGTAGCAGCCGTGTTAGTCTGTATCCGCAAAAAGAACTGGAGTACTTGTGGCACCTTAGAGACTAACAAATTTAGCAGTCACCACTGCTCAGCACTGAACACTCCCCGAGCTACATAACATATGCATAAAATACATCATACTTATGCCATAATTATATCATAACAGTATCTGTGAAGAATGTGGGGGTGTAGTATCACAATCTTAAAAGCAAATTTTCACTTGTTTAAAATATTAATGTAACTAAAGAAACAACTTTCATCTGTCTGCAAGTTAGATAACTTACTTTTGCTTTAATAAACAATTCCAACTATATTCTAATTATCTAATTGCTAAAATTGATCTTTGTATATTGTAATGGTGAAGGGGTGATGCTTTTACTATAGGATGACCAGACTTTGCATGTGGACTAGTCAGGGCATCTTGCTTCAGTTTTAAGTGCTCTTATAAATTGGAAAATGACTATAAAATTGGCATCGAAGTTCTATATTTTACTCTGATTTTCAGATTGTGGCTAAAACTTTCAAAAGTGAATTTGTTCCCTGTTTTTAAAACAACACTTGAGGGTCAATATGATCTGGGGGTCATAGTGGACCACAAGCTAAATGAGTCAACAGTGTAACACTGTTGCAAAAAAAGCAAACAACATTGTGGGATGTATTAGCAGGAGTGTTGTAAGCAAGACATGAGAAGTAGTTTTTCCGCTCTACTTGATGCTGATTAGGCTTCAACTGGAGTATTGTCTAGTTCTGGGTGCCACTTTTCAGGAAAGATGTGAACAAATTGGAGAAAGTCCAGAGAAGAGCAACAAAAATGATTAAAGGGCTAGAAAACATGACCTATGAGGGAAGATTGGAAGGGGGGGGGGGAAAAGGGTTTGTTTAGTCTGGAAAAGAGAAGACTGAGAGGGGACATAAGTTTTCAAGTAGATAAAAGGTTGTTACAAGGAAGAGTGAGGAAAAATTCTTTCCTTCTGAGGATAGGACAAGAATCAATGGGCTTAAATTGCAGCAAAGGAAGTTTAGATTGGACATTAGGAAAAACTTCCTAACTGACAGGGTGGTTAAGAACTGGAATAAATTGCCTAGGGAGATTGTGGGGTATCCATCATTGGAGATTTTTAAGAGCAGGTTAGACAAACTGTCAGGAATGGTTTAGATCAGAGTTTCTCAAACTGGGGTCTCCGAGGGAACTCCAGGAAGTCTGCGGGTCCCGCTGATCAATTCCTCCCCCTCCCTCCCTCAACTTCTCCTCCTACCTTCCAGCGCCTCATGCATGCTGGGGAACAGCTGTTGCCCAGCATGCATGAGGGGCTGGAAGGGAGAGTGGGTATGGGGATGCTCAGGGGAGGGGGTGGTAAGAGGGGTGGGCAGGCCCTTGGAGAAAGGGGTGGAGTGGGGACATGGCTTGGGGCTGAGCTGGGAGTTTGGGGGTCCATGACAAAATTGTAAATCAAAATGGGTGTCCTCGGGTTACTAAAGTTTGAGAACCACTGGTCTAGATAATACTTACTCTGCCATGAGTGTAGGGGACTGGACTAGATGACCTCTTGAGGTTCCTTCCAGTCACATGATTCTATGATGTATGCAATTATATCCCATGTGATGGGTTTGGTCACAGAAACCCCCTTGGGACTGTCACCTGTTGTGCTGAAGTTACCTCTGAGCCTGATTGAGAGAGATGCACAACTGTTGGCTCCCCCAGGTATTAATCACTTACTCTGGGTTTATTAATAAAAAAAATCACTTAAGTATAAAAAGTAGGGTTTAAGTGGTTTCAAGTAATAACAGACAGAACAAAGTAAGTCACCAAGCAAAATAAAGCAAAAACACCCAAGTCTAAGCCTAATGCATTAAGAAACGGATTACAGGTAATATCTCACTCTCAGATGTTTGAATAAGCTTCTTTCACAGACTAAACTCCTTCCTAGTCTGGGCCCAGCCCTTTCCCCTGGTATAATCCTTGTTTGTTCAAGCAGACTCTCAAGTAGTAAGCAGGGGTTTTCTTATGACTGGCAGCCTCTTTGTCCTGCTCCACCCCCTTCTATAGCTTTGGCACAAGGCAGGAATCTTTTGTCTTTCTGGGTCCTCATCCCTCCCTCCTAAACGGAGAAGTACCAGATTTAAGATGGATTTCATTATCAGGTGACATGGTCACATGTACTGTAAGACTCCTAGTCTCCAGTCCCAGTGAACTGGCCCACAGATACGAAGGCTTTCAAGTAACTACGGCCATTTACAACTGATCGTTTCTGGAGCATCCTTAATGGCCTCCACTTAATGTTTGCATCAGTGATGCAAGTTTATATCTTATTCTCCCAACTCCAGATATAGAAATAATACGTGCAAACAAATAGGATGGACAAACTTGGTAGATTACAAGCTTTCTAATGACACCATACAAGGGGTATTTAGCATTAAGCATATTCTAGTTATGTCATATTCATAAGCATATTTCCATAACACATATGGAGTGATACATCGCACCCCATATCTGATGTGTTTACAAGTAGTAACGTTTTTTGAACTGCTAGGCCTGCAAATTTGGTGTACAACCTGGAACTCAAACTTTTTTCATGTAAAGATTCTGCAGTTAATCATTGTGTTGACTGAAAGCCAAGCCAGAATAGAATCCAGCTCATTCTCCTACATTTGCTTTGTAGTGCTAATAAGAGTAAAAACTTGTTATTCAAAAGGTTACTGTAGGACCTAAATCAAGGCAAAACTTGGTCCTTGGTCAATAAAGAAAGGAGGGTTGATTCTGAGTACGTACCCCATGGATGGAGGTGAGTGTGTATGTTCAATAAGGTGTCATTTTTACAATCTCTTCAGAGTAGAACTGTGCTTTTAAACTGTCGGTATTGCATTAGAGAGATCTCCAAACGTTCAAGGGAATTTCAACTCTTATAATGAAATTTTTCTGTTAAGTTACAGATGATTGCTTTATGTCAAAACACACCTGTTAAAAATCTAGAATGATAGCTTGCAAACCAAGGAACAAGGAGTTCTAAAAGTGCTACTAGCAGTTCTGAAGTGTAACTTATTTTAGGGTTTACATGATACTGAAATGAAATGCATCAATCATCATTCTAATATGCTAGGTGTTTTCAAATCTGAGTGCTAGGGAATTACAGACAATGTGTTTTTGTGGAAGGGGAGCATAAAAATGGCTTTAAAAAAAGACTTTGGGTGTGTACAATTTTATACTTGGTTTGTTTTACCCTAGGAAAATTTCCTGTTGCTGACAGATGCAGCTGAACTAGTACTGAATGTTTAGTTGTGTAGCTGTTACTAGTATTTTTTTTTAATAATACTAACTTTGTTTAATTAAAATGGAATACTTCAAATTTCATACAACTTTGACATACCACAGAAGTAAGACTGAGAAGCTGGAAAGAGGTTTTGATAGTAGTTGTAGTATTGCGGGTTGACTTGACACTAAATGATGCTACACTCAGAACAATAATATCCATATAAAGTTTGTTTAGAAAAATGCAGCATATTTCTCTTCTATATAAGGTCTTGTTCAATCAGTTTTAAAAGTGTCTATTTTCTTTAGTGAGATTTTACCATAAATGTACATCCTGTTTTAAATCTCCTCTATCCAAAATATTTTCATGTGTTATCAACTTGCTTGCTCTGCCAACTTAATATACATATGCAGTCTACATTAAAAGGTTTAATTAATGGAAATAACCAAGTAGAAAGCTATCCTAATAACATTGTAAGAGCAGAGACATAATCCAAAATTCTTACAATTCACATTAATCACATTTACAAAAACTAAAATTACACACTACAAATAATCAACAAAATCTATGTAATACTTGCCCACAAAATAACCCAGCCTTTTGCCACCGTACTAGTTAGTGCATCCCCTCTCCAAATATCTGAAATAAAGATGAGCTTTTCAACATGCCTAGAAAATACTTTTACGCTTCAAAGGACCTAGAGGGGAAGAAGAAATCCAAAGCTCAAGAACCCTCCTGAAGAACTGTCCCAGACACCTTTCCTTCCTTTTAAAATATGGGGCTGACATCTTTTGAGAAAGTATGCACTCTGAACTCTAGGGTACTGATGTGGGGACCTGCATGAAAGCCCCCTAAGCTTATTTGCTAGCTTAGATTAATAGTAAACTGCCACCACCAAGTGTGTTCCCAAATCTTAGGGAAGAGCCATTTGGAACTCTTCCTTTTCCCCAAATATTTCCCAAGTCTCTCACCCCCCTTTCCTGGGCAGATTTGAGACTAATTGCCCTCCCCCCCCCAAGTCCTTACCCCCCTTTTTCTGGGTAGGCTTGAGAGTATACCCTCACCAATTAGTCCTCGTGAACACAAATCCAAAAACCTTAGATCTTAAAACAGTGAAAAATCAATCAGGTTCTTAAAAAGAATTTTAATTAAAGAAAAAGGAAAAAAATCATCTCTGTAAAATCAGGATGGAAAATAACTTTACCGGGTAATTGGATTCAAAGAGCCCAGAGGAACCCCCTGGGTTCAAAGTTACAGCAAACAGAGGTAAACCCTCTAGCAAAAGGAACATTTACAAGTTGAGAAAACACAGATAAACCTAACACGCCTTGCCTGGCTGTTACTTAGAAGTTTGAAATATGAGAGACTTGTTCAGAAAGATTTGGGGAGCATGGATTGATGTCCGGTCCCTCTTAGTCCCAAGAGCGAACAACCCCCAAAACAAAGAGCACACAAACAAAAGCCTTCCCCCCCCCCCCCCAACCAAGATTTGAAAATATCTTGTCCCCTTATTGGTCCTTTGGGTCAGGTGTCAGCCAGGTTACCTGAGCTTCTTAATCCTTTACAGGTAAAAGGATTTTGGTGTCTCTGGCCAGGAGAGATTTTATAGTATTGTACACAGGAGGGTTGTTACCCTTCCCTTTATAGTTATGACATATGTCATCTGATAGTAACTGAGGAGGGCATGGTGAAAGAGGCAGTTTGTCAGAAAACCAGGTTCTTAAAACACCTTAAATCTCTCTAGTTTAAAACCAATACTTTCAGCTCCATCCAGAGGCTGATAATCCACAATTCCCTATTGTGGAGTAACAGTAACATGCCATCTATATGACTTGCAATTTAGTGCAGACTGTGGCTACTGCTTTATTAAAACTTTAGATTCTGGGTGCTCTCAAGGGATAGCCCCACCTACTTCCATACACTAGTCTCAACTTGAGCTGGAAGATGTGGATAACTGTACCCAAATCTACATCAGGAAGGTCACACTCCTTCCCACGTACAAATGGAAAGAATTTCAGTCACAGCTGCTACATGGGCATCACAGGATAAAGGGTGAAAGGGAAGGGATTTAACCTATAAAGATTCGAGCAATATGAACACACAAACAACGAGGAGTCCAGTGGCACCTTAAAGACTAATAGATTTATTTGGGCATAAGCTTTCGGTAGGGGGACATTAAAGGAGAGAGAGTAAGGGAGGGAAAGGTGAAGGTAAAGAAAGGAGCACAAAGGCGAGGTGGAGTCAGGTTGAAGTTAAGAGACTGAGGGAGCAAATAAGCAATCATCAGAGGGGAAGATACCCAGAATAAAAGCTTTCAAAAACTAGTTGGATGCAGATGACATCATCTGAGTCTGCAGGCTCCTACTTTAAGCTACTTTTGTCTGCTCCAGCTGGCTCAGTTTCTGGTTGGCTCCTCCAGTAACTTCTGTGGGTTCCTGAGCTCAGATGGCTCAGGAGCAGGTGGGGCCACATGGACCATGGTGCCCCCAGAGTAGGAGAATCCCCTGCATAATTCTAGGTCAAGGGGGCATTGGCTTTGGTTAGATCTCCGCTCCCCCTTCCACCCAGTGTTACAGATGTACTTCAGCAGTTTTTCTCTGCTTTTGCCAGCAGAGTTTCTGGTCGGCTATCAGGTTTTTTGGCATTCATGAATATATTTTTACTAATGTTCTATTGCTCAGGATTGGAAGACCCTTAAAGCGTACTTGTTCTTGATGGATATTAAAATAGGATATCTGTACCTATATTTTGTTTCAGCAAGTACTTTGCGGGTATGTTCTCTTTAGAACCTTATGGTTTAGCACATCTTCTAGACCAAATGTGTTCTTTTATTGAATAAATGTAATGGGTTTATGTATAAACAAAAAATCTAAAAAGAGAAAAGTAATCACAAGACTGCTATGCAAGAGAAGAGAACTTTGATACATATGAAATAGAAATCCTGTTTTTCATAGGAAGGAATACAGAATTGCAGTTTTTTTCCTCAAGCCTACATGTAGAATGAGAATATTTAAACATAGATGGTGATGGCCATCTGAGCTCATGTACATAGTGCTGGTAATAAAGTGAAAGTAATGCTGTTACTGAGTATGCCATTCAGAAGTGAAGGTAACTGATGAAAGGCTAACAACTTCTAGAAACTATGGCATCAGACGCATTTTTCTCACTTGTGTATTTTTTACCTTTACTGGAAAAATAATTTTTATATGGTGGATGAAATATTGGGTCTCAGATTTGTAGATTGCTTATAGTTTTTGAAGGGACATGTTCAAGTAAAATGACTGCTGTTTGTCACTGAAGAAAAAGTGAGAATTCTGTTTGTTCTGGGTCCTGTACAAAATGGTGACAGGAATTCAAAATAAGAATGTAATGGTTAGGATTGTGGGCATGGATTTATTGAATAGCTCTTAGCTGATGTACATGGTTGCTAGAGTCCCAATTAGTATGTATTTTAAAAGAAAATGACACATTAATCTTTCCCATAAGAATATAAATTACTAATTCCAAACTATCAAGATGTTTTCTAACACACTATATAAATTTGAGTTAATTTGAGAGAGTTTTCTCCAACCTTGACAAATGCAGTCTTGTGTTGCTTATCCACTAAAAAATCATGCTATATAGATCATTTTGACCACCTCACCTCTCTTTGTATCCCTCCACTGGCTTCCCCGTCTAGGGTATCAAGCACAACTTGCTCATCTTTTAAGGACATCATGGTTTAATCTCCCTGCTACTTTTTACTTTTTATAGTCTATTGACACGAGAACCCCCATTTCCACTCTGCCAATAATGCTAGACTTCATCACTCATTTGTTAAATTTTCGTGTTTTCTCCCGTCTTATGTATATTATGACGTTTTTCATATGCTTTACTTGGATTGGCATGTAATTAAAAAACTAACAACATTTCTGTTTTAACTAATTGTTGTGGTTGATTTAAAATGTTAGCTAATCTAATTTAAGGTTGAAAAATAAATATATATATATATATATATATATATATATATATATATATATATATATATATATATATATATATATATATATATATATATATATATTTTTTTTTTTAATTCAGGAAAACAATCCACTCTCCATTCTGGGTCATGTCTTATTTTCAGCAGGCTTTTCTCTACTTTTATTTTACAGATGGTTTGGCTGCCCTGTCGTTTTCCATTAGCTCCTTGACCTTGATTGGAATGTTGGCAGCTGTCACCTACACAGTAAGTCTCTGTCCCTCTACACACACTTTTAATTCTGTCTTGTATTGCTATTTTGTTGATATTGACTTGCAATTCTCATAAAAAATTAGTCTTGGATGGAAATACTTTCATATTAAAGGCAAAGCAAGGAGACACTAAAGGGTAATAAAAGGATCTGCTTGTTGTCAAGTTCCTCTACATTGTAGCTGTGGCATTCTATACCTTGGGGCAGCACCCTGTAATCCCCATTATTCCTCATTTATATAAAATTGTGGTATTGCATATAAAGCATGCCATGTGAGGTATCAGGAGAAAGGTTTTGATCTGCTGAAAGTCATTGTTCTATTTAAATATGTATATCATTAATACACGTGGAGTTATGAGATTGTATTGTATGGTTGTCACTAAAACATGCTGTAAGTTGTGGAATCAGCCAGATATTAGCTCCCTAGAGAAAACAGCAAGGAAAGTAACCAATGCCTGGGAGGGTGTCGAATAGCCATTGTCCAGCAAGGAAGCTATGATGCAATGACTCACTTGCACAAGGCCACACCAGGGGAATTGCTCAACCTTGCCTGGGCACTCAGTAATACCCACCAGACATGCCTGGACTTGTGTTTTCTAAACACATGGGACTAAGGGTATAAAACAAAGCCCAGTGACCCCATGATTTGCCTTCTTCCCCCACCTACGCTGAAAGCAACAAGAATTTTCAGAAAACACAAGACTCCAACAGAGGAGACTTGCCCAGGTTTAAGAGACAAAACTGTATACTAAAGACTGTAAGATCTTTGTGAGAACATTGCTTGGTTTAAATACTATCTAGTGTGGTAACGGTTAAGGTTTAGATTGCATGCTTATATTTTCTTTTCTTTTTAATAACTACTCTGACTTTTTACCTGTCACTTATAATCACTTAAGTTTATTGATTACAAAAGATAGATTTTGTTTTACTGTTTATCTTTACCAGTGAGTTTGCCTAAAGTGTTTTGGTAAATCAGCTCAGGTTTACAAAGGATGGTGTGTATCCACTTTCCATTGATGAAGTAGTGAACCAATTAATAAACTTGCATTACTCAAGAAAAGGTCTTGAGCAGTGCAAAATGGTATATTCCTGAGATACAAGGCTGGGGGCATTTGTGCCTCTCTGTGTGATTCATGAGTGGCTCTGGGAGCATTCATGCAATTTAGCTGGGTGTGGGGCTCCACAGTGGTTGTGCTGAGTGATAACAGCTCTTGAAGGGGTTTGCTGCTTGTCACTAGCAAAGCATTGAGAGAGTGAGAGTTCAGGCTGGAGAGTTAAGGGGGCACAGCGGTCCCACAGTCCCAGGCTGAACCCCGGGATCCAATCACAGTAGTTCAAGAAAGTTGGTACAATTATCAGATTACATACTTCTCCTGGTCTGACTTTCAGTACAAGTTTAACTCTTTAAGTGCTTGTAATATACCTTTAAGCCTTTTTCTAGAACATTCATATAAGGTAGGGCTAAATGATTCCCTGTTAGAGGGAAAACCCAAGGATGGGTTCCCAAAAATCAGAATAACCTCTTCAATCTTGTGTGAGAAGGCCACTAATCTGCCTTTTCTCCTCTATACACCCATTTCTGGGCCTTTTTCCCTGTTTCCTCTCCACTGCACGTGAAAGGATGCAAAGGAGAGGAGAGAGAATACCAGATTAAAATTTAAAATGTGTCAATTCAGTAATATAGACTATATGTAGAACGTAGTCAACAGCACTTTACAAGCTGAAGGTTTAAATTTATTTTCTTGATATTGATAACTTATCAGGGAAACTTTTCAGGGAATTTTAGCCAAAATTGAGTTTTGCAGAACAATTTCTGACTCTCTTGGAAACTCTTATTAAAGTATCTGTGCTAGGGAAGTATGAGATGTGGATGTCAATGTGAAGAAATGTACCTTTTTATGGTTATAGTGGTATTTCAAATGGAGTGAGTTGTTCTCATGAATAATATAAATCAAGATAGTCTGTTTCTTATTTTTGCATCTCCGAGAAATTCCTTAGTCCACACTTCAAACTATGAATTCCAACCTTTGAGAAGAAGGTAGTGTTTTGTACGACATCCCTTCAATTTTCAGTAAATTTATGAAGGAGTTGCTACTACTTTTGCAACATACATATTAAAGGCACATGTATAAGATTACTGTTGCAGGTCTGTATAAGCCAAGTATTGCTCTCTTAAACATCATCTTGACTAAAGCTGTCTCTTGGTAGGAACACAGCAGCCCCCACAGTAGACTTGCCCACAACAGCAGCAGTGACAGTGAGCTGAGCAGGCTCCATGCTTGCCGTGGTATGGCGTCTGCACGGGTAATCCAGGAAAAAAGGTGTGAAACGATTGTCTGCTGTTGCTTTCACGGTGGGAGGGGCCACTGATGACATGTACCCAAAACCACCCGTGACAATGTTTTGGCCCCATCAGGCATTGGGAGCTTAACCCAGAATTCCAATGGGCAAGTCTACTGTGGGTGCTGCTGTGATCCAAGTAGCCAATGCAATCATTGACGTTCTGTTATCAAGGGTAGTGACTCTGGGAAATGTGTGGGCCTTTTTAGATTTTACGTGCATCATATTCCTGTCCTTTGTCACTGGTGAAGAAGTCTTGCAGCTGTACATTCTAGTCCGGTCAGTACTGGAACACCACATAGCACTTCATGTAACCGCTCCAGGGCTCTTGCTGTTTTGCCTTGGCTGAGGTACCTTGCCCTACCCGGACCTCCAAGCATTAGACACAGAAGCACCTGCAGCAGCTGGCATTACTATACAGCAGCAGCTCCTGGCCTTCGCAGCAGACGGTGCTGTAGGACTGCTAACTGTAGTCATCCACCACTTCCACTGCAACTCTGCTCTCCTGCTCCCCAGCAATGAGCTCAGGGGATCCGTACTGGTCCTCCTGGGTGCTGCTGGCAGCAGACGTTGCAGTAGGAGTGGTAATCATCCTCGTCAGACATGTAGCTTGGCCACCTCTAGGGCATGATGTATGGCTCCATCACTTCCCCTCCAACTCTGCTCTCCTGTTCCCCAGCAACGAGCTCAGGGGATCCATTCATGAAGCCTGGACAATAGTAAGGAGCAGTTCAAGTATAGGCTGAGCAAGGGCAGAATAGTGGTAGAATGTGCCTTTGGACGTCTAAAAGCTCACTGGTGCTGTTGGTCAGACCTCAGCGCAACCAACATTCCCACTGTTATTGCTGCTTGCCGTGTGTTCCATAATATCTGTGAGAGTAAGGGGGGAGATGTTTATTGCTGAATGGGAGGTTGAGGCAAATAGCCTGGCATCCGATTTTGAGCAGCCAGACACCAGGGCGATTAGAAGAGCACAGCAAGGTGTGTTGCGCATCAGAGAGGCTTTGAAAACCAGTTTCATGACTGGCCAGGCTTTGGTGTGACAGTTGTGTGTTTCTCTCCTTGATGCAAACCCGCCCCCTTTGTTGATTTTAATTTCCTGTAAGCCAACCACCTTCGAAATAAAGTGACTATTGTTTTGAAACAATGCATTCTTTCTTCCTTAATTTAAAAAAAAAAAAAATTGAGATAATGGACAAGGTAGCCCGGGTGGGGTGGGGGAGGAGGGAAGGACAAGGCCACATTGCTTATTGTAGCCATACTAAAAATCAAATTGTTTGAATGACAGCCTTCTGTTGCTTGGCCCATCCTCTGGAGTGGAGTGGCTGGGTGCCCAGAGCCTTCTTCCTCCCCACCCACCCCAGGGTTCTTAAGCATCTGGGTGAGGAGGCTATGGAACATGGGGAGGAGGGTAGGCGGTTATACAGTGGATACAGCGGGGGGCTGTGCTCTTGTTGGCTTTCCTGCAGCTCTAACAGACACTTCATTGTGTCCGCTCTTTGCGCTCTCTTAATTATTTCCTGGCCTCTGCCACTGAATGCCTCCATGAATTAAGCTGTGCCCTGTCAGTGCGGGAAGACTGCATGAGCTCAGAAATCATGTCATCGTGAGTGCGTTTTTTTTCCACCTTCCAAGCTGCGCTAACCTCAGGGACGGAGATGACGGGGAACGTAGAAACATTCTATGCTTTACAATTCTGGGGGGACTGTATGGTCATCTGTGCTGCTGAGTTCGCCACGCTGACCAAACAGAATATGAAATTCAGAAGTTCCCAGGGCTTTTCCTGTGTGCCTGGCTAGTGCATCGGAGTTCAAAGTGCTGTCCAGAGCAATCACAATGGAGCACTCTGGGATAGCTCCTGGAGGCCAATACCGTCTATTTGCATCCGCACTACCCCAAATTTGACCCAGCAAAGTTGATTTTAGCGCTACTCCCCTCATTGGGGAGGAGTACAGAAGTAGATTTTAAGAGCCCTTTAGCCCGATGGAACGGGGTTGGTTGTGTGGACGCATTCATTTTTAAATCGACCTAACGCGGCTAAATTCGACCTAACCCCATAGTGTAGAACAGGCCTGGGTTTGCCCCTATGAGTCTTTTCACTTTGGGACCCTGTGACAGTAGCTGATTGACTCTGACAGCTTCTTCCAAAAAAAGTATTTGTTCTGTCACCCGAAGGAACATAGCACACAGAGCAAAAGGGGAAAAAAAACAATAAAAGACCTATACACATGGTTCTTACCTACACCTTAATCTGTCTTTGTAAGATTTTGAGTTCCCCTCTCCTCTATCTCGGGCTTGGTGAAGCAGACTGTCTTGCTGCGGCTTCTCTCTCTCCCTGTGTGTTGGTCAGCAAGCTGACAACCCTTTCGCCCTCCCTTCCTGCCTATCCTGGCATCTTTAAGGTTTTTGGTATACCCTTTGGTCGTAAGTTTGGCCTAGGAAGAGTAAATGTTGCCCTTCTAGTGGGGTGACAGACTGGGGGTTATTTCCCACATAATGCATTCCCCATTGTTTATCATTAGCATTCTCTGTGATAGTCCTTTGTATTTGCCATTGTTTTATTTCCTGTTAACTTCCCCTTTGCAGCCTCCTCTATGCAGCCAGGCAGGATAATATCACACAGGTAAACGTGTGTGCATGTCTATTATATATAAAAAATGCATATAACTCCCTCATTCTCCATAGCTTGTTTCTTCAGAACCATCTATAGAGGCTGAGAATACAATAAAGTTTTCAGGGATACTTCTGATGTAATCTGCAATGAACTCTGTAGTATACAAACAAAGCATATTTTTGCAAAATATTGCAATAAAAAGGCATATTATGAACTCAACAGATGGAACAAGGGAAAAAGGAAAAAAGCGTTAGATATTCTTAATTCAGGCAAATCTAGCCATGGAACATTCTTTTCCATTACTTAAAAATCAAAATAGCAGTCCTTGCTAA
Source organism: Chrysemys picta bellii (assembly GCF_011386835.1). Lineage (NCBI taxonomy): Eukaryota > Metazoa > Chordata > Testudines > Emydidae > Chrysemys > Chrysemys picta. The sequence continues at coordinate 56,853,383 of NC_088793.1, read as the reverse complement.
GCACTATATTTGAAAATAAGAGTTAGTTTCCTAAATACTTGGGTCTAGAGTAGGGTCTATGTAAAGTTGCTACTTTGAGTTTGTTTGCTATTGATGAGGTATTTTCAAAGAAGCACTAAAACGTATCTAACCTACTATCATGTCACTTAAAAAAAAGTTAGAAAATCCTTTATTTTTATTGGTAATTAGTTATAGTAATATCCTGGCACAATACAATAGATCAGAACAGTCTTAATAGAACTGAACCACAGATCAGATCACTGCTGACTTGTGTTAAAATTGCTAATAACTTCTCTTAATCAAACAACATTTTCTAATGTCATTTAAAGGGTAAATAATGACGTTTGATAAATATGGTAAAATGTAAGTTGGATAAATTTAAATAATTTACTTTGTGCAATATTCTTCTCCTTTGCTTTATGCATATTATACTAACTCACTTCCCCCCCCCCCTCAGTTATTAAGATGCCTTTCCCTTCCCACCTCTTTGACATAAGTCTATCTTCACATCCCTTCACCAGTGAAGCCCTGTCAGCCAGGATCCACTCTAGGCAGCTGAGTGGTAGCACTTCACAGAACAAAAGATTGCTCTGTTTAAAACTAACCGATTTTTTTTTATTTTTTTTTCTCTAAATCACCATAAGTCAGTAGAGATTTTGGAGCCGCTTCTCTCTGTAAGAAGAAGAGAAAAAAATAGCTGAAGAGTAAGAAGGCAGATGTGGGGAGAAATATTCAGGGCTTGTCTATTCTACTGCTTAAGTCAATGTAACTTATGTCGTGTGGGGGAGTGGAAAAAACACCCCCCCCCCCCCCGACCAACCCAAGTTGCATCAATTTAAAGTAGTCTTCACCACACTATGTGAGTGGGAGATGTTCTTCCACTGACATAGCTTCTGCCTTTCTGCCTCTCTTTGAGGTGGAGTAATTACATTGACGGGAGAGTGCTCTCCCGTTGACATAGCATGTTTTCACCAGATGCGTTACATCAGCTCTACTTTATTGCTGCAGCTGTGCTGATGTAGCACAGTAGTGAAGATAAGCACTGAGTCATGGCTTGAGAAGGAGAGCAATAAGATGGTCTCCAGAGTGATCTGCAGAAGAAACTTTACTTTGTTTAACATTTTTTTTTAATTTGGAATGATCACTCTTGGCATAACAGATGAATCAAGAAAAGCATTAAATGATTGTTTTTAAGTCTGTCCTAATTATGGGCATAGGGCTGTTGTACAGCTGCAGTAAAATGTTTCAGGTATCATGCAGAGGTCTGCATTTCTGAGTGTAGTGTTTGGCTTCCTGGCTAACAGTAAAGTAAAATAAAATAAAAATAAGTGGTGATTTTATTCCCTATCCAGTGCATATCCTGTTGTGCCATATTGCTTAATGTTTAAACTCCTAAACTATTTTTCTGTAGTATCAGTAACAAAGATTCTTCTCCTCTCTCTTCCCCTCCCCCCCCATCTACTCAAGTAATAACCTCTTGGGTCTCAGGTCTCTCACAGTGAGCTGTCTCTACACAAGGACCTGTGTCTCTCCTTTAAGACCAGGGTTTTAGGCTCCAGCCCCCTGAAGTTCTTTGTGATTATTTTAGTAGGTCTGACCTAGCTCAGCTCCTGAAGTTTTCTTTTCCATTCACACCGAGGCTATGTCTACAGTAGAAATGCTGCAACACTGCAGCTGCACTTCGGTAGCACTTCAGTGAAGACACTCATTACAGGGAGGGTTTTCCTGTTGCTGTAGTTAATCCACCTCCCCAAGAGACGGTAGCTAGGTTGATGGAAGAATTTTCTTCCATTGATCTAGAACTGCCTATACTACAGGGAGGAGCAGGTCGGCTTAACTACATTGCTCAGTGGCATGGATTTTTCACATCCTGAGAGGTTGACCCAACTACGTCAAACTTTTTAGTGTGGATCTGGCCTGATGTTTGTTTACCTGTGGCAAGACCACTGGAGCAGTGTCATGGAAATCTACAACAGAAATTGATGAGATAAACTCCTTCCAAAGTAAATGTCTGCAGAAGATCTTCAGAGTTCATCGGAAATAATTGCTTGCAACATCAGAAATTAAGTAGAACAAGCCAATCTAAAGCATCAAACATAGTGAAAGAGGACAACAGTGGACATATTTAGGACACACTTGTGTTGGTGGCATCTTCCAGCTTCAATGGCAAGTTATAATATGTGAAGAGAAAAAGGGAGTGACCTAAAGCAGTAGCTCTCAACCTTTCCAGACTACTGTACCCCTTTCAGGAGTCTGATTTGTCTTGTGTACCCCAAGTTTAAACTTGCATAAAAACTACTACTTTTACAAAAGCAGACATAAAAAATAGACTATTACTGAAAAATTGCTTATTTTCGCAAGAATATAAACATTGTATTTACATTTCAGTGGATAGTATATAGGACAGTATAAACTAGCCATTGTCTGTATGTAATTTTTAGTTTGTATTGACTTTGCTAGTGCTTTTTCTGTAGCTTGTTGTAAAACTAGGCAAATATCTAGATGAGTTGATGTACCTCCTGGAAGAGCTCTGTGTAACCACAGGGGTGCATGTACCCCTGGTTGAGAACCACTAACCTAGAGAAACACTACACAAACAATTTGAGGAAGAAGTCAAATATATCAACATGACACTCGGAGGGCTGAACAAACCAGTACAAGACTTAAATAAATGGCAGAAACTGGTGGATGCCCTATACACCTAAGGATGTAGGCTGATGAAGAAAAAAAGGCTGCTTCCACAAAGCAAAGTACATTTATTTAAGGACAAAAGCCTTAGAGAAAATGTATCAGTAAAAGGTCTAAATACATACTTAAATTTACCAGAGATCCCTCATCTTTCCTATAGAGACCCTGGCAAGTTCCAGTCCTCCAAACCCTCAGTGCAGGATTTTCGTCCCCTGGATTAAAGACTCATGTCACTTCGTTACATCAGAACGAGGCTCCTCGTTCCCCATCAGTTCAAGGTGGCCTTTTATACACCAAGCTCTTCCTGTGTTTCCTGGGTCCCTTGAGCCTAGTCTGAATCAGCATATGCAATTTACCCAAGAGGTGGTTCTGTTTACCAGTCTGCAGGGTCCCACTGATTTTAGTTTCTAGACAGAGCTCAGTAATCCTCCCCAACAAACCAACGTGCAATCCCTGTCTCACAGAGATAGAAAACCTTTATAAAGTGGATAAAGATCTTAATATATGCCTGGGTTCATAGTATCTGTCACAAGTGGTAGTTTGCACAATGTACCAACCAAGGAATATTGATTCTTTTTGTCAGAATTTGCTCACTAAAAATATCCTGGCTTCTCATCTTCATGATGTAAGAATTAATTTTTGTTCTTAGCTATTTAACAATTTGCAAATTAACTTGAGTATCCTTAATTTTTTTGTGTGGTTTTCTATCCTGCAGCTTGATTGACAACCTGAATCAATACATTTTTTTTCCCGTGGTAGATTTTAAAGGTTCATTTGCATGTAACATCTACTTTTTTAGCCAGCAGTTAATTAACATGGTCTCTTCAAACTATCCTCTAATACTTCGTATACTAGCAGAAAATTATGTAACTTTTCATGATTTAATTTATGCTCATTTGAAAATATTGACAATGAACTAAAAGCAGAAGAGAAATGTGGGTGTCTTCAGTTTGTGTTTTATTACTGAGATTGGCCTTCGAGGACTTTGGCACTATTCTATTTCTGTGAACATAATATTCTCACTCAGCTGAAGAGAGCAATAGCAGAGGCAGTCCTTGAATTTTTCATCATTTTAAGAACATGACAATTGTGTTGGGTCAGATCAGAAACCCTAATGTGGATAATTATGGATTAACCTGCCCATAGGGAAAGAGTCTTCCTAATCTCCATCAATTGTTGGCGTATATTCTGAAGTACTTCATTCCTTACGTATTTTCTTATAATGTAACTGTGGGTGTCAATATTTACAAAATTATTCATTAATACAACAGTTACAGCATTGTAATACTCTGTCAACTTGCAGTCTGATCTTTGTCAAAGGGTTATTGGAATATAATTAGATATGTCTGCTACTTTCAGCACTTTTCTTCAGCTGCTAAGATCTTTCAGCTGGATAAAGTTACAGCTTTTGGTGTGGCAACCCTCTTCTCTCAACCTTTTACTGCAATTCTCACTCAGCTGAAAGCTGCTGAATACCTAGGATGCTTGGGCTACACCCAACTTTCCAAAATGCAAAGAAATCAAATTAATTTACCTGGGGAGCCATCCTGTCTTTTGATTCTTTGAGGACCTCTGTGCCTTGTGAAATATGTCGTCCCCTGGTAGCAAGCTGCAGAACTGCCTTGAAAAACTTAGAGGTACACACAAGAAGTCTCGAGTGAGTGACTTTATTGTCCTATTCTGTTATAGTAGCATGGGAGCACCTCTGTAGTTGAGATTGTGTCATAACATATGATCAAAGGTAGATCTTTCGTAAATCCTATAAAACTGACCTGCTTAGTTTTAATTTGGTATGTGTCAGGAGGGTGCATCATGGGAATAGTGACCCAAAATAAAGAAAACCATGGAAAGGTTTCTGTGCATCCACTTTATGCTTGGGTTGTTAGTTTGAGGGAATGTGGTGATGCCATTACCCCTGGTGAACATCCCGCCACTGAGGTTTCTAGTCTAAACCTTTGTACACGCGTGTGTGTGTGTGTAAGTTACTTAAGTTGCTTGCTACAAATTGTCTGTTAAATATAAGGTGTTTTGTATTTTATGCAGGAGGAAGGCTTACATAGCAGAATAGTCAGCACAACCCTCAGAGTGTAGATGCAGTTTATATTGGCAAAGTGGTTTTGCCAGCATAGTTTATTTCATTTGCCAAATCAGTGTAAACGATATTGGCAAAATGTTAGCTGGATTAACTTCATGCTTATATTTTAGCTATTTTAGAATGTTTTCCATGCACATGCATAATGTATTGATGTATAATTATTCTGCTGTTGTCATAACCACACACAAATCCTAATACTGAAACTAAATTTACTTTTGTTTAGGGGACAAAAAGTCAATCTGCACTATAGCAGTTCCTTCCTGTGCAAATGTGTTCTTGTCTATAAGAAACCGAAACCGCTTTAGTGAAATACTGTGAATAAAGTGATCCAGTGCTCAGATAAGGTGTGTGTGTGTGTGTGTGTGTTTGTGCGCGCGTATGTATGTATGTATGTAGTTCAAAAGGAGAATCTGATACCTATAGCTTTGTCTGACATTTTTCTTCAGATACTTTAGTAAATACTTGGAGTGTAAGGGCTTGTCTACACTTACATTTTATAGCGCTCTAACTTGCTGGCTCAGGGGTGTGAAAATCACGCCCCTGAGCACAGCAAGTCTGAGCACTTTAAAGTGTTAGTATAGACAGGCGCCGAGCACTGGGAGCCATGCTCCCAGTGCTCAGAGTTAATCCCCTCGTGGAGGTGGATTACAACGAGTGCTGGGAGAGCTCTTTCCCAGCGCTCGTGCGCAACCACACTCGCACTTCAAAGCGCTGCCGCAGGAGCGTTCCCATGGCAGCGCTTTGAAGTTTCCAGTGTAGACATACCCTAAGTTTTCCATACCTTAATTAGAGAAATGACTGCAGAAAATACATTACAAAGACTACCTAATTTAAGAGAGAACATGTAACTTCCACTAGAATCCTTGATAAATTCAGACTGGCAAAATTAAATAAAGGGTCAGGGATTTTGTGGAATAGTACGTAAGTACAGCTGTCCTTGTACATCAAGGTCAGGCAGCATCAGAAGGAAAATGGTTTGTCTTAACTCAGTTCCTAGTAGACACATCCATGCTAAACCATTTTATTTTACTTTTGTCTTTCCCCTCTCCTGCCCCAAGCCCACAACAACTCTTACATAATAGAATGTGTTTTCTCTTTAGTAATATGTAAGCAAAAATGTTAGTGTTCAGCTGTGCACTGAGAAAGGGAAGGGGCTTATTTGAAAACAGATTTGATATCTGAATAAATGGGATATTCCATTAAACATTTTCTCTTTATTAGCTAATTAATAAACAGAATTACATATATAATGTTTTAAATGGTAAAACTAATTTAGGTGTAAAGCACAAATTGATGCAAATATGACCAACTGAAATTACTTTAAAATATTTAAAAAACCTCATATCTCAAATTGTTCCAAGAATAGATGTGTGTAATCTTTACAATTGCAAGTACTTTATAGAAATTATACAAAGGCCTTCTAACTGCTAAAATGGGAGGTTAGGGCTCCATGTTTCTCCTGACAAAGTTGAATTTGACATACAGATATTTAATGCCTCAAATTATGGTGATAAGACTCTTGGTTTAATGAAGATAGCCTAGAAAAATCATAGGGTTAGAGGGGTTCTCTATTCTATCATCTGTCAGCAGATAACTGGTTCTAAATCTCATGCTTTGGATTGCATTGCATTTACCCCCTCAATAGTGTGTTTAGATACGTTTTATTTCTCCATTGCATTTCAAAAGCTTAGAATTCTATTTTTATCACAATTATAAAACATAAGCTATCCAGGTTGTCTTTTGATCTTTAATATGTTTGAGGGAGGTAACTTTGTAATACATGCAATAACAATAAATTTGTCAAGGTCAGGTATCTTATTTATTTTATTTATTTAAATACATACAATGAAAGTATGTAACAATTCAAATGTTATTGCTTTGTATATTTAATTTTATCAATTGTTAGAAAGTAATCTTCGGTGGGGGAGGCTCCTGTATGTGTCCTTGGATTTTTTTTTAGAGTTCCAGATTACAAAGATAACTTTCCTCTTACATTGTGAATGAATACTGTAGCACATTACGATTTTTGTAATACATTTGAACAAATGATCCTCAGAGGGCTTTAGAATTCTGTGACCTTGATGATTTATGCTGACAACTTTAACTGTCTGTAAACATGGAGACTAATAGTAAAATGATAGATTACGACTGGAGTGCTTTGTTTGAAGCAGTTTCACAGATGATGTAGTTTGCATCTATACTTTCATTAATGTGCTTTGCATTGAAATGATTTTATATAGCCTCAGGTATTAATACAATAGTTGTCATCAGCTCAAAGTTGCTGTTTGAATTCAAGGCAGAATAATATATTACTCACACTATGATAGGCAGATTAATTTTTGAGTGATTTTTTTTGTGTGTGTGTGCATCTCATTTAGCATGTCCTTGAAGGATGAATATAATTGGTTTTGTAATTTTTCCAAAACATTTAATAAGAATTATTTGATGTTTCTTGCATCTTTTGTATGTAATTTACAAAATGATTGTATTTCTCTTGATCTGAAAGAGAAAAAGCATTACAAAGTTGGAAGTAGATTTTTTTATGGTCTATTGATTATTGAAACTTTCTAATGATTCTTTCACACATCACATTATCTTTTTGTCCAGAGTATGACTTATTTATTTTCAAATGCTAGGAATCGTATTAAACTTTCACCCACTAAAATAAAGCCTTTCATAAGTTCTTTCTGACTTTTTTGAGAGCACTGGTTAACTTCCAGATGTTTCTTTGTATTTCACTTTGTGCAGTTATTCGGAAATTACCAAAAACATTAACATTAAAGGTGATCAGGTGATCATGAAGCATCTTAAAATAAGAGAAAATTTTAAAATAGCCCTGTAGCTTTTTTGTAAACTAGAAATTGTAAAATAACTTTTAATTTTGGTGAATTCTCATTAATCTGTTTGCCTTATATTAGCAAAACACAGTACTTGAGTTAATGGGAGCTTTAGAGCATTGTAGAGATGAGTCTTTTGGATAAGTGATAACTTGGCAAAAAGTTTGTTTCTCTTCGGAGATCCCCTAGTGACTGAATTTGCAGCTTTGAATGTACACCTCTTCCCCGATATAACGCGACCCGATAGAACATGAATTCGGATATAACGCAGTAAAGCTTTGCTCCGGGGGGGCGGGGCTGCGCACTCCAGTGGATCAAAGGAAGTTTGATATAACGCGGTTTCACCTATAACATGGTAAGATATTTTGGCTCCCGAGGACAGCGTTATATCGAGGTAGAGGTGTTACTACATTTTTGTAATCTTATCCTCACATGCTGTTCAATGCTCCCTTAGTATGAAGGGGATGAATTCATATAAAAACTGGAGATAAGGCAATAACATATATTCAATATTGTCCTCTAATAAAATCTAACTTTGCTGCCAAGTGGACGAATGGTGTGCTGCCAATATGCCTTTTTATTTTTAACCATAAGCGGTTGTGCAGTGTTTTTTCCATGACATATTTGCCTTTCCCTTTGGCTTCTTCAGTAAATGTTTTTAACTCTCATGTTTTTACTTTCATGCCCTTCTGCAGTTAAACCTTGGTAGCGTTTCCTCATTTATTTCCTCTGGTGCTTCATACTTCTTTAGTGCTGTCTATCAGGATTGCTCTCTCTCAGTACTTGAGGAAGAGAGTGAGAACACACTTGGCAGTTATGACCATTAGGCCCTCATTCATAAAAGGATCTACTGTTCCACCCCCTGGAGGATGCTGATGTCCCTCTTTGTCTGGCTATGCTTCAGCCTTGGTCCCTGTAAAAAGGAAGGCTCTTGGCACAGCGCTTCCCCTTTTCAAACCCTGCATTCCCAGGGGATGAGTCAGCAACCATGCTGCCCCTTTTGCAGCAGTTCTCATCTCCCCCCTCACCGCCCCCCATAAAGCACCGTTCCCTTCATTCTGCCAGGCCAGCTGAACACCCACCTGCTTAAAGGTGCAAGGCAGCCATTCTTCCTTTTCCTTCTCTGCAGCTTCCTTCATGGTTGAGAAATTGTTGCAGATTGGCAGATGTAGTCCAGTGCCCACGGTGCAATGATTTAAATCAAGGTTTAACTCACCAAGTGGAAAATCTAGATTTAAATAATCTTAATCAACTTTTCTGTTTGTACTTCAGTTATTTTCTAAAGAAAGGTGCATTCTCATTGATACAACCATTAAAACATGTTGATTTACAGCTATGTAGCGCCTTTGTACTATATTTGCCACATCTTTTTGCAATCTAGGAGGGAACACTAGAACCATATACATTTATTTAAGCAATTATATGGCTTAATATTTTCAGATTCTTTATTGTATATTTTAATACATTAGAAAATGACAGATTATATTGGTTATTTACTAAATTAACTTTTTGCTCATGATTTGTGTCAAGCTGTATTAAGATGGAACTAGAATTTAGTTAAACACAATAGCACATAAAATTATTTTTAGGGCTGTCGATTAATCGCAGTTAACTCATGCAATTAACTCAAAAATTAATTGTGATTAATCACAGTTTTAATCACATTGCTAAACAATAATAGAATACTAATTAAAATTTATAATATTTGTGGATGTTTATCTACATTTTCAAATATATTGATTTCAATTACAACATGGAATATAAAGTGCACAGGGTTCAATTTATATTATTTTTTATTACAAATATTTGCACTGTAAAAATGATAAAAGAAATAGTATTTTTCAATTCACTTCCTACAAGTTACTGTAGTGCAATCTTTTTATCGTGACAGTTCAATTTACAAACGTAGATTTTTTTTGTTACGTAACTGCACTCAAAAACAAAACTATGTAAAACTTTAGAACCTGCAAGTCCACTCAGTCCTACTTCTTGTTCAGCCAATTGCTAAGACAAATCAGTTTGTTTACCTCAATGGGAGATGCTGCTGCCTGCTTCTTATTTACAATGTCACCAGAAAGTGAGAATAGGCATTCACATGGCACTTCTGTAACTGGAGTTGCAAGATATTTACGTGCCAGATATGATAAACATTCATATGCCCCTTTCATGCTTCAGCCACCATTCCAGAGCACATGCTTCCATGCTGATGACACTCGTTAAAAAAATAATTAAATTTGTGACTGAATTCCTTGGGGGAGAATTGTATGTCTCCTGTTCTATTTTACCCGCATTCTGCCCCATATTTCATGTTATAGCAGTCTTGGATGATGACCCAGCACATGGTCATTTTAAGAGCACTTTCACTGCAGTTTTGGTAAAACGCAAAGAAGGTACCAATGTGAGATTTCTAAAGATAGCTATAGAACTTGACCCAAGATTTAAGAATCTGAAGTGCCTTCCAAAATCTGAGAGGGATGAGGTGTGGCACATGCATTCAGAAGTCTTAAAAGAGCAATACACCAATGTAGAAACTACAGAACCCGAACCACCAAAAAAGAAAATCAGCCTTCTGCTGGTGGTATCTGACTCCGTTGATTAAAATAAACATGCATCGGTCGGCACTGCTTTTGATCATTATTGAGCAGAACCCATCATCAACATGGACGCATGTCCTCTGGAATGGTCATTGAAGCACGAAGGGACATATGAATCTTTAGTGCATCTGGCACGTAAATATCTTGTGATGCTGGCTACAACAGTGCCATGCGAACACTTGTTCTCACTTTCAGGTGACATTGTAAACAAGAAGCTGGCAGCATTATCTCCTGCAAATGTAGACAAGCTTGTTTGTCTGAGCGATTGGCTGAACAAGAAATAGGACTGAGTGGACTTGTAGGCTCTAAAGTTTTACATTGTTTTATTTTTGAATGCAGGTTTTTTTGGACATAATTCTACATTTATAAATTCAACTTTCATGACAAAGATTGCACTACTTGTATTAGATGAATTGAAAAATACTACAGTAACTCCTCACTTAAAGACGTCCCGGTTAATGTTGTTTTGTTGTTAAGTTGCTGATCAATTAGGGAACATGCTCATTAAAATATGCAATGCTCCCTTCTAACTTCGTTTGGCAACCCCATGCTTTGTCCGCTGCTTCGCAGGAAGAGCAGCCCATTGCAGCTAGCTGGTGCGGGCTTGGAACCAGGGTGGACCGGCAGCCCCCATCAGCTCCCTGCTCCCCTAAGTTCCTTGTGTTACAGCCACCCAGCAGGCTATCAATTGGCAGTTCAGCTGTCCCTCTCCCCACTGCCATGTGCTCTGCCTTGGGGCTGCTCCCAGAAACTCCTGCTTGCTGTGCAGGAGGAGGAAGGGGGGGGGGGGGCTAATGTCAGGTTGTCCCTCTTTCCCGCTCCCCCCCTGCTCCTGCACCCTGCTCACCCCTTCTCCATATAGAGCAGGGAGGTGACACGGATGGAGAGAGACAGAGAGCTTTGGGCAGCAGCTTCTGTCTCAACTTCCTGATCCATTTAAAAAGACAATGCACTTAAGAGTGGGTCAGTTTACTTAAAGGGGCAGGATGCATCTCTCTCTCTCTCTCTCTCTCTCTCTCTCCCACACATAAGGTGTGTGTCTGTCTCTGTCTGCTATGTTGTCTCCCCTCCCTCCTGTTCGTGCTGCCTTGATGAGAGGCTACATTAACAACAATGTGTTAACCCTTGAGGGTTCAGCCGAGTGCTGGTTCATCATTTAGCAGCAAGGCATTCCCTGGGAAATCTCTTCCCTCTCCCACCCTCTAACTTCACCACCTCAACCAAGCTTCACAATCATCATAGCTGTGAACAGTATTAAATTGTTTGTTTAAAACTTATACTGTGTATATATCTATATAATATATAGTTCTTCTTCGAGTGATTGTTCACATCCATTACACATTAGGTGTACGTGCGCCGCGTCGGAAACTTTTTCCCTTAGCGGCTCCCGTCGGGCCGGCAGGGCCCCCTCCTTCCCGCCAGAGCGGCGCCCCGCTCCAGGGTATATATATCCCTGCCGACCCGACCCCTCCAGTTCCTTCTTACCGTCCGTGGCGGCGTTGGAACAACTCTGTCTCTCGTCTGAGAATGTCCCTTAGCAATAGTCATTAGTGTTATCTAGCAGTTATCAGTTTGTAGTAGTGTTGAGCCATTAGTTAACAGCTCATTAGGGTACTTAAAGTTCCTGCCGTGGTTGTTTGTTCAGCCCCGGCACCGGCCCTGGGCGGCGGGGTATGCCACACGCCCAAGGCTTCAAGGCTTGCGCCACGTGCCGCAGGCCTATGCCATTGAGCGACCCCAACGCCTCGTGTCTCCGTTGCCTGGGGGAGGCTCACCAGAAAGAGCGCTGCAAGATCTGCAAGGCCTTTAAGCCCAGAACTAAAAAGGAGAGGGACTTTCGCCTTAAGCAGCTGCTCATGGAGACGGCGTTACAGCCCTCCACTTCGACGGCACCGTCTGCCTCCGTGCGGAGCACCCCGGCATCGGTGCGGGAACCGGCGCCGGCGGGTCACCCGAAGCCCGCGGCACCAACCCAGCGGGGAAATACACGACGCCGATCGTCTTCGCCGGCGAAAGTGAAGGGCCAACCTAAGGCCTGAGGACGCTCCCCGCACAAGAGGGCGGCACCGGTAAAGACCTCGAGTGCCCCTAAGGCCGATACGGCCCCAACACGGACCCCGGTAGTGGCTCCGGCGCCGAAAGGCCCGTCGAGCCCCGGGATGGGCGCGTCGAGTGAGGATGAAGGGCTGGAGGAGTTCGTGGAACAGCCCTCCACTCCGGACACGTTTGAGGCAGCTAAGGACCTCATTGCTTTGTCCGTCAAGGCCCCGGCACGCGCTGAGGGCGCTCTGCCGATGCTGCCGCACAGAGGCAAGCCGGCGATGGTGCGCCCATCACGGTCGCCGTCTCGGCACCGCTCCAGGAACCGGTCCCGGTCGAGCTCCGCCTCAGTGGACTCCCGGTTGCCCTCGGCGCAGGAAGCACCGCAGCAGTCGGGCTTCAACAAGCGGTCGGCACCGACTCAGCAACCGAGCACGAGTCGGCACCGCGAAGCGTCGGCGGTTCGTTACCCGAGGCCGACCAGCCGTAGCCATTCCCGGTCCCGCGATCACCAGTACCGTTCCAGGTCCAGGTCAGCGAGGCGCTATTCCAGGTCCTGGTCGCGGAGGCGCTACTCCCCAAAACTGGACCGGCACCGTCATACGGCTCCACCGTGGCCTTCCAGGTCACCGTCCGTGGTCTCGGGGACTGACTCAGACCGGTACGGCGGGTATGCCCATAGGTCACAGGCCAGCAGGGACTACGGTCAGTCCCAATGGGGCCAACCGAGCCAATGGCCATTCTGGACACCCTGGGCCTACCACCAGCAAGGGCCCCCATCGAGGGCCTCGAGATCCGGGCACCGATCCCACTCCCCGCGGCACCGGCCGCCATCGTATAGGGAGGCAACGGTCTCTAGACCACCAGAGCAGGAAGGAGTAGACTCGGCACCGAGTACGGTGCCGTCCCAATCCCACGCTGCGGGTCAGGCCGCAGAGGAACAATTGGCTGATGCCGGATTGCAGGACAATGAGGATGGGCAGAAGGCCCCGACCTCTTCCTCCTCGCCAGACGAGGCGGTAGCGGGCACACTGGTGTCCGGCCCTCCCCCGATTGACCATCGGGCACACCAAGACCTGCTTCGCCGAGTAGCCCTCAATCTGGGCTTGCAAGCGGAGGAGACTGTAGAGCAGGGCGACCCCATGGTCGATATCCTGAGCCCAGAGGGCCCCTCCAGAGTCGCTCTCCCGATTATACGGACAGTACAGTCCAACTAGAAGACGGTGTGGCAAACACCGGCCTCCAGTGCGCCAACTGCAAAAGGCATGGAGAGGAAATACTTCGCCCCATCTAGAGCGTTTGACTTCCTCTTTCTACACCCGTCCCCCTGTTCGCTGGTGGTCTCGGCGGTCAACGAAAAAGAGCGGCATGGCCAGCAAGCTCCTGCCCCCAAGGGCAAAGAAGCTAAGAGATTGGACTTATTCGGGAGGAAAGTCTATTCATCTGGGGGCCTTCAGCTGAGGATCGCCAATCAGCAGGCGATTCTAAACAGGCACAATTTTAACTCTTGGGCATCAGTTGCCAAGTTTAAGGACTCCCTCCCACCTGACGCGCATCAGGAGTTTACGGCCCTGGTGGATGAGGGAATGGCAGTGGCCAAGACCTCATTACAGGCCGCGCTAGACTCAGCCGACGCTGCGGCTAGAACAATTGCATCGGGAGTCGTGATGAGGCGTTCGGCGTGGTTGCAGGCTTCAGGTCTCCCGCCAGAGGTGCAAACCACACTGCAGGACCTTCCGTTTGAAAGTTCGGGCTTGTTCTCCGACCAAACGGACGCCAGGCTGCATAGCCTTAAGGACTTGCGTGCGACCCTTAAGTCGTTGGGTATGCACACCCCGGTAACGCAGCGTAAACCTTTTAAGCCCCAGCCACCACAGAGGCAATACCACCCTCGCCCCCGGCACGAGCCTTACCGCCGTCGAGGCAGGGATAACAGGCGGAGACATAACAATATGCCTAACCAAGGCCAGAGTCACGGCCAGGGCAAGCCGCAGCCGGGAAATAAACCAGGCTTTTGAAGCTACGCCCGAGGACAGCGTACCACTTCATATACCGGATCCTCCTCTGGGTTTCAAGGACCGTCTGTCCCATTTCTACTGGGCCTGGTTGCGCATAACATCGGACCGCTGGGTCCTGCGCACAGTGAAGGCGGGCTATACCCTCCAGTTTTCCTCGCCCCCTCCCTGCCATCCCCCTTCCCCGTCCCTCTTCAGGGACCCTTCTCACGAGCAACTCCTCATACAGGAGGTACAGACCCTTCTCGCTGCAGGAGCAGTAGAAGAGGTCCCTCTAGACCTAAGGGGAAAAGGATTCTATTCCAGATACTTCCTGATCCCCATGGCGAAAGGGGGCCTCCGTCCTATTTTGGACCTGCGCGATCTAAACAAGTTCTGATCAAAGCGCGCTTCCGTATGGTCTCCCTTGGAACTATTATCCCATCCCTGGATCCGGGGGATTGGTATGCTGCCCTCGATATGAAAGATGCCTATTTTCATATCGCAATCAATCCGGCCCACAGACGGTTTCTGCGCTTCGTTGTCGACCAGCGCCATTTCAAATTTACAGTCCTGCCCTTCGGCCTGGCGTCAGCACCACGGGTGTTTACGAAGTGCATGTCCGTGGTAGCAGCCTTCCTTCGAAAAAGAAGGATGCGTGTGTTCCCGTACCTGGACGATTGGCTACTCGCGGGCAGGTCGGAGGCCGAGGTCCGATCTCACGTGACGCTGGCCTTGCAGACGTTCGACAAGCTCTGCCTCTGGGTCAATGTGCCCAAATCCACGTTAGTCCCCACACAGAGGCTGGACTTCATAGGTGCAACCCTGGACTCGGTAACCGCGCAAGCGAGCCTACCAGAGGCACGGTTCATGTCAATTCACAGAGCCGTAAGCTCGGTCCAAAAATTCCCCACGACAACGGCAAGGTGTTGCATGCAGCTTCTGGGGCATATGGCAGCTTGCACACACGTGGTCAGACATGCCCACCTGAGGCTCCGGCCTTTACAGTTGTGGTTCACCCACACGCATCGCCCCAACAGAGACCCATTGGATCAAGTAGTCACGATCCCAAACCAGGTGCTCAGCTCGCTACGCTCGTGGCTCGATCGCCAACAGGTATGCGAAGGGATCCCCTTCGCTGCCCCACAGCCCACTCTGACGTTGGTAACAGATGCATCGGACCTGGGTTGGGGGGGCGCACCTGGGGGAACTGCGGACCCAAGGGCTGTGGTCCAGAGAAGACAAGCTGCTTCACATCAATCTGAAGGAGCTAAGAGCGGTTCGCCTCGCCTGTCAGACCTTCCGCGCCACCATAAAAGGTCACAGCGTGGCAGTCCTGACGGACAACACTACCGCCATGTTCTATATAAACAAGCAGGGCGGGTCCCGGTCTTCTCCCCTCTGTCACGAGGCACTCCAATTATGGAACTTCTGTATAGCCCATGTGATACACCTCATCGCGACGTATCTTCCGGGAATTAAAAACGGCTTAGCAGACCGCCTCAGCCGATCCTACCGAATGCACGAATAGACGTTGAGGCGAGACGTCCTGCATTCGATATTCCGGAGGTGGGGCTTTCCCCGGGTGGATCTATTCGCCACCAGGGACAACAGCCAATGCCCTCAGTTCTGCTCGTTCCAGAACCTCAGCCGGGGATCATTAGCAGATGCTTTCATGATCCCATGGGGAGGGAGCCTAAGATATGCCTTCCCCCCGTTCCCACTCATACACAAGGTTCTCCTCAAGACCCGCAGGGACAGGGCGACGATCATACTTATCGCCCCGGCCTGGCCACGCCAGCATTGGTTCACGTCCCTTCTGGAACTGTCCATAGCCAATCCAATCACCCTCACCCTCCATCGCGACCTAGTCACGCAAGACAAAGGTCGCCTACTCCACCCGAACCTGTCTTCGCTACATCTCACGGCGTGGTATCTCTCTGGCTAAATGATGCAGAACACAGGTGCTCTCACCAAGTTCAGCAAATCCTCCTTAATAGTAGGAAGCCCTCTACAAGAGCGACCTACCTGGCAAAATGGAAAAGGTTCTCCCACTGGTGTGAGCCTCAACGCATACAGCCTTTACAAGCCTCAGTTCCGTCGATCTTGGACTACCTACTGCACCTCAAGAATCAAGGGCTTGCGCCCGCCTCAATTAGAGTTCACTTAGCCGCTATTTCGGCTTTCCATCCGGGAGAGTTGGGAGTGTCGGTGTTCTCCAACCCCACAGTGGCCCGATTCCTCAAGGGGCTGGAAAGGGTGTTTCCCTACTCACGCCCGCCTGTCCCGGCGTGGAGTCTGAACCTAGTCCTAACAAGACTCATGAGTCCTCCCTTTGAGCCCCTAGCCACTTGCTCCCTCACGCATCTCTCGTGGAAGGTGGCGTTTCTCGTGGCCATCACGTCGGCCAGAAGGGTATCGGAATTGAGGGCCCTCTCTTCAGAACCACCCTATACAGTGTTCCATAAGGATAAGGTGCAACTGAGGCCGCACCCCAAATTCCTCCCAAAGGTGGTATCACAGTTTCACATGGGGCAGGACATTTGCCTACCGGTGTTTTTTCCTAAACCCCATACGGACCCTCACCACCGCAGCCTACATACCCTCAATGTCCGAAGGGCGTTGGCATTTTACCTGAAACGGACCAGGTCGTTCCGCAGAACACCCCAGCTGTTAATTGCTATTGCGGAACGTATGAAAGGCTTGCCTATCTCGACACAGCGCTTGTCGGCATGGATTGTGCATTGTATACGCACTTGTTATGAGCTCGCCAATGTTCCGGCCCCGGAGATCCAGGCCCACTCGACTAGAGCCCAAGCGTCCTCAACGGCCTTCTTGGCGCAGGTCCCTATCCAGGAGATCTGTAAGGCAGCCACCTGGTCGTCCGTACATACGTTCACAGCCCACTACGCGATCCATCATCAGACCAGAGAGGACGCGATGATCGGTCGGGCTGTGCTACAGTCAGTTGTACCTTGACTCCTACCCACCTCCAATGGTAAGCTTGGGAATCACCTAATGTGTAATGGATGCGAACAATCACTCAAAGAAGAGAGAACGGTTACTTACCTTCTGTAACTGTTCTTCGAGATGTGTTGTTCACGTCCATTACACTTCCCACCCTCCTTCCCCTCTGTCGGAGTCTCCGGCAAGAAGGAACCAGAGAGGTCGGGTCGGCAGGGATATATATACCCTGGAGCGGGGCGCCGCTCTGGCGGGAAGGAGGGGGCCCTGCCGGCCCGACGGGAGCCGCTAAGGGAAAAAGTTTCCGACGTCCGTGCACGCGGCGCACGTACACCTAATGTGTAATGGACGTGAACAACACATCTCGAAGAACAACAGTTACAGAAGGTAAGTAACCGTTCTTTTTTTGTCTGGTGAAAAAATTTTCCCTGGAACCAAACCCCCCTTATTTACATTAATTCTTATGGGGAAATTGGATTCGCTTAACATCGTTTAGCTTAAAGTTGCATTTTTCAGGAACATAACTACAACGTTAAGCAAGGAGTTACTGTATTTCTTTTGTATTTTGCTGTTCAAATATTTGTAATAAATATAAAGTGAGCACTGTAAACTTTGTATTCTGTGTGGTAATTGAAATCAATATATTGGAAAATGTAGAAAACATCCAAAAAATGTATATAAATGACATTGTTTAACAGTGCAATGAATTTTTTTAATCACTTGACAGCCCTAATTTTTATTTAAACCACCATAAATGTTTTGGTTACATACATTTGTTATCAAAAGATGTTTCACATTTACAGCTAAATGATTTAGTAAAGGAACGGAGGGATTAACTGTAGTCAGTATATTTAATATTAAATCAGGTCATCCTGGGAAAGTTTTCAAATATGCCTAAGTGAAAGTGACTGAAACTAAGTTTCTAGTCACCTAAGTCTCTTGAAAATGAGACAACAGTCTCCCAAGTTACTTTGGCTTTCCTTTGGATTTTTAAAACTAGTAGACCTCCCTTCTCTTTTTTTTTTTTAATTCATAGACTGGAAGAGACACATTTTCTTGCTTTTTCAACTCACTAACTATATCATCAAATAACCTGAATTATTTTTGAAATTTTTAAAATTAAAAAAAAAAAATCTGAAATTTGATGTTCCATGTATATTGGTCTCATTTTAAAGACTCTCATAATTATGAGTAGCTGAAAATTAAGGGTTATATTGAAAAGTATTGGGCATGATTTCTTTTCTGCCTTTAGATGAAAGCGTGGAAGAGCTGGGATCTGCACTATGCTATAACAGGCCATTGAGTAAAAAAAAGATTTTTTTTGTTGCAGCACTTCCCTACTACTTCCACTACTATTTTAGATTGTGAGCTCTATGGGTAGAGACATGTCTGACTCTTCAAATGTTTGGCATCGTTCTAGGGACTAAATACATTTTGAAGTAAGGAGATGACAAGAGTTTTCCAACTACTGAATAGAAGTATGAAGTAGAGGGGAGGGGACTTACAAGCTTCCTCTAGTGTTAAAACTATTTCTGCTTAAATATTTTCTTCCTTTTAATATTCGTAAAGTTGATTTACTTCATACACACTTATGCTAGAAATTGTACTAAACTTAAAAAGAAATTGACTTTAAAATGTATGTCTGCTTCAGAAGAAATTTTTTAAGTGTATAAACTCTTAATTGTAGAATTCTACATGTTTTACATGTGGACTGCATACTGGCTCACCCTGTTTTAGATCAAATGTGTTGATGACTGTTTCTTTGCGCAGGCAAACTTGTTAACAGATGTAATACTATTTTCATATTTTTAAAACATTTTTTTAATTTTCTCAAAGGCACTTATTAGTCTGTCTTGTTTCTTGAAAATGTTTTGTGTATCAAACTTTGTTTTGTATATATTTAAAATTAATTCTGATTATTCCCTACTGCATTTCCAATTTCCATTTGTGTTTGGCTGTCTTGTGTGCAATTTCACTAGAGGGCAGTGCTATGCAAGAAGTGCAATGCTAAGTGCTGTATCTTGCCAACAAATCTTTTGCACAAGAATAAATCTATATATTGCATTTTTAAAAACATAAGTTAGAGAAGACTTGTATTTAAAAGCTGCATCCAGTTTGCTTTATGGAACCTGAACATTCACACACTTTATTCCCATATAGAAATTGCATTTGAAATTAAAGCTTTTGATTAAAAATTGGCATTTTTAACTGCCTTATAAGAACAATACAGTTGAAGGGCAGTGGGGAAAGCTTCAGTTGTGTCATAAGTTAGATTGAGATAATCAGAGGTGACTGTATAAATTCGATCCTACTGTACTTTAATACAGGATATGCAGCCAGAAGAGAAATTTTACTGTTTCAATATAGCACTTTAACTGATACAATATTGTCAAATGGTAGCTGCCAGCAAGAAGCTTAGAAATGCCAAATTTAATTAATTTTAAATGCATTTAACTATAAATGGGTAGTGTTTCTGATAAAAAATACATAGCAGGCTTGCTGCAGTAGTTGTTAAATTACTTTTAATCCATTTACTACAGACATTTGTTCTCCAAAGACACTTGTGTGCTCTAATTGATTCACACTCCTTTTTGTCTATGCTCTCTGCATTTCCTAGCATCGCATGCTCTGAAACTGCAACTTATACCAAATATAATTTTTCACTGTTTATCTTGTCCTCCGCTCTACCCCCTTGATTTGTTTTTCTCAGTTGGTCATTCCTCTCATATGTTAAGACTGTAAGCTCTTAAGGGCAGTTATTATCTTATTGTACATGTGTGTGCAGCGCCTAGCATGATAGCATTGTGATCCAAACCTATTAAGTTTCCAGCTTTTTCCAGACCAGGAGGTTTGCAGACTTACCTGTGATGAAATCTCCTCTGGCTGCCTTATTATCAAACCTCTTGGGGAAGATAGTCAAATACACGCTGCATGTGATAAAAGACATCCTGGTTCCTCAACAGGTGCACACAGCCACTGCTCCCTCTCCCTTCTCTCTGCTATGGTCCCCTAGGCCAGTGTTTCTCAAATGCGGGCACCAGGGGCTTTTCTTGTGGCTACAGCCTCCTTGGTGGAGATGAGTTCGGGGGCAAAGCTAGGGTTACTATACGTCCGGATTTTCCCGGACATGTCCGGCTTTTTGGGCCTCAAAGGGTAGGTCTACACTTACCTCCGGGTCCGGCGGTAAGCAATCGATCTTCTGGGATGGATCCCGGAAGTGCTCGCCGTCGGCGCCGGTACTCCAGCTCGGCGAGAGAAGTATGCGGCATCGATGGGGGAGCCTGCCTGCCACGTCTGGACCCGCGGTAAGTTCGAACTAAGGTATTTTGAATTCAGCTACGTTATTAACGTAGCTGAATTTGCGTACTTCAGTTCGAAGTGGGGGATTAGTGTGGACCAGGCCAAATTCCCGTCCGGGAGGAAATCCCAAAAAGCTGGACATGTCCGGGGAAAATAGGGAGGGAGGGGTCGTGGAGCTTGGGGTCAGGGGCCGGAGCCGCTGAGGCCAGGGGCAGTCTCCAACTGTGGGGCTTCGGGATGCAGTGGCAGGCTCCAGGGTCCAGACCCAGGCTCTGGCTGTGGGGCTTCAGGCTCCATCCCTGGGGGCCTGGCTGCACAGCAGCAGGTTCCAGCCCTGGCCCCACCCCACACCTTCCTGGCCCCCACTACCTCCTTACCCACCTCCCCTTTCAGGGTTTAATTTGTCTTCTGGCCTTGTCAGGGCAGAGTAAGTCTGCTGTGAAAAGTGATATTTGTATGTTTAATACCATTTTTCATAGCCGACTTAGTAGCTAGCTGGGAGGCTGTGAAAAGTGACACTAACATACAAGTATCACTTCTCACGGCAGCAGACTTATTAGCTAGCAAGTCTTTTTTTTTTTTAAATGCAACCCAAAAAAGCTAAAGAAACAACTGTTAAAAAAAAAAAAAGACAAAGTGCAAAGCACCTTATTTGTGTTTCTATTCTGTTTAAGTCCAGTAAATAATAGAGACAGCTGTATATTATTTTTATTATTGGATCTGCACAAAAAAAATACCCCTACATAAATAAATTATAATGATTTGGACATGTATTTGTGCATATTTATTTGTTTTTCCTAAAGTTAATTAAGTATTTTAGGGAAAATTGTCAGAGCAGCCAGCAGCAAGCGTTGGTGGCTGCACTCTGAAGCCACCAAAAAAAATTGTTGCGAGAACCCCTGCCTTAGGCAGATGTAGGTGAACATCTGGATCTGTTGATTGTTTTGCATCATAAGAGTGGGGAGTGAGGAGCAGAGTAACTTGGCATAGCTGAGAGGCAGGGGGCCAGGTAGGGAGTAGGACCAACACATACCATGCAAATAGGTATTTGGGGATGGGGCCAGATTAATGTTGGGCCTAAAATAGCAGAGAGAATAAATGTGGGGAGAGATTAGATTAGGGGGAATGGAGGGGGGGAATCTGAAGAGGATATAGAATGTATTGGGTGTGGTATTAGGTGGAGCAGAATTGTATGGGAAAACTGGGCACGTACAATTGTGAAGGAGTAGAATTGTGGGTGGGGGGCTTGTTTGGAGGCACTGTGGGGGGAATATAGAATTACTGGTTTTGGTTACATAATTAGTGGTCTGTGATGGGAATTGATTTTTGGGGGGTTAGAAGGAAGAATGAAATAGTGGTGGAAGTAAAGAAATCACTTCCATCTAAAATTCATTCTCTTCTCCCTGGGGATATTTTTTCTTCAGAACAATTGAAAACAGATAAACAGGTACAGAAGAGACATCCCACAACCTCACCCAAGGGGAGAGAAGTCAGCAACTATTATTCCATTAACACAAATCAGAGTTTTTGTACTTCGTACACATTCTTCCAGCTGCTTTCCCCTAGTGTGGTAAAAGGAATCCCAGTCATATCTGGAGTAGTGGGAGTGGGGCTGGTATGTATTCCCCAAACACAGGGTTGTCAGATGAGCTGGAAAACTGTGTATAGTCACCAATAACTCTACTTCATCCATTATTGATTTATGTTGGGTTTGGGTTAGCTGAAGTTGGCTTTTTTTGCTGATCTCTGAGGCCTCTAGACATTATTGCTATAAAATGTGAGAAGCATTCAGAAATTTTATGCTTTGCTTGGCCTTTTGGCAGATACTCGCTTTTCAGCTCCATTTTTCTTATGTACCTTTATCTGCTTCTCTTTCTGTGTCTAAGTAGCAGCCTTCTGGTTTTAGGAAGTGCATAGAGTGTGAATACAAAATTTCCCTGCTGGATGGTCACAATTACTATCTGTTTTGCCTCTGGGCAGACTATGGAACATCTGAATGCGACATCTGTTGTAGGATGACACCTTTAATTTGCAATTACTGGATGAGCTCTTTGGACTTTATTTCAGCATATACTGAGATTTCAGATTCAAATTTCACAATCTGTTTCAGGGTTGAGTATCCACTTTCCTAATTCTAACTTTATACATAGCTGTAGTGCTATGCCAGTGTGTATGATGCTGAGTGATATTTAATTTCTTGATTACGTATACTCGTATTCTCTTATGCCCCAAATCTTGGTTTCACGGGATGAAATTCATTTCTCTCCTGTACAAAGCTGGATTACTTGAGCTTTCTGTGGGGTGACTAGTGGGAATTTTGGTTGAGGGGATGGAATTTGGTTGAGGGGACTGCAGGCAGTCCACATGCTGGAGTGCAGCCCCTCTGCATTTGCTCTGCAGCCCTTAAACTGGACTAATGATGGCAGCTACTCCACTCCCGATGCACAGACCATTGGGGACACTAATCACAGATATCATGTCCCTTCCTTAACTTCCCCACTATGCATCTATCTGTTCAGAGACCATCCTGTGGCACATCCTTACAAACCATACAGGTGTGGATGCCTGCTTGCATGGTCGACCTGCCCACCATGACCATATCCATCATGTGAAAGGAAGGGAATTATGCAAGTTGTCCACTACATAAGTGAGGTTGCTCACCCCCCCCCCCCAAAAAGTAAGGAAGCAGTAGATTTGAGGAGAAAAATAAAACATTGACTTGAAATTTTTTTCAGGAGGTTATAATTGATAGTTCTTCGTGGAGTGCTTGCTCATGTCCATTCTGTTAGGTGTGTGTGCTTGTCACATACACGGGTGCCAGAAGTTTTTCCATTCATCCATAGGGGGAATGGCTCTGGTGTCCTCTGCAGTGGCGCACTTATGCTGCAGTATAAGCGGCGCTGCCGGCTCCCCCCCACCTTCAGTTCCATCTTGCCACCGGTGACTGTGCTGGAACGTTCCTTGCTTTGGCAAATCTCCTTGTCCAGAACTGTTCATTGCGAACTTTTCTCCTGTAAAGAATTATTAAACTTGTTAGATAGTTCCCTTAGTGTGTTAGTTAGCTAGTTGTTATTCCAGTCAGGACTTAGCCTAGGGATGGGGTGTGCCCTGGTCCCCAGGCTTCAAACCCTGTGACCGTTGTAAGAAACCGATGCCAGTGAGCGACCCTCACAGTAGATGCTTAAGGTGCTTGGGGGAGCCCACATCAGTGACAAGTGCTAAATTTGTAAAAGTTTCAAGCCTCAGATGGGACATTAGTCTCTGAGCACTACTTACAGAGTTGGCACTGACACTAGAACCGCCCAGGTTGGAATCTGCTCCTAGTACTGTAGCCTCGGTGCGGCGTGCTCTGCCGGTCTGAAGATGGAACCGGTGTCGATCCCCCTTCCCCAGCACTGGCTGGAAAGCGAAGAAAGGCCTGGAGAGGTCAATCTCCCATGTCCCGTAAAGGGAAGGAGTGGACAGGATGGGAGAGAAGACCCGTGAGGAGCTGCTCATTACCACCGTGCGGGAGTCGGGGCCCAGCTCCTGCTGAGTGGGTCAGCTGACCAGGACCCGCTTGCTACCCCAGACAGCATCTTGGGAGTCTGGCACCTGGCAGTGCCATCAACCCCAGAAGCCCTGCAGGCATATTTTCTCTACCGGTGCCGCCCAGACAGTTATGGCAGCACCCCAGTCTAGGGGTAAGCCTGCCTTGGGACCTTTCCAATGGCAGTGTGGTACCACTCCTTGCCTCAGGGAATGTCCCACCAGTGCTTGCCTAGCCAGAGCCACCACACCTCGGACACGGAATGGCCCACTCAGCAAAGTCCCCGGCATCAGTCCTCAGACTCGGGGCACCACTCATCGGGCTTGAGGCGCAGGTCCTTGGTGGTATGGCGCAAGCCTGCTGAGGTGCACTCCTTCCCCAAACCGCAGCAAAGAGAACGCCATAGCCATTCCCCGAGCATTCAGCACCGGTTCTGCACAGGAAGCCGGCAGTCCCGGGAGCCCTGTTACCAGTCATCAGAGTGCTCGTTCGGATCGCAACGACAGCGATGATGCTCCCTTGCTTGGCCATGTTCTTGCTTCCACTCCTGTTTGATGGACCGATCCTGTTGGAGAGCATTCGGTGTCGATCACCATATCACCATTGCTGATTTGCCAAATGCTGACACCAGTCACTGGTGGACCGACCCAAGCACACTCTTAAAGGGAGTACCATTTGACAATCCACGCCTTCAGTCTCCCTGATTTCAGATGCCTCTGACCTTGGCTCGGGGGGCGCACCTCGGCAAGATGCAGACCTAAGGGACTTGCCTCAGCAGGTCCTTCTTCTCTCACCGCGAGTGTTCACTCCTTCCAGAAGTGGTTCAGATGCTCTTCCAGAGGTGGGGAACTTTCCGAGTGGACTTGCCACCAGATGGAACAGGAAGTGTCATCAGTTCTGCTCCCTGTAGGGTCTCTTTAAGGGTGCCCTCGCTGACACTTTTCTCCTTTCATGGTTGGGGGAACTGATGTACGCATTTCCACTGATTCTGCTAGTCAGCAGGGTCCTGTCAAAGATCATGATAACCCACGCTCTGTCTGTCTCGATCACCCCAGTGTTGGCTGCACCAACACTGTTTCGGTACACTGATGGATCTGGGAGTAATTGCCCCTTGGTCGCTACCTGGCTGCCGAGATCTCCTCTTGCACCCAAATCTCACATCCCTCCACCTCACGGCGTAAATGCTATGTGGCTAAACCCAGAGGAAAGGACCTACTCTAGTGAAGTACAGCAGGTCCTCTTGAAGAGGAAAAGGACCTAGGGGTCACAGTGGACGAGAAGCTGGATATGAGTCAACAGTGTGCTCTTGTTGCCAAGAAGGCTAACGGCATTTGGGGCTGTATAAGTAGGGGCATTGCCAGCAGATCGAGGAATGTGATCGTTCCCCTTTATTCGACATTGGTGAGGCCTCATCTGAAATATTGTGTCCAGTTTTGGGCTCCACACTACAAGAAGGATGTGGAAAAATTGGAAAGAGTCCAACGGAGGGCAACAAAAATGATTAGGGGTCTGGAGCACATGACTTATGAGGAGAGGCTGAGGGAACTGGGATTGTTTAGTCTCCAGAAGAGAAGAACGAGGGGGGATTTGATAGCAGCCTTCAACTACCTGAAGGGGGGTTCCAAAGAGGATGGAGCTCGGCTGTTCTCTGTGGTGGCAGATGACAGAACAAGGAGCAATGGTCTCAAGTTGCAATGGGGGATGTCCAGGTTGGATATTAGGAAAAACTATTTCACTAGGAGGGTGGTGAAACACTGGAATGAGTTACCTAGGGAGGTGGTGGAGTCTCCTTCCTTGGAGGTTTTTAAGGCCCGGCTTGACAAAGCCCTGGCTGGGATGATTTAGTTGGGAATTGGTCCTGCTTTGAGCAGGGGGTTGGACTAGATGACCTCTTGAGGTCCCTTCCAACCCTGATATTCTATGATTCTATGAAGAGTAGAAAGCCTTCCTTTAGAACTACTTACATGGTGAAGTGGACAGGGTTCTCCCACTGGGCATCGGAACAGACCATCTCCCCGACGCATTCATCCACGCAATCCACCCTAAACTACCTGCTCCACCTGAAGAACCTGTCTTCCATCAAGGTTCATCTAGTGACCATTTCGGCCTTTCACCCACATGTCCAGGCGAAATTGGTATTCTCACACGAGATGTCAGTCAGCTTCCTAAGTGGCCTTGAGAGGCTCTTCCCACTGGTTTGGAACCTTGGTTCCTCAATGGGACCTCAATGTGGTGCTCACAGGCTCACCCTTCGAGCCTATGGACTCTTGTCCCCTTTCTGACCTGTCATGGAAAGTAGCTTTCCTTGAAGCAATTATATCAGCGAGATGAGTGTCAGAGTTGAAAGCCCTGACCTCGGAGCCACCATATACGGTGTTCTACAAGGGCAAGGTACAGCTGTGACCCCATCCAACCTTCCTGACAAAGGTGGTGTCCTCTTTCCACGTCAATCAGGACATATTTTTTTCGGTGTTCTGTCTTAAGCCGCACTCAACTGCTCAGGAGAGGCAGCTGCACACCTTGAATGTTCAGCGTGCCTTGGCGTTCTACCTGGAACATACCAAGCCTTTCCAAAGATCAACTCAGCTCTTTGTTGCAACAGTGGATAGGATGAAGGGCCTGCCGGTGTCCTCTCAGAGGATCTCCAACTCAATTACCTCCTGCATCCGGACCGGTTATGAGCAGGCACGGGTCCAACCACCGCCTGTTGTGAAGGCCTACTTGACTAGAGCTCAAGCATTAGCGGCTGCCTTCCGGGCACATGTTCCTATCCAGGACATTTGCAGGGCTGTGACGTGGTCTTCAGTGCACATGTTCACGGCGCACTATGCCATCACCCAGCAGGCCAGAGACGATGCTGGGTTCTAAAGAGCTGTGTTAGTCTTCATGTCCATGAACTCCTACCCATCTCCGGTGGTACTGCTTGGGAGTCACCTAACGTGAATG
Source organism: Chrysemys picta bellii (assembly GCF_011386835.1). Taxonomy (NCBI): domain Eukaryota; kingdom Metazoa; phylum Chordata; order Testudines; family Emydidae; genus Chrysemys; species Chrysemys picta. The sequence continues at coordinate 56,826,396 of NC_088793.1, read as the reverse complement.
GACATGAGCAAGCACTAGAAGAAGATAAGACCAGTTACCTTTTTTGTAACTGGTGTTCTTTGAGATGTGCTGCTCATGTGTGTTCCAGGACCTGCCCTCCTTCCCCACAGTTGGAATTCCTGGCAAGAAGGAGCTCAGGGTGTGGGGAGTCGACAGCACCCTTTATATCGTGGCATACGCGTGCCACTCTGCAGAGAGCCAGAGCCGGTACCCTATGGATACCACTGAGGGAAAAACTTCCACCACCAGCACATATGGCGAGCACACACACCTAACGTGAATGGACACAAGCAACATATCTTGAACACCAGTTAGTTAGTTTTTTTCATATCTTTTGCTTGCACTTCTACCCTCCTTTACAGTTTGAAATGTTCTGGGGTTTCTGGATTCATTTCATTGTGATTTGTTTTACATAAAGGAAACTGATGAACCGATTTGTTGTTATATCTCATCCACTAGTGTATGCCCACCCTTTACTGGGGGTGTTGTAACAGCTCAGAACTTTGAGCTTGTGAAATTCTGAAGCCTGGTACAAGATGTATAAACCTAAGAATGGGGATAAATTGCTTCTGATTTGATTTGGAAGAATAAATTATGCCCCTACCTGAAGGTGAGAACAGTTAGAGGCAAGAACAGCACTAAGTGCACCTGAACCCTCTGTGAAAGATCCTGGAATGCACAGGCATGCTTCAATCAATCACGGTCCTAGAAATGGACCATGGAAGCAAATGAAAAGAGTATTTTGAGAGAGTGGGTGCTACTATACATCCATGGTAGAGCCATCTTAAAGTGATGAAAAACTGCTCTCCATCTGGATGCTACGTGTATACTTTGTATACTTCTGAAACTTAATACTTTTTGTATGAATAAATAATACTAGTGTTCCTTGGTGAACCACTGAAATGGACAGTAGAACCAATCTACGGGAGACCCTCTACGGATGAGTAGTGGGAATTCAGGTGAAACAAAATGTTAACTCAAAATGTGAGCTTCAAAGTAAGAGGGAGGGATTTATTTACAGTATCCGTGTGGATTGCGGGAAGGAAGCTGGTATGGGACAATGCAATACGAAAATGTTGAGTTGAAAACCAGCCTAGAAAAGACAGTTGTGGTTTACAGAGAGCAGAGTGTTTTTCTGTTCCTTGGATCTGGCACACTGAATTAGCACTTCAATGACAAAGAAAAGGACAATACTGGCAAAAGGGACAAAACCTAGATGTGATCGCTGCTTTGGAGTGAGGAGCCAGACAAAAGAACCTCTGAGAATTATACAATTTGTTAGCGTCGATAAGCTTTGATTCTTGTCTTCCTAACGATATTTTTAGCAATATTGTCCAGAAGCATGTCTGTTGTTTTTTGTACAGTATTGTATGTGATGCTTTATAGATTTTTTTTTAATATGGGTTGCCATTAAAAGTAAACTTTTATTGTCCTCTCACACATTCGTATGAGACCTCTTCCATTATTTCCTGTTTTCTCTGAGATCATTGTCTGATAATTGTAGATAAACGTTTTGTTCTCAGTGGTAGCCACTAAAAGAAACCTCCGTACCCTGGAAAGCTTATGAGCTAAGTCAGGACAAGAAAAAAAGTAACGAAAGGGTTTGTGGGTAAGGGAGGTCATGTATTACGGTAAGATATATGGCTGATGAAGTTAGTGATGCATATATATCAGGGGTTCTCAAACTGGGGGTCAGGACCCCTTAGAGGGTTGCGAGGTGATTATATGGGGGTTGCGAGCTGTCAACCTCCACTCCAAACCCTGCTTTGCCTCCAGCATTTATAGTGGTGTTAAATATATTAAAATGTGTTTTTAATTTATAAGGGGAGGGGGGTCGCACTGAGAGGCTTGCTATGTGAAAGGAGTCACCAGTTTAAAAAAAAAAAAAAAAAAAAAGGTTTGAGAGCCACTGATATATATATTGAATGTGTTACAGATATTTGGGGAGAGAGACGTTCTTAGTTGGGGGAACACTAGAATTTATACTTTTTATTGTATTATCTCAATTTTATCTAATATACCTTATATTTTAATTTGATTATGGCAAGAGTTTATATTGGGGAAAATAGTGGTCGTTAATAAAGAACCCTGAACTGTGACATTATAGTTGGAAATAGAGGTAACAAAATGAACTTTCAAACAAGGCATGTGAACTGCAGGGTCTATCCCTCACTAGGGGCTGAAGAGATTCTCAGAGCGTAAAGACCTTTAGGGTGTTAAACATGGTTACAGCATCGTTCACCATAGAGGTTATTGAGGCAGATGTATATAGGAATCATTCACCTATTATCGAATATTACTATAAGTATCTTGTATAATTTAGTTGTCATTCAGAGGCATGAGAATTCAGTAATAGTCTGTGTATACCATAGGATGCAGAATACAATTTATAATGATTTTAATAACTTCACTTGTGGTGTTTGTGCAGTGGACCTACAAACTTACTACAGTTCACCAAAGAAGGGGAGTGGGAGTGGCATTGGCATAGGGGGAAATGAAATGTCATTTGTGGCTGGATTAGGTGCATTTCTTCACACTTGGTGATGTTAATAGTAGTTGCAATTTACCCATCATTTACCATTGGTTACCATACAGTGGTGTACGAGATACATTTATTTCCTTTTCCACAATAGAGGGATACTGCAGTATTTGAGATGCCTTTGTCTTAACTATTGCTAAATGTTGGCCATTTCACCAATGTACATCACACACTCGTAAAAATTGTAGGGAATTTCTAAAGATTCTTATTCCTTAATAAATGTCCATTTACTTTATAGCGAGCTTACTTTGCTTTTAAATACTACCAGGGTATATTTCTGCTTTCAGACTCTTGCTTGAGGCATTTTGCAAAGCACTCCCATGTTCTAAACTTTATAGAGGTATCAGAAATGTTCAAGAATGAGAATTACACTGGGAAAATGTTTAGAGAAATAAAACTCTCACTTCTCACTGATGGAAGCTGTTACCAACTATCTGAATTTTTTTAATAATATCTATAAACATAAAGTAAAGTTTAGTCCTTGTCTGAAAACATTAGACTCTGATCTATAAAAAGAATGTACAGTTTAACATCTGGATGACTCAGGATGTCCTATTTATTTGCAGAAACATGGCGTAGATCCTAACTCATTCTCATATACTGCAGGATTTTTTGCTCTGTTATGAAAATGTAGACATGTGTCTTGCAGTGCTCCTTTAATAGGCACGGGTAAAGTATCCACAGAATTAGAAGAGGGCTGTTGTTACTTTGATAACTATAAATGTCTCAGTTGGCTTATATGCAGCCGTTGACCATTCTGATTTTTGTGCCCTTTAACTTTGACATAAAGATGGAATATTCTTGTTTCTCTCTAGTTTCCAAAAGAGTTCCTTAGCATTGTAAAGTAACCTCTAATATTCTTCTATATTAGAACCAATAAAGCAAGTATGGGGTGAATGCATATGATAAGTTGTGGAGAAACTAAAAAAAGGAGAACAAGATTTGATTTGCATTTTCTATCATTCTTGTATTGCTTCAAGAAGAAAATTAGAAGCGACTTGTGATTTTCAGCTCCATGAGAAAGAAGGCATTCACCTTCCTTTTTTCTGTCCCAATCAAAAAACCTTTCTTAAATATTTTCAAGTTCAATCTAATGGGATCTCCATAGATCTTAGGAGTTAGTCTTCATGTTCACTTTTTATTTTCATTGAAGGACTCCAGAAGGTTTAAATTTTATATTCCACAACACTTTAACAAAATGGATCAGAATTAGTATTAGAGTCATAAAGGGAGTCCCTTGTCCCTTAGGAATAACTACTCAATTTGAATATGCCTACTGTCTTCTTCTGTGCAGAAAGGAAATTATCCTTAGATCTGCAAGGCAGTCCCTTGGTGATGTCATTACAGGGTTTTTCATACACTAGTAAGTAGACATGAGTAACTCAGATATTGCTTTTGGATGTCCATTTCTTAATTCAGTGATTTTGAGAAGAGGCTGTTTACTACGCCATGATTTTTAAATGCCGGTTCTGTGCAGGACTGTTTCTCCACAGAGCGTGTTAATCTCAGATTGTAGTGGGAGGAAAATAATTATTCTGTTACTTATAAATTGCATTTCTGTGAGAGGCTCTCTTGATCTGAAATGGTATGCCCAGCTTCCAGTGATGAATGCATCTTCTGTCATGTGTGTAGTAGAGCAAGTTATAGTTAATTGCAGTGATAGATTTAGTTACCCCAGGAGGGGACACCAAATTCCATGTAGTGGAAAGATCTAGCTACATCTCTGGGGGGAAAAAAACACTCAAAAATGCATCTAACAAGTAAGGTGAAAGCTTTTTTGAGTACAGTGCTAAATTTTGTAGCAGGCAGACTTTCACGTGACGGAGTGGCCTGTGGAAATGCAGTATTTGTATTAGTTGGGTTTCAGCTAACAAAATCTCCTAGGATGATTGGAGAGCACTAAATTAATCTTTTGCCTATTTTTTTCGTGTCAGAGACTTCTGTCCCTAAATAATAGCTTCCGTAGTATAAAACTTTGAATGTAAAGACTGAAACTGCATATTATATTTTTTTCCTTTAGAGGTAAAGAAAGTGGTGTGGGTGTGCCTCTGCAGTCAGTATGCAGTGATGATGATTTGTTGGCATTTGTAGCAGTATTGGAAATAGTCAAAAGGTGCTACTGCAGATGGTTTTGCTTAATAGAATTTATAAGCCGTCCTTGTGGGGGAGGGAGGTGGAGATGTTTGTCAGCTATGATGCAATTCTTTTTAAATTCCGAGCAGATCACTCATAAAGCCTGCTCTAGTCTCTAACAATCACTTTGTTAGGTGCCACTGCCTACAGGTTATATGAATGCAAGCACACAAAACATTATGTGATGCTAGAATTATCAAATAATTAGGCTGATTAACATTATTCTAATAAAGATTTAGTTAAATGTATTTGCTATGCTTAAGGACATTACTGGATTTACTCATTTTACCTTTAAACAAATCATTTTATTTAGAATTTTGTAGCAACATGTCACTCAGGCTTCAGGGAGCCAGACAGTGACTTCTGTACTATGTAGCATATTAATTCTCAAGGAAATTAGTCTTAACATTGTCAAAGTGTGCAGTGCTAATAAGTTGCTCTTAAAACAATTTGTTCAGTCTTGTTCACCTTTTTATGGAATTAGGTTCCTTTTATTCAGATTTTTTGAAGTTGCATCCTCTAAATCTGTCTATTTTCCCAGCCTACTCAGTGAAAGCTGAGAAGGTTTAAGTTGTGGAGTCCTTACCAAAACCAAACAAACAGTGTTGAGTCTCCCTGCAGGCACATGCTGAACTGGAAATATTGCTAGTCTTCTGGCTCTCTGAGAGGAAGATGATAATGTACATAATACAAGTTAACCACATAAAGAATAGGCTTTAAAATTGGCTTGCTTGAGAGCCTGCAGGGATTTCTCCTGATTTGCCTTTCTCAGCAATCTTGTCTTCCTGTCTCTACTTATGCCGACCTGTGTACGTTTGTATGTTCAAATCTTGCCTCCTAGGGTACATCTACACTTAGCGCAGTGTGCAGAGTATAGACACTGCATGCCCACCTAGAACATGGTATAAATAGTATAGACCATGATGCATGGCTTAGATGAGTAGTATTATCTTAACCCGTACATTTTTAGGGTTGCCAGGTTAGTTTTCTGCCGGACTGCCCAGTTGAAAAGGGCCCCTGGTGGTGCTGACCAGGCTGTTAAAAGTCCGGTCAGCAGCGCAGCAGGGGCCCTGGGCTAAGGCAGGCTCCTTCCCTGCCTTAGCTCCGTGCAGCTCCCAGAAGCAGCTGCCAGGTTCTTGCGGTCCATAGGCACATGGGCAGCCAGGGAGCCTCCGCATAGTTCCCCCTCCTGAATGCCGGCTCCGCAGCTCCCATTGGCCAGGAACCGCAGCCAATGAAAGCTGAAGGGGTGGCACCTGTGGGCGGGAGTGCTGCACGTGGAGCCTCCTTGGCTGCCCATGCACCTAGGGACCTCAGGGACCTGGCAGCCACTTCCTGGGAGCCACGGTAATCGCTGCCGGGACCCCGCACTCCTATCCTCCAACCCCCTGCCCCAGCCCGGAGTCCCCTCCCACACTGGAAACCCCTCATTTCTGACCCATCCGGAGCCCGAACCCCACCCCAGAGCCCATACCTCCCTGCACCCCATCCCTCTGCCCCAGCCCGGAGCCCTCTCCTGCACCATGACCCCTCATTTCTGGTTCCACTTGGAGCCCTCAGCCCAGATCCCATAACCCTTGCACCCCAACCCCCTGCCCTAGTCCAGAGCCCTCTCCCGCATCCTGAACCCCTCATTTCTGGCCCCACGTGGAGCCCGCACCCTCAGCCCAGAGCTCAGACCCCTACCCCCCCCCCCCCAGCAGTCCAACCCTCTTTCCCAGCCCAGTGAAGGTGGGGGAGAGCGATTGACAGAGGAAGGGGGGGATGGAGCGTGTGGGGGCAGGGCCTTGGAGAAGAGAGGCGGGGCCTCTTGGAAAGGGCAGGGCAGGGATGTTTGGTTTTGTGCCATTAGAATGTTGGCAACCCTACACGTTTATACCCTACCCAATTCTCTGTGCCCAAGCAGTGCTTCCCACATCTATACTGCTGTTTTTAGCAGTGTAGTGTCCCATTCCTGGAGACTTTTACTGCTGTGTGTAGCTACACACTGCAGTGAGAAGTGTGGATGCAGCCTACCTTTCACCATCATATGTAGCTACACATGTAGTGCCTGTACTCTACATGCAGCTGTAAGTGTAGACATAGCCCTAATGTGCAAAATGTTCCCTCATACTGCACTTCCTTGTAGTATGTTCCAAAGAACTCTAGAAAACTGGCCACCTTAAGACTAGCTAATGCGCAGGTTCTGAGCTTTGGTTAAAATTCTACTCCAGGAGATTCAGCCACACAGCTTCCCTCAAAAATAAGATAGTAGATAAATCATCTGGATTGCTTTGAAAAATCTCAGCTGAATACCTCTAAAAATTAATAAAACTTAAAAAAAAAAAACTTGGGTTTGATAATTTGATGTAGCTTTCATATGTACAAATGACAGCCATTCTATCATTCCTTATTAGTTCTTTTAGCCTCAACTACATACTGGTCAATTATCTGATGGAAAGAAAATATGCATAAGACGACACCTTTCCCATATGTTAAATTGGAAAATGACATGTGCCACTTTTTCTCTGGAAGTTAGAAGGCATTCTGAAATACATAGGGTTTATCTATTCAGTCTTTTGAAATAAGCAAATAACTTTGTCTGCATACTTAACAGATGGCATTAATATTAATTATTTCTTTAAATACTGATTGATTTTCTCTCTAAGATATGAGTACCAGTACATCAGATTTCTGGATTGTCTGCCTTTAGTTCAGGTTTTCATTTTTCCTAGTAAGAAAAATGGGCAACCACAAACAGGACTATCATTCAGTACTGGTCTAAATGAGTAGTATAAATTCAGTGATTCTGAAGCTTTCCCTGAATAGGAGGAGTCCAAAACCACCTAGATTATTGTCACCTACTTTCTGTTGCAAAGACTGTTTTCTATGTTTATATAATGCCTAACATATTGAATTCCGCTGGGAACAATAAATGAAGGGTGAGGAAGAGGAGGACATGGAGACTCCTTCTGGATGTGACATGTAGAACGGCTGTGTGATAAAATGTTTCTATAGCAAAGGTTTTAAATGTACATTTTTGTGTTTTGTTTTAGGCTTATGGTATGTCTGCTTTGCCTCTAAACTTGATAAAAGGAACAAGAAGTCCTACTTATGAACGTTTGGAGAACACTGAAGATATTGAAGAAGTAGAACAACATATACTAAGGATTAAATCAAAGGTTTGGTGTTTGTTACCTAACATTTTAGTTTTCCATTTATAGTGTTCCTGTTGCTCAGCACTTCATTATGGTATAATGTTTGGATCACTGCTCATTTTCACAATGTTAGACAGACAGAAGTTAATATTCTCCATTCTTCCAAAGTTAGGTTCTCTCAATTTCTCTTCCAGATGATGGATTCCTTCCATGTGTTAGGACTTGGGTCAAAAATACTCAGTACGATAGCAGAAAATGGACTGTTTACTTGTGCACTAGGGAATGCCTGTTTTTGTTCTGGTACTGGGGGTACCTTACAAAAATGACTTGACAGTGCTCGTTGTAGGTGCTGAAAAAATAAATCAGATTTTGATGATCTCAGAACAAAATAAATAATTATAATTAGTTTTAGTTACTCCCCATTATATTTTACATGAAAGTGTTAAATAGAAAGTGATTTCAGCAATGAGAATCCTTCAAAATGAAAATTTGTGGCAGTAGATAGGTATGTGACGCTTGGTCTTGTGTGCAGATGTGATTTTATTTTGTTTTTTTTTGTTGTTGTTGTTTTTTTTTTTTGGGTAAGGCCAGGTTCTTGTGGCGTAGAGTTCATATCTCAGTTGACACTATTGTTAGCAATCTCAGAAGAAAGACAAATGATTCAATTGACCTGGAAGTTGTACCACCTTTCTCCCCTATAGGTGGTCCTTCCAAGTCAGAGTTGAGGCATGTTGGTGGAACAGTTTGGGGTAGCATCTCTTGTATATAAAAGGAGAGCTCAATCGCTTAGCTACTAAGAGCACTAAATTTACTGAATCCTTTTAAAGAGACTTCCAGTTTAAATTTCTTAGCAGAAAGTTACAATTAAAAGTGTGTAAAAATTATTAGAGCTGCAGCAAACTTGAGATATCACCATAATCACAATGTTTAAGGATTCCTTTTTAAAAAAAAAAAGAGAGAAAAGAAAAATCCCTGAATGGAGAAATGCATTTTTAAATTGTTTTGTATCAAAAATATGTTTATAGTGACAAATTCAATCCTTGAGAATGTTTGCCTTATGTAACCTATAATTGTAGTAAGAGACAGGTTATTATCTAATGTTAAAATCCGCTTGTTGATTGGTTCATATGTTACCTAATACTTCTTGTGATTTATTGCTTATAATATTCATACAACTCATTACTGTGCATTCACAAATTAAAAATTGTATATTTAACTTGCTTAGCTCCTACAGTGTATTAAGTACACTCAAACAGGTTCATTAAATACTCATGCCCAGCATTTTGAAGGTCATAGGAGTTAAATGTTCTTGAGAATTTGTCAGATATAGAAATCTCCAAATATGGATTTGACTGTTAGAGGTGGTTGAACTCCACTGATTAAGGGGACAATTCTGATCTTTGTGTTTTGGAAATTTTTATGCTGAGTGTGTCCTTTAAAGGGTGCTGCTCTGGAATGTATTTGAAAAGATGTGAAATATAGCTGACTTTGTATTGACTAGAAGAAAAAATGGAGAGCTGGAAAGAAAGTATTAAAAATAGAAATGGGCTAAAATGAAATTAGTCTCTTACAAACTGGATTTGCAGTCTTGTATGCAATTTTGACTTCATAGAGCTGCCAGAGCTTGTTATACAAATGTTAAATTTTATTCTTTCATACATTTTTCACAAACTGTTCCATTATTTTCACACCTCCATTTTGATTAGCAGTGCAAAGATGGTCGGCCTTTACCAACAAGGGACAGACGGAACCTACAGCAACTTGAAGAGAGGCTAAGGCTACTTCGAAGGAGAGAGAGACATCTGGAATTTATTGAGAAAAGCTGCTGGACAAAGTTCTGTGGAGCCATGCGACCTCTAAAAGTAAAAAAAGCAAAACTGAGTCTTTCGTTTTATGCCTGCTTCACTGTAGAATAACTATTTCTGAATTTTTTGTTCTTTGCCATTTAGCGCCTTCGCATGAACTATTCGATGAAATAGTCTGGTGGTAATAGATTTTGTTTTGTTTTCCCCAAATCTGACATCTTAAAACACGATAAAATGACTTGAAGCCTCTTGTGTGGCTATTACTGCATCTCAAGTTGTATGAAGCAGTAGCCTGTTACTTTTAATCTGAAGATTGCATCCTTGAAAGATGCATAGGATGTCGCATATATATCTAACAAAAACATAGCTTATGTCCCTTTTTATTGGATAAATGTGCCTTCATTATCTCTTTGAGGGCATCCCAATATAGAATCCAGTAGCTTCTGTACTTAGTTTTGTGTAACCACAAATGTTTACTTGTGCACTATAAGAACAGTCTTATAATTTATGTTGGTCAGTGTGAAATCAAGAAACCGTTAACGCTTAGCACTGATTACCAAGTCAGTACTAGATAATTTAAGTAGTAATATGAACTAGTTGTGGGCATAAGGTCCGATTTGTATGTCTGTGTAGAAGCAGCTTCCTGACCAACTCATTCAGCTCACTCATATGATATGTTTAGTATGTGTTTCTCTCTATAATAAGGGTTGTAAATACGTAAGTATGTATGCTATACCATCTAATTAATGAGTGTTTCAAAAAACAGTTGAAATTAGTCTTTTGACTCTTACATTGATTAATATGAAGAAAGCATCATTAGTGTTTTTGTTCAAGCATAAATACCTGATAAATATGGATTCTATAGCATATTCGAAACCTCCCAAATTAAGAGTTTCAGATATCACTGTCCTGCAAAGAGAAAATGGTCCTTACAAGATGCTTCTTAGCATCATAAGCCATAGTAAGGAAGAAAAGAACTGAGTCATTGCCTCCATGTTCCAGTTTTCTATGCCTTTTCTTGTTGGACACATGGAATCCATATCTCATCTTTCCAGCTTCTAATTCTCTCTTCCCCTAGGCCTGAAGACAGAAAAAAAGCAGAAGTTAGGACAAAGGAGCTCACTAGCCCCATTATGTGCACTACCTCTATCAGTCTTCTGGGGTGAGATCTGCAGGGAATATGCCCTGGAGCCTGCCTGCTTGATCGTAGACGGTGACTGTGTTCCATGTTGGCCCTCCTTTGAGGAAACGGGGGGTGCAGCTTTGTCTCTCTTGGCTTCAGCTGCCAGCTTTAGCTCTGAGGGATTTGTGATTTCTTGTTGGCAGCTGCTACTCCATCTAATTCTCCTTTCTCGGATCTTAGTGTTCTGTCTTCTCTGTCCTGAGTGCCCTACACCTTAGTTCCTGGTCTGATTCTGTGGATCTGTCTGCCTGGTTGTGGAGAGTGGGAGCCCCAAATTGCTAGCCATGGTCTTTCCCACTGGTATGAATTAGTAGCTTTGCTTCCATGTATGCAGTTTTATGGAGAGTGAGGAAAGGATTTCTGTTGGAGCATTAAGTAGGCTGGGTGGGCAGCCTTTCCCTGTTTGGGTATTTGAGCTAGTCCTAGCTAGAGCTCTCTTCCCCCCCCCCCCCCCCAAAGCACTCTGATTGCATAGCAGCGTTCATAGCAGCTTTTGGAGCAGACCATTTTATTCTGTTCTACACAGCCTTCTTTCTTAGCTCTCTGGAGCTGCTTCTCCTCTTCTGTCTGCTGCCATCTCTCCAGAGCCTTCCATTTAGCACCTAAACATTCTCCGTGCTCTCATGCTGCCTTCTCAAGCTTTGGATATCAAGACTGCTGCCTGTCCTGGAGTTTAGGATGATCCAGATGATTTAGCCACAGCTGAAACCCTGGGATTGAGAGACATGGACCTTGCTCTGTCATCAGGTTCTAGAGTCTTGTGAGGGCTTGAAATTCTTAGCATCCTTATAGGATGAGGATTCTCACTCATGCCTCTCTGCCTGCATGAAAACTTCTAAGCTTAACTACCAGCTTAGCTCTGGTCCGCTGCCACCATTTCCCAACTGGATTCCCTCCCTGGGAAGCCTTGAGAAACCTTTCACCAATTCCCTGGTGAATACAGATCCAAACCCCTTGGATCTTAAAACAAGGAGAAATTAACCATTCCCCTTCCTTCCTTTCACCAACTCCGGGTGAATACAGATCCAACCCCCTTGGATCTAAAACAAGGAGAAATCAATCAGGTTCTTAAAAGAAGGCTTTTAATTAAAGAAAAAGGTAAAAATCATCTCTGTAAAATCAGTATGGAAATTAACCTTACAGGGTAATCAAACTTAAAGAGCTCAGAGGACTCCCCTCTAGTCTTGGGTTAAAAGTACAGCAAACAAAGATAAACACTCTAGTAAAAGGTTTCAGAGGTACATTTACAAGTTGAGAAAACACAGGAAAACTAACACGCCTTGCCTGGCTATTTACTTACAAGTTTGAAATAGGAGAGACTTGTTTAGAAAGATGTGAAGAACCTGGATTGATGTCTGGTCCCTCTCAGTCCCGAGAGCAAACACACTCTTAAACAAAGAACACAAAACAAAAGCCTTCCCCCCCCCCCCCCCCCAAGATTTGAAAGTATCTTGTCCCCTTATTGGTCCTTTAGGTCAGATGCCAGCCAGGTTACCTGAGCTTCTTAACCCTTTACAGGGAAAAGGATTTTGGAGTCTCTGGCCAGGAGGGATTTTATAGTACTGTACACAGGACAGCTGTTACCCTTTCCTTTATAGTTATGACAGATGAGGATTCTCACTCATGCCTCTCTGCTCTGTATTGTGAAATGGGAAGTGCTCTCCTAGCTCTTTAATTTTTTGGTCCCTACAGGTAGCAGTGGTAGCAAGCAGATCAAGAAATATGCTGTTTGTTGTGCAATTTGTAGTGTCCCTAACCACTGGCCTTGAAAACTGCAGAGATGCTGGGGAAGGATAGCTCAGTGGTTTGAGCATTGACCTGCTAAACCCAGGGTTGTGAGCTCAGTCCTTGAGGGGGCCGCTTAGGGATCTGGGGCAAAAATCAGTACTTGGTCCTGCTAGTGAAGACAGGGGGCTGGACTCGATGACCTTTTGGGGTCCTTTCCAGTTCTATGAGATAGATAGGTGTAGGGGCTGCTACACACGGCAGAGCCCAGCTACCTAGTTTGCAATGTGCTGGTGTGGGTGGGCTGCAGTTCCCAGCATGCCCTGAATGAGGGAGGGGACCTCTGGGTCGCAGCCCCACAGTGAGTGGAGCGCCCAGTCCGATGGGGCTGGAGGCACCGCAGTTCTCTGCACTTTGGCTGCCAGGCCTGATCCTTATCTGCCCGGGGGCAGGAGCAGGCCCAGGAGACCCGGCTGCGTTGGCTCTTTCAAAGGGTGAGGAAAGGCAGGGCCACTGGCCTGATGGGACAGTAAGAAAGCTGAGTGGAGCCTGTGGCTGGGCTTTGGAGGGAGGGGGTGCCCTGTGCCTGGGTTCTGCGGGCAGGAGATGTGGGTGTTTGGGTTGGGTGGTCCCATGCAGCCTCCTTCAGAACCCCTCCACTACCCCAAAATACCCCCTTCGGCTCCCCCACTCTTCCCCTGGTAGTGTTCTCTATTTGGGAGCTTGAAATTTGGTAACCTGATGGGGACAGGTAAAAAAAACTAGACTAAAAGACCAGAAGGACAGAGTTTTTCCCCAAGATGTGCCCAGTTGGCATGTGTGACACACCCAGACTGAGGCACCCAACGAAAGGATAACAGAGAAACAGGAACTGGGTTGTCATAGGGGTTTCTTTAATCTCAACTCCTGGGGGAAATCTTTTTTGATGTCCGACATACTTGCTGACAAGTATTTTGAAATAAAATATGAAAATAATTGAAACTGGTGTGATTATATTGTGTTATTTTGACAAATAAAATGTGCAGAATCTTAAAATATTTTGTGCAGAATTTTTAATTTTTTTGGCACAGAATTCCCCCAGGAGTAATCATTATGAGGATACCGACTTGCCTTCTCCAGTATAAAAGCCTCCCTCACCCTTAAACTTGTATCAGACTGGAGATATTAAGAGTCATAGAAAGCTAAGAGGGGTTATGGTCAACAAGGTCAAAAATAAGAGTGAACTTAGCTAATGTCATTCGTTAGAACTCTCAACAAACTGAAGAAATGTACCTATTTTATTGTTGGAGCCTTTTTGATATTGGGGGAGAGGGAGGTTCTGACCCTGGTAAGTAACCATTCTATTTTGTTTTTTCTTTCTTCTAAGAAGTTTCTTTAAAGATTAAGCATAATTTGATATTGTGAAGGTGTCCTATCAGGGAAAATAGTTTAAAGCATGAGTGGGTTCCTTTTTGTTTGGATTATTTGAGAAAGCTGGAGGCTTTAGAATAGCATTTGTTTTCATTCACAATACAAAATAAGATGTTAATTTCACAGTAGTTATTTTCACTGAATAACATTTATTGTATATTAAATACTTGATTTGTATTTACAGTATACAATATACATATAATCTTAAGCATTTGTCAGGGGTTTTATAAAATAAAATTTCAATCATTTCACTGGAGATAGTGGGATGTGATTAATTTCTGTACTGTCCAATGAGCACAGTTCAGAAATTGGTCTTAAATTGCTCTAAAATTTATTTTCTTCAGTGTAAAATACTAGATGTATTTTAGGGTGAGAACACAACAGTTCTGTCTTCAGAGTGGAGGAAGATAATTTGCCTTTTTCTTGTGGTAAATGACTATCCCCATTCCTCAGGACAGGAGAAACGTTTCCCAGAAAAACTCTAGTATCTTATCTTGTGCCTGTATGTACTCCTTGGTTACTTCCATTTATTTCCTGCTCAGGTGAGAGACTTGTTGGCAAGTTGTTGCAGGTGGTATTGGAAGTCAGGGTTGGGCCACAATTGCTGCCTGACAGTTGTGTCCTTTTTCTTTTCTGGTGTTTTTCTGCGATCATGGCAAGGCGATTTTCCTCAGAAGTAGTAGTTTCCTCTCTGACATGTCTTGGCCAGTTATCCCTATCTTGGGCTACTGTCTCCTTGTGAGTGGCATTGATGCCACATCTCTTGGTGTTTATCTTAAGAGTGTCTTTAAAGTAACAGGGAGTCCAGTGGCACCTTAGAGACTAACCAATTTATTTGGGCATAAGCTTTTGTGGGTAAAAAACTGTGTAAAAAACACTGAAGATGTTGGCCTCTGTGAGGACACTGACATTAGTGTGGCAATCCTCCCACTATATGTTGATCTTCTGAAGAAAGAGCTGGTGCTGGCGTTCCAGGTTTTTCAGATGTTTTCTATAGGTCACCCAAGTCTCACAGCTGCAGAAGAGAGTTGGAATTACCACTAATTTATAAACTAAAAGTCTGTTGTCTGTTCTGATGTCTTAATTGTCGAACACCCGGTGAAACAATCTGCCAAAGGCAAAGCTGGCGCAGCAGCTTCTGTGCTGAATCTTGACGTCTGTGTCTGCCCTCTGTGAGATGGCTGCCAAGATAGGCAAAGTATTCTACATTTTCCATTTCTTCTGTCAGTGTAAATCTTCCTTGCTGGATCTGATGATTGACCGGGAGCTGGCTGGTGAAGAACTTCTGCTTTACCAATGTTCAGAGTTAGCCCTAGGCTTTTGTAAACTTCAGAGAAGCAATTAAGGGCTGTTTATATATCCTCCCCTGAGTGTGCAACTACAGCACAATTATCTGCTTACTGGAATTTGGTTATTGTTGCCAATACTACTTTAGTTCTGGAACAGAGACTAGAAAGGTTGAAGAGGTTGCCATCAGTCCTGTATTGGATGTGATAGACAGTCTTGGGATAACGTTTTCATAGCTTCTAAGAAAATGGAAAAAAGGGTGGGTGCTAGTACACAAACCTTGTTTTACACCAGTTTGAATGACAAAGGACTCGAAGTAGAGCCACTGTACAGGGAGGAGGCAGTCATTTGGTCATGGAGGAGTCTTACAATGGTGATAAATTTGCTTCGACAGCCAAACTTTGACATGATTTCCCACAGAGCTTCATGGTTGACAGTCGAAGGCTTTGGTCAGATCGATAAAGGCCATATACAGCTCCTGGTGGTGGTCTTGACACCTGGTGGTGGTGGTAACATTTTCCCTGGGATCTCCCTGGCTGCAAAAAACATGTCAGTGGTGCCATGTGATATGCTGAAGGCACTGTGGGAATACTTCCTCTGCAAGAGGGGAAAAAACAGTGATTTAGTAAGATTATAGCAAGAACCTTTCCAGCGATGGAGAGGATGTCAATTCCTTGATTGCCACAGTCATCCCTATCTCGCTTTTTGAAAATGGTGAAGATGTTAGCATTATGTAAGTCAGCGGGGATTTCTTCGGTGTGCCAGACTTTGAGGAGTAACAAATGAAGCTTGTTAATTAGTGTTTCTCCCCCCACTTTCAGTACTTCAGCTGGTATGCCATCAGGAACTGGTGCTTTATTGCTCTTCATTTGTTTAATTGGTGTGCAAACCTCCACAGGTGTTAGTGGGTTGGCAAGAGTTTCCCAGCTTGGGTTCTGAGGGATGGAGTTGATGGTGTTGTCAGTCACAGTCAATTCTCGATTTAGAAGCTTTTGGTAGTGTTCCTTCCAGAGATCTTTGATGGATTCATTATCTTCCGATCTCAGCAGTGTGAGCCAGGCTATGTGAGCTTGATCCATACAGGGTATTTGTCTCTCAAAAAAACCTCCGCAATCATGTCTGTCAGTGAATACTTGGATTTCTTTTGCTTTATTCTTTCACCATTTGTTTTTGAGTTCTCGAATTCTCCTTTGAGCTGATGGAAAGAGCTCTGCTTCTGACTGGATAGTGGCTGGTTTTGCCAGTCGCAGAAAGCTTTTCTCTTCAGGTCCAAAAGGGCTGTGATCTCAATGTTGTTGTCCTCACACCAGTCCTGATGACAATGGGTAGCAAGGCCGATAGATTCCTCACAAACCTCATGGATGGTCTGTTTTAGGTTTTTCCAGTCATCTTCTACACTTCTGTTGTCATTTCCAGGTATGCATATGGTCAGTTTTTCACCGAGGAGTGTTTGGAACACTGAGAATTAAAGTCTTGGGATGTGGTATTGCTGTCTGTGTGATTTGATTGCTTTCTATGTTTTGGTGCAGTCCTGATGAATATGACTGACCTCACCAGGCGGTCGTCAGTCCAGCAATCATCGGCTCCTCTCATGACATGGGTGAGTTGCACATCTCTTAGAGCCAGTGTTCCTACAATGACATAGTCTTAGGAGCTGCCATGGTTTTGAAAGGGGGTTGTTGCCAAGTTGTTTTGTATTTATTGCTTTGTCTGAAGATTGTGTTTGTGATTAAAAGATTGTGTTTGCGCATTTGCCAAGTAGAAGGATGCCATTGGAATTGGTCTTGCCCACTCCTTTCTTCCCAATGGTGCTACTCCATACGTTAGAATCTTGGCCAACTTTTGCGTTGAAGTCCCCCGAGAGGATTATTTTATTTGTTGTTTTTTTTAAATAGATGCCAGAATTTTATTAAGGTCCATGTAGAAGGATTCTTTCTGCTCTTCTTCAGCATCAAGTGTTGGTGCGTGTGCAATGATGATGGTGGCAAATGACTTATTGACCAATTGGATGCAGAGGCTTCTAAGGCACTCATTGATGCAGATGTGGAGCTCAGTTAGGTGGTTGACTAGAAGGTTATTGATTGCAAAGCCAACACAGTGTATTCACCTGTTGCTTGCTGGTTTCGCTTTCCAGAAGAAAGCGAAACACCAGCCTCTTCCCTCAAGTGTCCTTCATCTGCATTTCTTGTCTTGCTGAGAGCAGCAATGTCAATGTTGTACCTTAAGAGTTCTCAGGTGAAAATTGCTGTTTTGCGTTTGGGTCTTTCCGTTTTTGAGTTGTCTAGTTGGGTACGGACATTCCAAGTTGCAAGAAACATTTTTGTTTTTCAACCTCATTGGGAGTGATCCCTTTGGCCTCAGTTATCCAGTCAGGTGTGATGAGAGAGCCTACGTTTGGGGCAACTTTTCTAGCCAATCCCTATATGAAGTGAGCAGAGGGGTTCCTAAAAAGGCTTGTTCAGTCATGACTGATGCTGCCAAAAATGCACCCCATCCCAATCCAGAGGCACATGACAACCATCTTGTGGTCACCACCAGCTCGTGGGTCTGTGACTAGGGACTCCTGGTGATCACTTCACCTGTCCCCGTCGCCATTCACCCATCATCACAGGACTTTTATGGGTGAAGGTGGGGATAAAGTTCTTCCTGTGAAAGAACCCTGTCCATGAGTAGTTTAATGTGGGGAAGCCATTGCGCACCAACAGCCATAAGTCTTGGCAGAAGAGGCACCTGTGTCTGGTGGCAAGGAGGTCCGAGATGACTGGGGGTTTCTTCTCCACTGCAGCCTTCATCCACTTTTGCAGCCATTGAGAGGTGATCCTGCTTTATCTGCCTGCTCTGCCATTCAGGTCTTATACTGGGTTGTGTTGGGCTGCACTTTGGTACCTCGCCTTCAACCTTACTGCCATGGGTGACCCTATCAGGAGCACAGGGCTCCCAATGGCATCACTCTTAGGGTCTTAAGTATATGCAAGCTTCTCCACCACATCAGGGTGGCAGCCCAAGGAGAGTCCATATGGCTTGCATAAAATGAGCAATGTTACCTCCAAGAATATGTTAAAAGCCAAGTTATAGGAACCAAGTATACCAAACAAAATCAAAATATAAAAAACAATCAACCAAAAGCTGAATCCAAACCATATACAGTACCTTTCATCTGGCCATAGCCTTCTGCCAAACTTGAGCTCCAGGATATAATCCAGTGGGGGTAGGAGGGAGGGAGGGATTTGAATGCTTCTCTACTGAGGGAACCCTGCTTCTGGTCTTAAAACAGACACACACATATATCAAAAGTAACCCAGCTGAACTTTACTATTGTAGTGGAGTATAGGATAGGGTAAGGGACAGTTTCTCAGATAACCAGAGTCTAACCTATTTGGAGCTTTTAAATATCACACAATGCAACAGACTTTATACTCCCCCTCCCCCCCTTATATAGTTCTTCTCTCTTTTAATCCACATTTAACTACATTATTTTCATGCTGTGGCTTTTAAATACTTCTGTACTAATTTTTATACTTTGGGGTATTGCATACTCTCAAGTTGCTGATGGATTTTGCATCTTCCTTGGTCAGACATTTATTTTTTGTAGCGTTGTTGGCAAATTATAGCGTAAGAGAACCCTTTACAACTGTTGCTTTCGTGGTATGTGTGATGTGACATGTAAATCCGGAGAATGAGTCCACAGCAAGCCGGTTAGCTCCACCCTGCTACATGTGCAATAGGCACCAGATTTGGAGTGGGTGGGTGAAGTGGAGAGCCCAGCTCAGTGAGGGGCTGCCTGAGGGGAGAGTAGTCCCAGCTGTCACTCTGCAAGAGGCCTGGCTGGAGCAGGGAACTGCTTGAGAGACTTCTGTTTGCCAGCAACTTCCTGTGGGAAGGTAGGCTTGGTGTGGGACTGTTTGATTTGTCACTAATGATGTATCTGATGAGAGCTGAGTAAGTCTGCTGTAGATGGTGCTGTTCCTGAAGGGGATGACAACTAAATAAGATCTTTTGTTTCCTTATGTGGAAGTGGGGACCTCGTGGTGGTTTGTCCCAAGTCCATAAGTGACCAGGTCATATCTCACCAGTATAACGGTTGTTAGAGAAAAGGGCAGGATGCAATTAACTGGGAAAGAGATGGAAATAGTGACGCATGAATACTATAGCTAAAGTTAGACTATTTGATGGTAAAAGTAATTCCAATAGTTTCATTGGTCTGTGATTAAAGACCTGTTAAAGGATCATAAACTTTATGCTTCAAAGTTCCGTATTTTAAAATGGATTTTTTTTATGGATGTCATATTCTCCTGGGAACCTGGGAGTAAGTCTGCTTATATTTTAAATAAACAAATAGCTCATGGATTAAGATTCACTAGCTTTATTTTTAACTTGTGTGAAGGGATACAGTTTTGTTCTTGTTATTTTCCTAAAAATGTGTGCTGCTTGAAGGAGTGTTCCATATGCTTGTTCCATTTTCTGTAATGGGGCAGAGGTTGTAAAAGTTCTGACTTCCTCTGCAGGCCGAAGGATGCTCCATTTTCCTATTCATTTTTCTTGTCCTCAAGATCATTGAATTGTGGGATGGTTGTTATTCCAGAATGTGCCTCTTTTCCAGAGGCAAACACCATGACCAAGACTGCTAGAGGATCGGAATAGTCCTATGCAAGATAATCCCAAGTGTTTGAATTTGTTGCCTGCATGACACTCCTACTGTAGCTCTTGTTTACTGCAGAAGATCACATCTAGGAGCTGAACTCTATCTTCTGTGAAAAAGCCCTGCACACCGTTAGATTATCAAGGTGGTCTGAGTTAGTTCCTAAAAGTCTGTATGGAAAAGAAGGGTGGGTGGGAGATTGTAAGTAACTTAGGTCATACATTGAATTTTCTTAAAGTGATTTTAATGTAAAAATAGTTTAATCTTCATGTGGGTTTGTTACTTTCAGATAAAATGGGCAAAAATTTTCTTTCTATGGAACATAAGTATACTTTTATTTTTCACAAGTGTCGTTTTGACTGTCTTACTGTGAAAGTTCTTTATTTTCAACTTAAACACTTTTTTCCAACAAGAGGAAAGTTGTACTACTACTAGGATTCGGTTGTGGGTGAGGCTGAATGTGGTAAACTTTGTTGATACAAAACTCCAAATCCTTAAAATATAACGTTTCAGTAACTTCCATAGAAAATCTTGGATTCAATAATTTCTACTCAACATTGCTACAATGGTACATTTATTTTTACTTTGAAATGTTAAATACAGGTCAAGATGAGGCATACAAAACCATGAAATACAAGAAATCACTTGGAAGCATTACTTCTGTAACAAAGAAGCAATAGGATCAAACTGTCTCACAAAGATGGGAAGGTGGATGGAGAAGTTACCCTGTTAATAGTCATTTAACTTGTAATTTAACATTACATTAACGTAGGTAACAGGCTGCATGAGACAAATGCTTTCAGATAGTGATCCATGCTATAAAAAGCCATTGGCTGAAACCCAACTTAATCAGCACTTTTACTCTTGGAGGTACAGATGTGATTTGGCACCTGGAGATTAATCCAATTTATTTGCCGTTTTTTAAGAGTATTGGGGAAAACAATGATGCGGATTGAATGGAAGGATCCTTCCCAGAGATTGTTACCTAGTCAACAGGCCTGTCTTACAGGAGAGCATAAACTAGCTAGCTAGAACCTTTATCCGAGAAATAGACTAGTGTAATGGAAAATGCACAACACAGAGCAAAGTTTTGGTTATTTTTCATTCCTAATGGCATATTTCTCTTTATACCCAATTTCAGTCTTATGCTAGGGTCTATTGATGGTAATTACATTGTTTGGCACTATATATTCTCAGCTTTTTAGGTATGTAACAATGACATATACTACAGTATGCCCATGATTTAAGTTTGTCTTTAGGACTTTGAGAAATCAGCTTTCAGTTGAACTACAACATTCTGAAACTGACTGTTGAAAAAATATTCACACTGAAAAAAAATTAAACCAGTTTTTCTACCAGCGGTGTTAACACCATAAATTATTAAAATCCAAAAGAATCTTAATTTATTGTTCACTTTTTTCATTTCTTTGAGCTTCCACAAATGAAAAGCTAGGGTTACCATATTTCAACAATCAAAAAAGAGGACGGGAGGAGCCCTGCCCTAGCCCCGCCCCTGTCCTAGCCCCGCCCCGTCCTGTCCTAGCCCCGCCCCTGCCCCTTCCACTCCCTCCCACTTCCTGCCCCCTCAGAACCCCCAACCCTCCCCCCCACTCCTTGTCCCCTGACTGCCCCCCAGGACTCCACCCCCTCCCTAAGCCTCCCTGCCTCTTGTCCCCTGACTGCCTCCTCCTGAGACCTTCCCCACATCCTAACTGGCCCCCTAGGACCCTACCCCCTACCTGTCCCCTGACTGCCCCAACCCTTATCCACACCCCCACCACCTGACAGCCCCCCCCCAGAACTCCTGACCCATCTAAACCCCTCTGCTCCCTGTCCCCTGACTGCCCCCTCCTGGGACCCCTGCTCCTAACTGCCCTCCAGAACCCCACCCCCTACCTAAGCCTCCCTGTTTCTTGTCCCCTAACTGCCCCCTCCTGAGACCCCCCCACCTGTACCCCTGACTGCCCAAAACCTTACACCCCCAACCCCCAGACAGCCCCCCCGAACTCCCTGACCCATCCAACCCTCCCCCCTGCTCCCTGTCTCTTGACTACCCCCCCCCCCGAACCTCCCTGCCGCTTCTCTGGCCCCCGGCCCCCTTACTGTGCTGCAGAGCAGCGCGCTCGGCAGCGGGGGAGGGCAGCAGGCTCGGAGCTCCAGACGAACAGCTGGTGATCTGTGAATGCAGGGAGGGGGAGGGAGGGAGAGGAGGGGAGTGGTGTCAAGTTTCAGGAGAGAGGAGGGGGGAAGTGCAGGAAGGGCTCTGGCTCTGGCTGTCAGAGCCCGGGCTGCTTTGTAAGCCGCGTGCACGCTCTGCATGGGGGGCGGAGGAGGGGAAGTCCGGACATTGACAAATTCCCCCCGGACGCTATTTTTAACCCGAAAAAGCCGGACATGTCCAGGGGAATCTGGACGAATGGTAACCCTAGAAAAGCAAGGAAGCTTTATTTCAAGTTCTCAAGACTTTGGGTTGCAGACACTGCAGGGGGAATGTTTGTGTGTGTGTGTGGTTTTTTTAGGTTGTATTTTTTTTTTTTTTTTTTTTCAAATAATTAAGGAAAACTTTATTGATCTAAGGTTTTGGAAAGACTTGTCTATACCAAATTTGAATTTTGGGACAGTTTCCTTCTAAATTGTAGCTCAAATTTAATGCTGCTTATATCTTTTTCTGTTGCGAAGTGTTCTGGGACTCTGATTAGTTACTTTTTTTCTTTTGCTACTATTATTTATGCCATTTCATGACTGAGACTAGATTTTTGCATTGTCTCTCTCTACACAGGGCTACCCCTTAAGATAATTCAGAGACCTAGACAGTCACACTGTGTAACACCCCATTTGTGGAGTAGTGCTTCATAGAAAATATGTTGTCCCGGTATCCTTAGTACCTGAAAATTACTTCTTCCATGCCATGAAAGACCATGACAATTACAGTCATTGGAGATGCTTGAGCTAATAGTCCCTGTGTTTAAAAAGTGGACCTTCTGGCATGTCATTCTCCATGAAGTGTTTTCTGCTAGGGAATATTTTTTGTTCATTGGTGCTATAGAGCATGAATTTAATCTTCAAGGCATGTTGCAAGGCTTGTGTTTACCTGGGATTTCCTCAGAGAAGAGTTGAAGGAGTTGGGTAGAATTGAGAACCATTAGTTTCAGTATTTGAAAGGTTCTCAATTATAGGGCTGTTCGTGTTACTGATTCATTGTGACATGACTCTAGATAGTAAAGTCGATTTGCATAAAGATTTTTTAAAATATTTTCCTAAGTGCCAATGATTCATATAGTAGCTTTTATAATCCGAAATAAATGCATTTTATAGTTTATAGCTTTGTGTAATGTTTCTCTGATTAGTATAACTGTGCATGAAAACCCTTGAAAGTTAAATCTTTCTGTAATTGCTTTTATAGCAGTCATAATTCTAAAGTTTTCTGTGTATTTGTATACTATTTTTAATATCTAATCAAAATGTTTTACATAAGGGTATCTCAATATAGAATGTAGCCATTTCAGAGGTTTTTAGAGCACCACTATTCACAGGCTGAAGCAGTTACAAGATGTAGAAAACTGTGTAGTTTTGCTGTCACTAGGTGTGGCGGAGGAAGAAATTTCAGAACAGATTTATAATTCTTAATAGTACAGCAGAAACACAGTGACCAACATGTTCAGGCAAAGTTTTCATTAATTAGTATTATCTGTCCTAACAGAGAAACCTACTAAAATTTCTGGTAAAGAAACACACCTGATTTAAAGAAAAATATTCTTTTTCGATGGAGATCTTCTCTTTATATTTCACTTGCATAGTATCTTTTTCTTAGGTGCAAAATATGTTAAATCAAGTCTGTTAGGTACCCATTAGCACAAATATTCAATTGCATCCACTAATTAAGGCCCAACTTCATATTTGTATTAGACTGCTCTGAGAAGTTGTTTCACAAGGATTTGAATTAAATAATTCAATTTTGCAAAAATTAGTTGTTTCTAATATTGTTTGTAGCTAAGTCAAACATGCAGCCATAGTGGAAACTTTCCAATGTAGTTAAAGTTCCTCAATTATTTTTTTTTTAAAGTACAACCCCAAAAAACTTGCTTTTCCTCTTCTAAAACTCTTAGCAAAGTGGTAATTGCAAGGAGCCTTTGTAAATATGAATGAATAAGGAAACGGAGACCAAATGCATTTTAATCGTGCTTTGACTTAGGATTTTGAAGGGTGATATTGTATTAGAAATCCGTCTTCTCTAAATTATGGGCTCAAAATTATGAAAACATAGGTATCTGGAGTCTGAAGATATGTCCATTTATGCAAGCTGAGCCTCTGGCCACTTGCCTTCAAAGCCCTGTATAATTGTGCTTCTCTCTCCCCCTGATTATTCACCCTCTCTTCTTTCTGTGTTACATCTGTTACCTTCTGTCGTGGTTCCCTGTGCGTGGACTAATCGTCTTGAGCTGGTGCCCAAGGAACCCAGCCCTGCATTCACATAAGGGCCCACTTTTCTTTATGCCTACAAGAAACTGACTCAAAATGACAATGTAAGTGGGGGATATAACTTTGTTAAAAAGGTTGTTAATAACATTGTATTATTAAGATATGGACAGTCACCACAATTACTTTTATATTATGCACCTTTGCTTGGTTCTAGTCTATCTTGTCTTTTTTTAGCTTGACGTCTTTGGGGAAGTGGCCATGCTTTTTTGCACAGTTAACAGTGAAGCAATATCTCCATACCACTGATCAAATAAGTAGTGCCTGTACTGGTTAAATATTTAAAGACTTTACCAGTGAACAGTAGTGAGAACTATTTTAAGTTTCTTTTATACTCTCAGACCCCATTTGGGGGGAGAGGGAGCAGGAAAATTACTGTACCACCCAGATGCCCCAACCTGGATCAAAGTCTCATTGTGCAGGATGCTGCACAAACATATATTAAAATAAGTCTGATTCTATGATACAGCTACTTACAGTTGCCTAAGCCTATAATGTGCTAACCAGAAAGCCTGATGCATTGAGTTTTACTAGCTCCCAGGCAGTTCTCTCCTTACTATCACAAATGCAGTCTGAAAGCCTTTCTCTGATCTCCCTTCATCCCCATCTCTTTAAAAAGGCAGAAAATTAATCAAGTGACCTGAATGTTTTATGCATGTAATTTAGAAATAGATGTACTTTCACTAGAACAAATTGAGGAAAGAAAAAAACTTTCTGCAATTCTACCCACAAACCAGTTTTCTTTTATTTTGTTTTGTTCGCTTTGTGTTCCTTTAAAAAAAAAAATAATGGTGGCTGTGTAGCATAGGTCACGGTTGAGATGGTGGAAAACTCACATTGTGCTTGCCTATAGTATATGCTGGCTGAATCAATACTATTGATCCCTCATAAGAACTAAATTCATCCACAGTTTTAAAATGAAACTAAAACGTGTCCAGTATCTGCATCTTAGGGGGAAAACTGAGCATACCTTTAAATCACTGCTGCAGTCACACTGTTTGAAAGCTTAACTTCAAATCTGTCCTCAGACTCCAGAATCTTAGGACTGTTTGAAAGAAAATTTCATTTGCTGGCAACATTGCTTGATTGACATCACAAGGGCAGAATTAACATCCTACTTTCACTTCATGAGTGCAGAAATTGCTGAAAGAAGAATGTTTCTAGAAAGAGCTGGAGGAATAAACAATATTTTTTGTTTTTATCTGATAATTTTTCTTGGGAAACACATTTTTTTTCTGCTTAAAGATACATATCAGGCACTATATAAGACTACTGGAACTGTATAGTCACCATGTTGTATCAGCCTTGGAATGCAGAATAATGTAAAGTACATGCTAAGCCATCTTTCTTTCATCCTTTATTTTAAAAAAAAGTTGGGAATGCTTTCATATACCTCATTTGTTTTAAATATAAGATGGCAGATTCAAATAGTCAAGCAACAGTAAACCTGTACTGGAAGTGTATTGTGGGTGGATGTGTTCAAGAATAGGACAAATAGTGAAAAATAAAGAGTACAAAGAGACACTTAGAGGGACTATCTCTGAGAGCAAAGTAAGATATCATGCACATTAATTTCTTCTCACTGTGGAGACTGATTACGAATTGTGATACGAACAGATGTCAATCAGAAATTAGACTGACACACTTAAATTAACAAAACAGCTGTCCTCTTTCAATCACTAATGAAATGGGCCAAATCCTTAAGGACCATTGGCATTCCTTATGATAGCACCTTATCTTTGCTATTTCATTTCCTATTGGTTTCTCTTATGACCTTCTTTGATTTAACTATATCTTCAGGCAAGATAATATCATACAGATAAACTGAGGTGGATACGATATTTACAAAAACACACAACTCTCTCACTCTCTGCAGTAGGTTTTGCGAAAACCCATGTTTGTGGCTTTTTTAAAACATAGTAGGTTCAGCTCCTTCTAGAAACCAATGCATGGTTTTGTACTTTAAATATTGGGAAGAGAATAACTGGCAGTGTGTACTCAATGAGCTGTTTAGCAAGTCTGCAGCAAACAGGATGTTTACATAAATCCAAAAGATCAGACGAGCATAAATCTGTTGCTAAATCCTTTTGGCTACAGTTGCTTATTACTACTAATATATGAGATTCTTAACTTAAATCTACTGCTGACTTTTTGGTCCAGGCAGTGATAATCTTTTGCTCAGACTATTCTAATGCCTTCTAGGTAGTCTTCAGTTTTCTCAGGTTCTGTGGTCTGTGATTTAGCAAATATCTTTATTTATTTATCATAACCTCATTTTGATCACACTAGCTCTTCTTTGTGTGTGTGTCTCTGTGGATTTCACTGTCACACGTGGGGCCAGATATTTGTCAGTAGCAGTGTCTGTAGCGGGTACGAATGCATCCTGTTCTCTCTTGTCCCCGTATGAGGACATAAAGGGTAAGGTAAGGTGACTGTCAGGAGCACTAAAAGGGAACTGAAGGTCACAGAGTGTGTTTGCACCATTAATTCTTGACTCAGGCTAAACTTCTTCAAAACCTTCCAAAGTCTTCAGAATCTTTTGTCATCTACTGTATTTGACTACCATGAACTGATCCAACTCATCTGGACCACACTCTATTAGCTAGACCTACCTGAAGAGGATTCCTTAACATGATTAACTCAAAAACTACAGACTTCAAGGCCTATTCATCCTGCAGTGTACTGAATCTCACCGAAAAGTGGGCAAGTAGATTCCCCCCCCTCCCCTGGGAGAATTGCAAATGCTTGGTATGCTTGTCCCTCTCTGGTAGAAAGCTGCAGCAATGGACTATGTACAACAGCAAATACAAATGACACAGCAGCTGTTGAAAGAGATGGTAACCCAACAAAAAGAGTTACAGAAACACCTGATTCAACAATTAATACTTACTTCCACTGTGGGGTCTCATCGGGGCCCAAGTCCCCAGGAGTAACTAACTCAAATGTCTCAGAAGTTAACCAAGATGGGACCCGATGACTGAGTCATTTTTATACCACCTTTGAGAGGGCAGTGCTATCCTCTCAATGGCCTGGTGAACATTGGGCTCTAATACTGGCACCGTATTTGATAGGCTGACTGCACCTGCCCCATCACAACCTGGACCAAGAACAGGACAAGAACTACAAGCAAGTGAAAGCCTCAATTCTAGACTATTTTTAAATCAGACGTTCCCTAAGGGCATCGGACCTTGTATAATAGCTCAAAGCTTGACGGAACATTGCTGGCGGTTGCTCTGCCCAGAGAAACAGTCCAGGGCCCGGGTTGCCAAGTTAATTTTACCTGAACAATTTGTACGGATTCTATCCGGGAGAGGTCAAAAGTGGGTGCTATGACACTGCCCTCAGTCTTTGTTAGACACTGTACGACTAGAAAATTTCATATTGAAGGGTTCTGGGATGCAGAATTTCCCAGAGCATCAACACCCTGCAGGACCAGTCCAAGGGAGGCATGAGTAATCAACTCTAAGCCCCTGAATCGGGCCACATTTAGAACCCCCATCCAGGAGAGCTAAGCAGCCTACTTGATCATGGGAAGGCCCTGGCAAACAGTGGGATGGGGCTGATAGAATGAGGCCCTGCCCAAAAGCCCATCCCATGTCTGGTTGGTTGCAACAGGTTTGTCAGATGTTATAGTGCTATCCTGTGACAAAATTTGCCTCTGACTAAGAATGATGCCTCCAAGGCAAGCTCTGCTAATAACTCCTTTTGCTGCGAGACCCAAAATATAGAATCATAGGTTTAAAAAGGAGTCCAAAGGTCATTTATGTAAAATGCAGGATTTGTTGTCTAAACCATCCAAGACAGATGACTATCTAGCCTCCTTTTGTAAACTTCCAGTGAAGAAGCTTCCATAACCTCCTGAGGCAGTAAGTTTCATTGTCCTCCTGTTCTTACAGTTAGGTTTTTTCCTGAGATTTAATCTAAATCTGCTCTGCTGTAGTTTGAACCCATTGTCTCTTGTCCTGCCCTCTGTGGCAAAAGAGAACAACTTTTTCTCCATCTTTTTTATGACAGCCTTTCAAGTATTTGAAGACGACTATCCTATTCTCCCCCCTCCAATTTCCTCTTTTCCAAACTGAACATACTAAACATACCCAGTTCCTTCAGCCTTAGCTCATACGGCTTGCATTTCTTCCCTTTTGATCATCTTTGTCACTCATCTCTGAATCTTTTCCAGTTTCTCTACATGCTTTCTATACATTAGGGACTAAAATTGGACACAGTGCTCCAGCTGAGGCCTAAACAGTGCTGAGTTGAGCGGTACTATCACTTCCCATGACTTGCATGCTATGCTCTGTTTATGTAACCTAAAATTGCATTTGCTTTTTTTTTGCAATAGCATTGCATTGCTGACTCATGTTGAGGCTGTGATCCCCCACAACTCCCAGATTCTTTTCAGCAGTGCTGCTGCCAAGCCAGTTTTCCCCATGCTGTATTTGTGCATTTGGTTTTTCTTCCCTAAGTGTAGCACATTACATTTGTCTTTGTTCATTTTGTTGTCTACAGCCCAGTTCTACAATGTATCGAGATCCCTCTGAATTTTAGCTCTATCCTCTAAAGTATTGGCAACACCGCTCCCCAGTTTTGTGTCATCTGTAAACTTGATCAGTATCCTCTATATACCTACATGCAGGTTGTTAAACAACACTGGACCCAGAACAGATTCCTGTGGAACCCCACTCTTTCCAATCGGACATCATTCCATTAATAGTTGCTTTGTTTGCAATTTTTTTTAACCAATTATGTATCCATCTATCAAGCCCACATTTCTCCAGCTTACCTACCAGAATGTCATAGAATCATAGGGACTTAGAGATAATTTAGTCCAGTCCCCTGCACTCATGGCAGGACTAAGCTTTATCTAGACCATCCCTGACAGGTATTTGTCTAACCTGCTCTTAAAAATCTCCAATGATGGAGACTCCACAACCTCCCTAGGCAATTTATTCCAGTGCTTAACCACCCTCACTGTTAGGAAGTTTTTCCTAATGTCCAATTAAGGAAAAAGAACAATTCTTCTCCTTCCTCCTTGTAACAATGTTTTATGTACTTGAAAACGGTTATGTCCCCTCTGTCTTCTCTTTTCCATACTAAAACAAACCAAATTTTTTCAATCTTCCCTCATAGGTCATGTTTTCTAGATCTTTAATATTTTTTGTTGCTCTTCTCTGGACTTTCTCCAATTTGTCCACATCTTTCCTGAAATGCGGCTCCCAGAACTGGACACAATACTCCAGTTGAGGTCTAATCAGCATCGAGTAGAGTAGAACTACTTCTTCTCGTGTCTTGCTTACAAAACTGCTGCTAATACGTCCCAGAATGTTGTTCGCTTTTTTTTTTTTTTGGCAACAGTGTTACACTGTTGACTCATATTTAGCTTGTAGTCCCCTATGACTTCCCAGATCCCTTTCTGTGGTACTGATTGCTCCTTCCTAAATGGAGTATTTTGTCATGTGGGACTGTGGACATCAGCAAGGCTTTTGACAGGTATATTATGTCTACCACAGGGATCGGCAGCCTTTGGCACATGGCTCGCCAGTGAAAGCACTACGTGAGCCCTTCTCCAGTCTTCTAGGACTCTCCCGTCATTCATGAGTTTGTAAATAATAATGCCAGTGGCTCCAAGATTTCTTCAGCTAATTGCTTCAGTAGCCTCGGGTGAATAGCATCTAGCCCCGCTGATTTGAATTAATTCAAATTGGTCAAAAGATCTCTGACGTGTTCTTTACTTATCCCGATCTGCATCCCTTCCCCTTTATTGTCTATGGTAATTTCACTAGTTGCCCGGTGACGTTATTTTTTGTGAGAAGACTGAAACGAAGCAGGCATTGAACAGCTCTGCCTTCCTTTCATCTTCCATTACCAGCTTACCTTCTCCATTGAGCAGTGGACCCACACCATCCTTGATCTTTCTTTTTTGTCTGACATATTTGAAGAACCCATTCCTCTTGTCTATCATTTCTTGCCAGCAGTAAATCATTCTTTGCCTTTGCTTTCCTGATTTCGTCCCTATACGCTTATGCTATTCTCATGTATACTTCCTTGGTGACCTGCCCCTCCTTCCATTTTCTCTAGGTATCCCTTTTGGTTTAAAAGCTTCTTGTTCAGCCACACTGGCCTCCTGAGGCTCTTCTTATCTTTCCTCTGTGTTGGAATAGCTTGATGTTAAGTCTCCAATATTACATCTTTTAAGAACTGCCACCCCCTTTGATTCCTTTTCTTCCTAATTGGTCTTTTTCCATAGGACCTCTCCCCCGCCCCCGCAACCCCAAGTTGAAATCTGCCTTTCAGAAGTCCAGTGTCCTTGTTTTGCTGTTCTAATGTCCTACTTTCCATAGGAACTTGAATTGAACTTCCTCCCAAGTTCTGGACTACCTTCATGTTTGCAACTAATTCATCCTTGTTGGTCAAAACTAGATCCAAAATGGAGAAACCCCTAGTTGTTTCCTCAACTTTCTGAATCAGAAAGCTGTCTCCTACACCTGTTAAGAATTTGCAGGACATATTATGTTTTGCTGCAATAGTCTTCCAACAGATGCAAGGACGATAAAATCCCCTATTAATACTAGCTCATGTGTGCTAGCTAATCTTACCTGCTTGTAGAATGACTCATCCACTTCCTCTTCCTGATTTGGTGGCCTAAATTAGGACCTCAAGTTCAAATATGCAAGGGACCAATACCCATGGTGACAGGGATGGTACTCTCTCTGGAACAGAGTACAATTCTCCCAAGTGATCGAGAACTTCGCTCATATGCTCTACTCCATATCTGGAAAAACCCACCTAGCATAACATCGCTTGTGCAACAAGCTAAAGAGAAACTCCAGCCCGTACCATGGAAAATGTGGGGCATAGTCTGGGAAGGAATATAGGCAACGTTAAAAATCGGTGTGATTGAAGAATCTAAAGGTGAGTGGAGAAGCCCAGAGCTCTGGTCCCCAACAGTTTGGTTCATTTTTGCAACGATTTTTGTACAGTCAACTTCATTTTGAAATTCAGCACTTATCTAGTGCCCGTGGTAGATGAACTGCTGGAGCGGTTGGAACCTGGAAGATAGCTTAGTACCATTGATCTCATAAAGGCATATTGGCAAATTCCCTTATCGCCCCTCCTCATGAGAAAAGACTTCCTAGAGACGTTTTCATTTAAAGACCATGCCATTCAGACTGCAAGGGGCAGTGACAGCTTTTCAGTGGCTTGCGAATAAAGTTCTCAACCTGCACTGTCAGTATGCACTGCCTACCTTTGATGAAATCATTATAGCTCCACATATGAAGATCACCTGCAACTTCTGAGGGCAGTATTAGGATCCCTACTAGAAGCCAGTCTCTCAGCAAACCCAATAAAATGTAAATTAGCAAATACGGAGATGACCTATCTAGGATACCACACAATAGGGGGTTGACTTTTGAAGCCAGTAATCAATTAAGTGTAGGCTTTAACCATATGACCAATCCCCTAGGCAGAAAGCCAAATGAGACACTTTCCTGGGCCTGGCAAGCTATTACTGGAAGTTTATCCTGAACTTTGCTTCAATCGCAGCTCCCCAAACAGACTTTATAAAAGACGGTAACGCTAGGGATATTAAAAGCTTTTTTGCAGTTCAGAACTTGAAGACACACCTCTGTTGGGCACTCATCCTTTTTAATCCCAGCTTTCCCCAAGTATTTATATTTACATAAATTCAATTACAGACACTACCATGTTGCCCTGGACACCATGCTTTAACACGATTTTGCAGATGAAGAGCATCCATTCTGTATTTAAGTAGGAAATTGTTCCCCAGGGAGAGGGCCTCTTTTATTATTGAGAACAAGGCGCTAGCAATTAAGTGGGCCATAGGTTCTTATAGGTACTACATGGTGGGCCATCCCTTTTCATTGATCACCAATCATGCCCCTTTACATTGGCTGGATACGATGGACTCAAATCCCCATATGATAAAGTGGTACCTAACACTCCAACCATATAGGTTGAGAATACATCATCATGCAGGAAAGGATCATGCCAATGCTGATTTTTTTTCCAAGGGAAATTGAAGATGTGGGGGACGTGATGGAGTATGCTCTCAACCCAATCAGGAGAAGACTAACCAGCTTCTCTGGGCTCAACTGATACAGAAATCCACCTGCAGAGCCTGCTCCAGCTGGGGGATGCAAGCTTAAGAAGGAAAGCTTGTCACAGGAAAGGGGCAACCAGGCAGAAAACTGCTGTACCACAGAAGTAGTGGAATCTTTCTACAGAGCCACCGAGAGAGAGAAGCAGCTGACAAGCCTCCGCCACATACACAGATTTAATGGACTCATGATAAGCTGATCACTGTGGGGCAGCAATTGAAGATAAACCTGAACTCAGGGTCCAGCTGTGCTGGACTGCCACAAACAAACCAGACCTTTAAAGGAAACCAAGACTGAAGGTCCCCTTAAACGGAAGACCCCCCCCCCACCCCCTCCCCCCCCACACACACACCTGAGATCCTGGAAAGGCTGGAGTAGGATTCCCAAGAAGGGAAAGGACTTTGGAAGGGGAAGAGATCTAAAACTGCTGGAGTGTGACCCTAGAGGAAGGCCCAGGCTATCACAAGGTTTTAACATAATCTAGACACTGTTCAGCATTAAACAGTATTTTAAACAAGTGCCGGGGTTTGACATACAGAGACCTCAGCATGCTTAGTACCCTAGTAAACCCTATAAAATTCATGCCAACGGTTAGAAATTTATTGATTGAAACCCAGCCCACACAAGGAACAGAATCAAAACAAGGTAAAGAACATTGAAACTGAAATTGATTGATTGTTTCGCATAAACAATCAAAACCTATCACTGTCCCTTTCTGGGGACACTAGGGTGACCAGATGTCCCAATAAAATTGGGACCGTCCCAATATTTCGGTTTTTGTCCCGATATCCGCTGGCAGCAAAGATTATTATTATTTTTTTTCCTCAGTCGGCAGGACTCAGGGTTTTTTTTGTTTTTTGCTCAGCTGGTGGGCACCCTCCCCACACCCCTGGTGTCCCGATATTTTCTTCCCCTCATCTGGTCACCCTAGGGGACAGTGAAATGGTTAAAGCCTTGCATTCAAATAATTTTTCTTGGTGGGGTAGAAAGGGTTAGTTCTATTGTTCAATTCTGAATCTAGAACAATAGTCATTTTCCTGCTTTAGACAAAACAGACACAGAAGAGAGAAGATAGTAAAGATGGAGGGAAATATGACTTGTTGATGTTCTCAGGATACAGGCCAGCTGGTCAGTAATGGATGGATGCTTTGGACATCAAGGTCAGCTATGATATCTGTTGCTCAGTGCCCCTGTTCACCTCCCCAGTCAACGACATCATCTGGTTGGTCTGGTTAGGTTCCTCACCTTTACAGGTCCTTCTCAGGCCAGGGTCAGCTGAATGGGCCATCTCATCTTATTATGCTTGTGCCATGCAGTACAGCGAATATCAGGATCAGGTGAAAAGCTGAGAGAGAGGACAGGAGGAAGATTTGAGGTGACGGGCAAAAAGGAGCACGTGAAGGAGGGGAAGACAAAGCAGGATCTCACATGTATCAGGTTGTGGTCCTTGCTCGTGCGGTGATGATGGTCAAGAGTCCCCACTGGGGTATAAAGGTCTGGTATCATGGCAACAAATCCTTCTGCCACTGTGATGGTGAAAGTTAAAATTCTCCTCCCAAAAACATATTTAAGGGCACCCTAAACAGGCCATAGGTGGAATAATCTGTCCTCTTATTCTGTCCACCAATTAGTTGTAATTTCCAACACACCAATTTTGGTTCCTTGATTTCCAATCCTTACTCCTCTTATTTATCAGTCCGAGTTTTGACAGTACTTGAGTGGTATCAGTAGACCTTGTTTAAATTTATTTAATCTTTTTGTCTCCTCACATCTTTTCTTAAACAATTTTGTGTAACAGATCATTGTGACAATACTTAATCCTTTACCAACTTTTCACCAGTTAAGTTAAAAGTTTACCTGAACTGTAAGGCCCAATTATCACAACTTGTCTTGGAGCTGGGGGCCATCAGACTGGCCTGCATAGTATTCCTGCCTGTTCTGTGGAACTTCACAATGCAAATCTTTATAGGCAACATGTCTGTGCTTCATTATATAAATAAGCAAGTTGATGCTCAATCATTCCCTCTTTGCCAAGAAGCCATCCAGCTCTGGATATAGTGTAATCAACACTGTGTAACTCTGCTGGCGGTACACCTTCCAGGTGTCAGCAACAACCTAGCAGACATACGGTGACCAGCCATGAGCAGTTACTGCAGAAATCCATCCTAACCTGTTATGCTGCTTGTTGGACTCCCATCATAGACTTGTTTGCTACAGAGGACACCACCATGTATCTGAACTTCCAGAGGAGGCATGAGCTGGGCTCTCTACCAGATGTCTTTCTCCTTCAATTGGTTTCAAGGACTCCTATTTGCTTTCCCACTGATTCCCCTCTGATCACCAGGGTAATAGCCAAGATCATATGGGACAAGGTCTTGTCCATCATGATAGCCCCAGAGACCGATTTGGTTGTCAGACCTGTTACTGATGTTCAGGTGGCCTCCCATAGACCTTTCACCCTGCCCAGACGTATCTCAGAACCAAGGTCAGATAGTGCACTCAGTCCTCCTGTCATTGCACCTAACAGCTTGGATGTTAGTTGGTTGAGCGCTGCTGACAGACTGCTAACAAGTTCAGGAGATTCTTATACAGAGCAGGAAGACTTCTCAAAGTGGAAAAGATTCTCTATATGGGTTACTTAAAATATTGACCCAGCAGAGGCCCCCATACTGAAGATGCTGGACTAACTGCTGCTCCTGAAACATGGAGTAAGCATTTAACTCCCTTAAGGCCACAATACCAGCATGTCACAGCTCTGGTGCAGTTATACTTGGTTTTCTCACACTGTCCCTCTTCTATACTAAGGGAAGAGCTTTTACAGCAAATTTTTCTTTATCCTAAAGAAGGAGAGAGAGCAACCTATACTGGATCTGAGAAAATTGAACAGCTGATGTACAAGTTGAAGTTCAGGATGGTCATCCTCGTCTCAGTAATCCTCTCTCTAGAATCAGGGAACTGGTCCACCTCTCTTGACCTTCAAGATGCATACTTCCACATATTGATAATTCCACAACACAGGAAGTACATAAGGTTCATGGTCAGAACCAACCATTACCAATATTTTGGTCTATTCTTTGGACTTCAACCACACCAAGGTTTTTCACCAAGGTACGGTATTTCAGAATACTTAAAAAAAAAAAAAAACAAAAAAACAAAACAAAAACAAAAAAACACTATTATATACCGATAACTAGGCTATTGGTTGGTATGGGGGAGAGCTCATCATGTCTGAGTCCATCTGTATCATGCTCAGTTTGAATTTCAGTCCCAGGTTTTGAAACATACAGAAATCCATCTTGAAGCTGGTTCAATAACTTATTGAAGCACTCCCAATCAGTCCATAGCTTATATTCCTCCAGATAAATTCAAGGTCTAAATACCACCATAAGGTTGTCTCTTACTTCTAGGACACATCATCTCGTGTACCTTCATGATGCTGCATGCCAGACTATATTCAATGAATGCAAGGTTGGTTGACCAAACATCATTTGGACCTGTCCCTTTAATAGTAGTAGTCTCTGTAGAAGAACCCTGCAAATGCCTGCAGAACTTGCATCCCCCCCTCTGTCTAGAAACTATAGTGTTAGGATGCTTCACTTTTGTGGGTGGGGAGCACACCTGGAGGATCTTTTGAGTACAAGGCCTTTGCATAGGCATCAGCTTTCCCTGGCGCTGGTGGGTGTTTGCACCCCGCCCCTATTCCAACCCCTTCCCCAAAGTCCCTGCCCCTATTAGATCCCTTCCCCAAATCTGTTAGGTATTGAAGAATTACCCAATATCTGTATGTTGTATTCGTTACTAATGTTTCTAAAATCTCAGTCTTTCTATGTAACAGAATTAAAATATCCATGAGTTCTGATTTTCTTCTAAGATGGAGATTATTTCATATTTAAGACTGCTCAATTTTTTATCATGGTTTCAACTGACTAATTTTAAGTGACTAAATCAAGTTTAGATTCAGAGGAATTGGACTGCTTCTCAAGACTTTAAATGGATGAGAATATTGATTCTAAACAAAATTTAGGTATAATTGATTTTGCAGTACAAGATGTTTATCTGTTAGTTTTAGTCTCTAGCACAGTTATAGCAAGAAGAAATTTTGAATGGGGATTGTAGTGCAATCAGTTATTTTCTTGTACATTGTATTAGGCCTCAAGATACTGCAATGGATTATTTAAAAAAAAACAAACAAAAAAAAAAAACAAATGCCAAAAACCAACCAGCCTTGATGTTTTGCCTCTGCTTTAGAGGCAGCATAAGAACAAGAATGAGTACCACTGCCACCTTAAGTGAAAGAGGAAGGTAAAGAAACAACTTTAAAATAAGAATGTGGGCTGCAAAAAAATCTAAAAGGGAGGCTCCTGTGCCTCCAAGCAAATTAAGTTAATATATAACTCAAATCAAGAGAGGGACTCTATCCACTACTGTTGTATACTACCATTTAGTATGAAAAGTAAAAATACAACCACCTTAAAAGCCCATTTTTTGTAATAACGTTATTCAAGCAGAAAACAAAGTACAAGCATATATAAACTATAAACAGGAAAAAGATGTCTCTGTGCTGAGTCTTATCCCACATCCATAATGATCACCATTGGGCCTATGACATCCAGCCAGGTGACGGGCAGGTCAGTGGTGTAGTCAATTTTACGTTTTAAAACAAAATAATTGAAAAGCAGTCACTTTTCCGCCTATCTGTTTAAACCAGAGTTTTTTGTTTGGCCTGCAGCATTCAACAATGTTGTAACTGAAAATGCAGGAAATGCTAATCTAAGTGATTGTAGTGTTGCCGTCTATGACAGGGCAAACATGACATCCTAAATTTGTGTCTTGTCAGGAGCGCATAAGGGAGGAAATTATTTTCAGATGTTTTATTTTAAAATTTAATTATTTTTAACCTAAGTTTGCAAATATATCCTTTTACTGATTTGGTACAGGCTACATATTTAAAATATTCTAGTTTACTTTTAAAATGAATAACAAATACTATAAATAGTTTTCCAAAAATAGTCCTACATGAACCTTACACAGGCTAACATTATTTCATGCTTTTATAGCTGATTTCTCTATTGTTTTAGTCCTCTTTCCCCTTCTTCCTGATGCACACTGAGCCTTCTCTTTAATATTATTCCATACTACTTCCAGGTTTGTTGCTTGATATTTTCTGTAAGTTCTGTTTCATTACATGTCTACTACCACCTCTTATTTGATCTCTCCCAGTGCATGCCCTTTCACCTCTCAATGTTAAACTCAATCTGCCACTTGTCCATCTTGCAAGTCTGTTCATATTCTCCTTCAGGTCTGTGCTTGCCTTGATTTTATTTACTATTTCTCCAATTTTGTTAGTAAATTTAGAATTCAGGTCTCTTGCTCCTATTTCAAGTTAATTTATATAGATTCTAAACAGGGTTTGCCCCAGTGCCAAATCTCAAGGGACTTCGCTTGTTGTTTTCCAAAATGACCTACTAGTATTTACTAGATAACTTTTGTACCATGATCTCTCACCAGCTTTTATTCAGTTGGTTATCTTAATATTCATTCCCAAATCATTGATTGTAAGTTTTTTATAGCAATTATCAAATTCATTACATTATAGCAAAAAGTCTTATACCCAGAATCTGCCTTTCTTGCTCTTTTTTTTACCAGCCCATCAAAAGGACTCCTCGTGTCTGATATTAAATTGTTTCTGTATATTCACACTAATAACTATTTCTTAGCAATCTTTTATGAATCACTGTAAAAGGTTTTCTGGAACCATGGTCAGACTCACTAGTCTTTTTCTCTGTTATATGATAGATATTTAAAAACTCCATGTAATATCAGCCTTCCTCCATTGATTTAGTATTCTCCTAGTGTTGAGTGAAATTTCAAAGAAATCTGTCAAAGGTCACATTGGTTCCTTATTTTAGGCTACATCCACACTACAAATTGCATGGGGAGTTGTAGAATCTCCATCATTAGGGTTTTTTTAAGAACAAGTTAGACAAGTGCCTGTCAGGAATTGTCTAGTTATTGCTTAGCCTTTCCTTGAGTGCAGGGAACTGAACTAGATGATTTATTGAGGTCTCTTCCAGTCCTACGCTTCTGTGATTGTACAAGCTAGGGGTATGATTTCCCTGCTCATATACAAATACTCATACTAGCTCTCTAGCTGGCTTCAGGTGGGTTTGCATTCAGCACAGCGCAGCCGTGCCTCCACTGCCGTGACACTGCTATTAAAATTCACACTACCTTGAGAATGTTCATTAGCTGGGGAATCACACACCTAACTTGTAGTATCGACATAGTCTAACGTATGTAGTGCCTTGCAATGACTTCCAGCTGTTTCTGG
Source organism: Chrysemys picta bellii (assembly GCF_011386835.1). NCBI lineage: Eukaryota > Metazoa > Chordata > Testudines > Emydidae > Chrysemys > Chrysemys picta. The sequence goes on along the minus strand of NC_088793.1, from coordinate 56,787,614 downwards.
TGACTCATTCAGGTTTGTTTTTATTTTCTGTATTCATGTATCGCTTTCTCTGAGATGTGGAATTGATATACTATACGCTTACATAGCCCTTTTAGTTACATTGCTTAGTCCAGTGCCCCTAAGCATAAGAGTGTATATTTCTCCTAAAAAATAATTAAGGTTTACTGTAACTGTGGCTGCCCTTACTATATTTTCATTATCCACATAAATATTCAGTGCTTTTATTAATCCTACTAAAATGTTGGCTTCAGTTGCATCATGTGGTTAGGAGTTCCACATGTTTATATTAAAACTTCATTTTCAGTTTTTAAATCAGTTGTTTTTTAATTTCGTTGGTTTGGGTGTTTCCATTCGCCCCCTCAAAGTAGAAAGATACAATTTACATTTTCTCTGCATCATTCCTTAATATTTTTAATAAACCTTTTGTCGTGTTTATGACCATTCTACTGCGTAGGAGCCATTGTTGTGGACCAGGACCCCATTGTGCTAGATGCCTTACAAACATAGAACAAAAACTGTCCCTGCCTCAAACAGGTTGGACTCAAGTATAAAACCAAGAGACAACTTAACTAAACAGTGTCTCTTTTCATGTTCTCTTCATATGGTAGTCTCTGTCCAGATGCCTAATATCTTTGTTACCAATCTCTTGATACCTTCTTGGTCTGCTGTTTTCAAATAGGGTGACCAGAACCAAATACATTATTCCAGGTGATGACATACCATCGATATTTACATAACGGCATAATATTTTCAGTCTTCTTATACTGTTTATTAGTGCTTTAGCTTTTGATTTTTTTCATGAATGTCATAGGTAAACATGTATTTCCTTTCTTAAAAGATTGATAACTTAAATGAGGTGCAGACAGGTTAATGAGTTGCCCAGTTCACAAGTGGGTCATGTCATTCAGGATTAGAACTCAAGTCTCCTGACTTTCAGTCCTGGACTCTGAAGGACTACAGCAGCCCCCTTTTCCTTCATAGTACAATTATAGAAGGAGGGGATATCTTACTTTTTATATTTCCTCACTGGGCCAGAGCCAAAAATTATTGAACTCAATATAAATCCTTTCATAGGTCAATTTACAGCCAATGAAGTCATTCCAAGGTACCTTACAACTGTTTCTGAGCACCTTACAATTTTTTAGTGTATTTATCCTCGCAATACTCCTTTGAGGTAGGAAAATATTATCCCTATTTTACAGATTGGAACTGACGCACAAAGTGAGTGACTTGCCCAAAGTCACAAGAGTCACTAGCAGAGGGGAGAACTGAACCAGTTTTGCAGGTCCCAGGCTAGTGTTCTAAGCACCGAATCATCCTTCCTCCCTGAATTAGGCCCTCATATTGTTTTCTTGTAAATACAATTTAGTTTGAAAATGTTTAAGATAAAAAATTCAGGAATTCTTAGTGAATTGTTTTCATTAGTTTTATTTCATTCAAGTTTTAGGATGCCATCTCAGACTGCAGTTGTCTTAAACATTAAAACATGATCCATAACCAGTAAAAACCTTAACACTTTATATGTATTATTGTATTTTAAATATATAACTTTGTGTAAAAATGAACACCAGAAAACTATTAAAGAAATTAAAGTAATACTATTTATTCTTGTGAACTGAGAAGAGGAAAATACCAGTGCTAATATGGAAATTGTATTCTGGCAAACTGTTCTAGAGGTGAATTCTTCTAATATTACTGACATGTTTAAATTCACAAAAAAATACAATATTTTAAATCCATAAGTTATGGATTATTGTATGCCTATCAAGTATTAGAGTAACTTTGGTGTGAACATTTTAAAAATAAGTGTTGTTGTAAAGTGAGTCTTTAAACAGTTTACTGACGCTCAAGCAAAGAAGCTGGTACAGTTTGTTTTTAGTTTTAAAATATTGCAACAGTGTTGGAAGAAAGATCTTAAGTATTGTAATGGATATTCTTATTTAAATGACCGTTTAATGTGTATAGTGCTTATTAAACTAGGAGGAATATTTTGAGTTAAGTTCTTAGTTTGGATATAAAAAAATAGTGTAGTAACTGAATGAGAACTTAATCACTTTAGGAAAGTTATATCAAAGGATCTGATCATACCAGTGATTAAGAGCTGGTCTTCACTACAGGGAGATGTATCCTGCTGCAATCGATGCAGCAGGGGTCGATTTAGTGGGTCTAGTAAAGAACCACTAAATTGACCTCAGCGTGCTCTCAGGTCAACCCCGGTACTCCAGCTCCCTGAGAAGATTAAGGTAAGTCAATGGGAGAGCGTTTCCCATCGACGCAGCACAGTGAAGATTCCAGGGTAAGTTGACCTAAGCTATGTCAACTCCAGCTACGTTCTTCACATAGCTGGAGTAGTGTAACTTAGGTCGATTTATCCTGGTAGTGAAGACAAGCCCTGAGACAGATAAACTATTAGTTGCAGATTACAACATAAACACACATTGTGCACTGCAAAATACTGGAAAACTTTAACAATACTGTAGTTATAAACATTTCTGAATTTAATGAACATCTAGTAATACAAACATCAATAGGAGTAGACCAACATGATATAGATAGAGATAGAGATAAAAGAAATAAATAAAAGGCTGGTTACAGTCAGAACTCCTGGTAAAGGAGTGATAAACTAAAGTCAAGATACACTAGAAAATAGTTTACTTTTGACTATATCAAATGTGAGACAATTCTGGTTCTTTCAGAACATATGTTAGGAATCAGGTAATAGCGAAGATGGTAAATGGAAGAGAGACACACAACTGGGATTACTTCGATAGTCCTATCCGCGGGTACCAGTTATCTCACGGGGGCGGGGGGGGGAGGACAAAGGAGATGGAGAAAACTAATAGCCATTGGACAAAAACTTGGGAGACTTAGTCATAGAAATGAAAAGTAAGTCTTTCTCAACAATAATGTTCCATAGGAACACTTAAGGAGGGGAGATAAAATGTTTGATATCCTAATTGATGGTGTTGGTGGCTGCCGATTAATAAAAATTAAAGCAAACTGGGACTGCGTGACAGTCAAGTTATCAAAAATTTGCATTAATTTTTTTCTGTGGAGTGTCTGACCCAGATCAGTGCTGAAATCAAGGAGTTGATCCTGCAGGAAGACAAGAATTTGACTTAGGGCAACGCATTGGCACAATTTGGATTGAAATGGAATAAGTGAAATTGGCTAAAAACTGCTTAAAATAAGACAATCCAAGGATTTTGAAAGAATGACCTCATAAAAGACAGGAATTAAAGGCAGAGTATTTTTAATTGCCTATTCCCAGATATCTTCCAGTATATTTTTTTCCTGTTGGGAAATATCTGTGGTTCAGAAATGAATCACACAGTAGTACAGGTTAATGTTCATTTTCAAGGCTCAAACTACTTTGTCCAGACATTCTCTTAGAGCTCAGTCCATGGAAATGAAGTTACCAGTGGTTCTGGCTCCCTAAATTCATGTTCAAGGTGACTCTCTAAAACTCTTTCTATGGAATGCAGGAAGTAGATTCTTTGGCTTACCAGTACTTTTTTACACAAGTTAGACATTAGTTTGTAAAAGCTAGTTAGCATTATAAATTATCCACTTTTTTCTAAATTCTCAAAACCCAAACATAACATGAAACCTACTCAGTTAATTTTTTTAGGAGTTTAGGCTAGCAGAATGGCTAAGTGGGTCTTCTCTAAGCTTTTCCTGAAACAACAATTTCCTTTTTTACTTTTGATAAGCTGTTCTGATTTTTATTGTGCATTTTGTTTAGCTGGTGATTTTCTTTTTCCTAGTCTGTCCTCAAAAGTCTTTGAATCTATTTCAAAGACCATTTTCCTTGCTTAGGTGGCTAAGTCTCTCTGAGCTGCACAATATCGTTTTGAAAAATTAAATCCTATGTGGCTTTGAAACGCTAAACATAGCTTTTGAAATACTAAATCCTGCTTGGCTGAGGGGGGACTGGAAGTGTATTCATGTTGCCAGAAGCCTCTTTACTGAAGGAATGCAGAATGGATATTTGGGCCACATTACATTATTTCACTTCTTATTAAACTTATCTCCTGCAAATGAGGTTTTCAACTAGCAAGTCCTTTTTGGCAGTTGTTTATTTAAAAAAAAAAAAAAAGGTAATTTCTCTTCTAGTATTACTATTATTTCCTCCCAAGGTATGGCTTGCCTGTTTTGATTCTTTTCCAGTGGAGAGGACATGCAAAGACCAATTACTAGTGATTGCATTTTTCATAGATCTCTTCCATATGGATCCAACATAGCAAAGGAGGAAATTAAGTCTGTTTCAGTTTTCTGTGTAGGTACAGCCTAATCTCCATTTGGTACATAGTTAAACTTTTCTGTGCTTTTTACTATAGCAAGTATAAGGACACACATTTTTAATACTGAATGTTACATTTGTTCAATATAACCTTTCATGTGCACTTCTCTTACTCTTTTATGTTTCCATGACTATTGGATGGGAGAGCACTGTATCAACTTACAGCACACTACCAAAATTTAAAACATTTCACATTCAGTTCTATGAATAAGGTTTAAGTCATCCCCAGGCAAAAGCAATGAATTCCTTTTTGGCTTAGTTAACTCTGGGGCGGGAGGGAGATACTATTTTAAGTGGTTAAGTGAATACCCTTTACCTTTTTGAGCATTTCCTATCAAACTCTTCACTCATTCATAAGTCATTTAAAACATGTATGTGGAAAAAGTGGATGGAAATACTCACTAAATAAACAAAATAATCCTAGCTCAATTTGGTTAAAAGATTATAGCACATGAACAACCTTTGATCAATAAAATTGATCATAATGTTTTTGTGCTTTAAATAGCAACTTCAGAGAGCATTTCAGCTACATTATAATAATATATCTTTGTTTTAGATCATATGGGGAGTATTTTTCATCCTAGTGGCGCTGTTGTTCACCATTTCTCTCTTCCTGTCAAAGTAAGTATATTGCAGTGTCCATTTTGTAAATCAGTTACACAGATCATGTACTGTATGCCTTTATCTAAGCTAAAATCCATTAATATGCTCTATTAATCGTAAGAGTTGTCTGTTTTACTTTAGAAGTGTTCTGCAGTGGTGTACTTTTTTCTTGCCATATTCCTATAACTGACCATATTGCTATACTTTAACATTATACATCTAAACTAAATTTTGATAAAGCTGAAACAGATAAGTCAATAAAACATTGATTAAATAAATATTGGTCAGTTTATTTTTCTGCTTAACTATCCACTGATGCAGCAAAGAAATTAAGTATAGCTATAGACAAATGCAAATAAAGGGACTACTTATGTGGTACAAAATAAGCATGGGCTTATGTGCCTTCTGGATTAGGGAAACCGTGCTCAACACCTTGCGGGTTTTGAGCCCTCAATTTCCTTTCTGCGTATTGTTTAGGTCCTGGTCACTTGCATGCTTCGTGAAGCTTAAATTATTATAGTCAACTGGAAATCTAAGTAGTTTGATTTTTAAAAATTCTGTTACGTCACCTGTCCCCAAGTCCAGTCCCCCTATGGTGTTTTGGGGTTTTTTAGGTTTAAACCTCACTTTCCCTATTAAAAAATATTTCCCTCTTACCTGTTTATATGAAATAACCATACAGACAAACAGTAGAAACTAAGGGATACATTGTGCAAAGATACATGTGTGTAGTCTCATTGACTTAACGTGAATAACTTAACTTGCATGTTTGCAGGACCAGACCATAGCTGACAATACAGGGGGAGCTATGGCATTCACAAAGTAAAGAAACTTAGTTTTCTTTCAATTGTAACTTTTTTGGTGTTTGTAATGGTTTCTAAAAAATCTTAAACATAAGAGTGATTTTTAATCTGATATCCCTTTAATTGAAACTCGAATAAAAAACGTTTTATGGAGAGGAAAAAAGCCATAATAATTAACCAGTTTTCCCTAATTATTACAGCTTGGACAAAGCTCTACATTCAGCTGGCATCAATTCTGGATTTATAATTTTAGGAACTAATCTGACCAATCCATTGAATATGCTTTTACCTGTTCTACAAACTGTAAGTAAAACAATAATTGGCAATTATTTATTTATTTATTTATTTAATAAGCTTACTAATATGTGCTAAGATCTAGGAGACCATTGCAGATTAAAAGATCTTGTGAGTCTGCAAGTCAGCTAATAGATAACTCAAAAATGCAAAACAAACTTCATTTTTGACATGCTTTGTTTTAATTTAATATTGGTAGTATACTGGTAAATCTGTGGCAATGAATATTATAATAGTAAGTCTTAATAAAATACTTCACTACAGCAATCTCTTAAATATTTGCTGAGAAGTTAAATGAATTTTTTGGTCAACTGTTAGTTTTGCAGATTAGCACATTGAAACACCAAGGCCCTCTTGCATTGTATATGTTGTTGAAACATGGAATCATTCCTCAAGTGATTGTCCAGACCGATTCCACGCTTTGGGCTTATGGCCCCGCACATGTGATCAGATTCTTTTTGAAATAGCAGTGTCCATTGGGGCTGTGCCTGCACCCCGTGAACACTTGTGACCATTGTAGCTGAAGATATGGGGCGGGTTAGCCTCAGCAGTCTCTCAGTTCCTTCTTACTGTCCATGCATGCAAGACAGAACCCTGCAGTCTGTCTCTTAATCGTGCAAGAAATAAGTTAGAGCTATTGTTGTTTATAATTGTGAGACAAATATCAAATATCTGTTGGTTTGAAAAAAAATTCTTGTGAAAAGAGCATTGATGGGGTTTCTAAGGCCCCTTCCTTCCCACCAATCCCTCTGTGCACAAGCCTAAAATAGCCAGAGGGAAATCTCCATGATTCAAGATCTGTAAGTAATAGGAAGGAAATGTGTTAGATTATCTTTTGTTTTAGCTTGTGACTTGTTCCGGCCAAAGGGTTCAAGTACCTTTATACCCACTCACCTCTGGACTCGCTAGTTGTCTCTGCGGCCAATGAAAAAGACAAGCAGGGGCACACCAGCTCAACTCCCAATAATAAAAAGGCCAAAAGACTGGACCTTTTGGGGAGAAAAATTTGTTCCACTGCCAGCCTGCAGTTCTGGGTGGCGAACCATCAGTCCTTCTTGTGCAGATACAATTTTAATTTGTGGGATGCCCTCCATAAGTTCAAGGAATCCCTCCCGCAGGGTCTGGCCCAAGAAATTGGCACCCTGGTAGAGGAAGGCACCACGGTATCTAGGTGTTTCATCCAAATAGCATGGGATGCAGCAGAATTAGCAGCTAGGGTAGTTGCGTTGGCGGTGGTTATGAGGCGCAGCTCCTAGCTTCACACTGCCAACCTTTCCGAAGAGATACAGACCTCGATCCAGAACCTCCCATTCAATGGGAACGGTTGCTTCTCCGAACAGACGGATGTGAAGCTGTATGGGTTGAAGGACTCTTGGGCCACTCTCTGTTCACTAGGCATGCATATGCCACAGTCTGCATGGAAGCAGTTCTGGCCACCCCCACCGCCAAGGCCATGGCAGTCTTGATAGGGGTTTGCAAGGAGAAGGGATAAAGAAATGTTTTAGTTGTCACCGTCCTTCCTCCTCCTGCTCACCCCACAGCCCAGCCCGGCGAGGCATCCTGGGCTCCAGAAGCGCTCAGTTTGAAGGTGCGCTCAAGAGCGATGCCCCAGTCAATTTCCTGGATCCACCTTGTTGTTTCCTCGACCGTCTTTGTCTCTACCGTTTGGCCTGGTTGCAAGTCACTTCGGACCACTGCATGCTGGACATAGTATCTCGGGGCTATACTCTGCAATTTTTGGCCACCTCCCCTCTTCCCCATCCATCTTCAGGGATTCTTCTCATGTCAACTCCTCATTCAAGACGTCGAGAACCTCCTGCGCCTGAAGGCGGTGAAGGAGGTCCCTCGGGACATGAAAGGCAAGGGATTCTGTTCCCACTACTTCCTAATCCCGAAGGCAAAAGGGGGCCTCAGATGAGGAGTGCAGGCTACACACCCTGGATGTCAGGAGGGCGCTGGCCTTCTACATAGATAGAACAAAGCTGTTCAGTAAGTCAACATAGTTGTTCATTGTGGTGACAGACCGAATGAAAGGTCACCCAGTGTCTGCTCTGAGGATTTCATTCTGGCCTGCATCCACTACTCCTATGAGCTGGCAAACGTGCCTCCGCCGGTGATCGGCACACTCGACTAGGGCACAAGCATCGTCAGTGGCCTTCCTGGCACAGGTACCAATCTAAGAGATCTGTAGGGCCACTACCTGGTCATCTGTCCGTACGTTCGCATCTCATTATGCGTTTACCCAGCAAGCTCGAGACGATGCTTGCTTTGGCAGAGCAGTGCTGCAAACTGCAAGATGGTGAACTCCAAGCCCGCCTCTATTGATACTGCTTGTGAGTCACCTAGAATGGAATCGACATGAACAAGCACTCGAAGAATAAAAAACGGTTACCCACCTTTTTCGTAATTGTTCTTTAAGATGTGTTGCTAATGTCCATTCCATTACCTCCCCTCCTGCCCCTCTGCACACACGTAGAATGGAGTGGACATGAGCAACACATCTCGAACAACAATTATGAAAAAGGTGGGTAACCATTTTTTTATGGGGATGGGTCAGCCAGGGGCAAGTCCTCCCCAGCTGGGACTAGCTGAGCCCAGCGCAGGGTCATAGCCACCTGCCGGGGAGTCCTCAATCCCACCCTCCCGCTCCTGCCCTGCAGTGATTTACCTCTCCGCCGGCTGCTCTAGGCACCTGAAATGACACACCTGCACTACTGGGGAGTGGCGCATGACTGCTTTTGAGGCTTCCCTTTGCTTCCCCATCAGAAAGTCACTTTTCTGCAGGAGGAGGGAAGACATGAATTCTGTGCACGCACAGTGGTACAAAATTTCCCCAGGAGTAATTGGCTGTAGATCTAACCAGACCGGACTCATCAGAGCGCTTTGTGCCTCACCTGTAGAGGAAGACTTCACTTACTCAGCCTCCTCAGATGATCGCATCAGACCATCTTCACAAGAATCCGAACTGTCCCTTCCCTGGACAGACGGCGCAGGGAGAAATCCCTTACATGTGCTCATAAGTCAGTTGGATCAGTAAGAGATCTGCAGAGCTGGAATCCCCATATATGCCCTCTTTCCCATGGTCCTATTTGGGCCCCATGGTGGGGCAGTGGGGGACAATTCATGTTAGGAAACCAGCTGACTAGATCTCCAAGTCAAGGTCTTTGTTACCAAAGCATTTGCTGCAGCCAGCTTCATCACAAGTTTCAACTCTATATCTACTAGTAGAGGAGGAACAAGGAGTTAGTGGAGATGATCCAACAACCAGTGGCCGTCTCCCTGGACAGAGCAACCAATCCTAGACCTACAGCCTCTTCAGACAGCAAAGTGTTTTTTGGGACGTAATGAGATTAGCGAATACTCTGGACGCTCTTCTGGAGATATTCCAAATAAAGCTGCATAAACTACTGGACACTTGCTAACCTCTCGGTCAGGTAGAATGGCCCTACCAATTTTATGAAGGGCTTCAGGGAGCAGTTAAGGCAATATGGCACATTTTGCATCTATTCCCTGCAACCCTAAACAAGCCAACAGTATATACCAGGTGCCAGCTAAGGGGTTTGATTATTTCTTCCAGCACCTCACCTGGATCTCTGGGCATCCAAGCCACAATTGAGAGGTCAAATAGCAGACTAAATTTACACTAAGAGAAAAAGATCCAAAGAAGTTGGATCTTAATGGACAGTAAGTATACTCTGCAGCAAGCCTTCAACCCAGGGTTGCTAATTGTCCATCACATCCATTTCAAGGCATGGATGAGGCATTAATCTATCTCTAAAAGGTTCAAGAGCATACCTGTGTCCGCTGGAACTTTGTTCCAGCTCTGGAGCAGCAGCAACAAAGGCTGTCTCTACACTGCTTTCCAGTTTGAAGTAGGGGGTCTGAATAGCAGTGTGCACCCAAATGCTGCACTGTAACTCAACCATGTGGATGCTGTTAGGAATTTGAGTTTCTAGTTTTCATTAATGTCAACTTGTTTAAGGGAGAGTTCCAGTGGAGCAATTTGGCGAGCACTGTGATTCACAACCCCATAGTCCAAATTGTGCAGCAGTGTAAACAAGCCCAAAGACTTCAGTCTTAAATTGGATGCAGGCCTGAACAGCATTTTCAAGAAACCCTTCAGATCTGCTGAGAGAGCACCAGCGTTTCCATCAGTAGCCCTCAATGACCTCTTCAACAGCCCACAACAGGGACAGGCAACCAGAAAACAGTTTTGATGGGATCATCAGGAGCCTGGCTGGACCATCTATGGACCCATCCACTTTTCAGCTTGGCAACTGCCTATTTTATTTTGGAGAGATTGGACCGGGATTACCTTAGAAGAATGGGTCTTTGAAACTGTGAGCAAGGGGTTGTAGTTTCAAGTTTTAGACTGTTCCAATGCCCCCCCTCCCTCTTCAAGGACCCTTCTCATGAGACACTTCTACAGCAAGAAGTCAACTCCCTATTACAGCTGGAATCAATAGAGGAGGTACCTTAAGAATTGGAAGGGAAATGCTTCTATTCCCAATATTTGATCCCAAAGAAGAAAGGGGAATGGAGACCTGCAGCACCCCAGTGCCTTTGTTGGTTGCTTCAGGATGCCTCCATCCTCCCCTCCTTGGATCCTATGGACTGGTTTGCAAGATGCCTATTTTCATATCTTACACTTCCAACGCGCAAAGTTTGTGATTTGTGGGAGGGTCATCCCATTTCTAGTACAAAGTCCCACTGTTCTAGCTGTCTACTGCCCAGAGGGTATTTACCAATATTCTCACTGTGGTGGCAGCCCACATAAGGCTGCAGGAAATCCAGGTGTGTCCTTGCCTGGATGACTGGCTAATATTCCAGCTACCCCCCACTCCACCCCCACAGTAGGTCAAGGACTCAGGATTTCTTTGTCTCCCTAAGACTCAAGGTCAATAAGGACAAATCTATGCTGACCCAGCACACCATCAAATTCATAGGAGCAGTATTGGATACCAGGTTGGCGAAGACAGACCTACCTCAACAGAGATTCTAGATAATGACAGACATGGCAGCTCCACACTCCACCGGTTATGCAAGTGAGAACCAGCCTGAAACTTAAATCATGCAGCATGCCAGATTTCACGTTCATACACTGAAAAGGTATTTGTTCAAATAAAATAAAATCTTATTTGTTCAACAGACATGGTATGGATGAGATGGTCTCCTTCCCCAGAGAAATCCTGTCACCATTAAACAGGTGGGTACCTGAGATGAGATATGCTCAGGCATTCTGTTCACTGTATTAGTCCTGTGAAAAGCTCTGGTTACAAATGCCTCTCTTCAAAGTTGGGAAGCGTACCTAGATCACTTCAAGGTTCATGGGAAATTATCTGCTTCCAACACTACTTTTCACATCAGTGTCCTAAACCTCAGTTGTTTGACTGGCATGCAAAGCATACCCTCCTGTAGGGTCTCACTGTGCAAATGTTTACAGATAAATACCAGAGTGATTACATCAGTAGGCAAGGGGCGGCACGATCTTCCCCCTTCCCTTTTGCCACAAGAAGCTACATAGACTTAGACTATTCAGCATCATATCATCCTAATAGCTCTCCATCTTCTGGGTCTTTTGAACACTGTGGCTGACCAGCTCAACAGAGATTTCTCTGAGAATCATGAGGGGTTCCTCATGGCTTCAGTCCATCAAACAGTCTTCCACAGATGGGGTGTCTGTTGAATGATTTGTGTGCAATGTGCCACAACAACAAATGCTGGAGGTTCTCCTCCAGAGCAGGTGGGAGCTCAGGATTCCTCAGATGCTTTTCTCATCTCTCATTGTGTATGCTTTTCCATTGAGAGCCATGATCCCCCAGGGTCTCGAGAGAGCTCAGGAAAAAAGAGAATGTCAATTTGATAGCCTTTGCAGGACTGAACACTAGAACTGCCTGGCCTCCTCTGGGCTAAATTCTGAAGCCAATTACCTTGCCAATTCTACGTGATCTACTGCCTCAGAGCAACAGCCAGGTCTTCCATCTAGATCTGGAATCCCTGCCCATGAGAATCTGGATGCTGGCTGGTTGACATCTACTATCAAATTGTTTCATGACCGTCCTAAACACCTTTTTCCAGTGTAAGAAGCCTTACCCAAAAGACACCTACCAATGCAAATTGAAACAATTTTCTGTTCGATTTGAACGACAGCACTTTGGCATGCCGGAAATGATGATATCAGATATATTGGCATATTTGCCTTCATTGAAACGGTCAGAACTATCCCTAAGCTTGAGTTAAGCTCATCTGTAGAGTCCTGCGTGGATACAAACATTTGTATCTGCATCCGATCTGTGGACAATTTTTGAAGATATCCACAGATTTGCTGGGCTCTAACAGCTCCACGGGTCACTGTACAGCAGCAGTGATACAGGGCTGTGCCAAGCTCCCAATCCTCAACGGCCCCCTACTTCTCCCCAGAGACTTCCTGCTCTGCCCCCATCATACTTCCTTCCCCGCTCAAGGCAGAGAGGTTACAGTCGTGGGTCCTTGTAAGCAGCACCATCCTCCCAGTGTGGGGCTTGGACACCCCAACACAGCTGTGGCATGTCTAATGCATGCAGAACTGGCCATGACAGACAGTAGCAACAACTTACTCCTGGGGGAATTCTGCGCCACTGCGCAATGCAGAATTTTGCAGAAATTAACATTGTGCGCGCAGAATTTCCTTTCTCGCACAGAAATGGGCTGCAGTGTTGCTGACCACTATTAGAGATCACTGGACCCAGCAGAGTCCAGCTCACATATAGAAGATACTGCCGGGAGTAGGGCGGAGCTAGAGGGTGCTGGCAGCTTCAGTTCCCAGCATTTCCTGAGGGAAGGAGAGGGCGGCATGCAAGCCTGGGACCAAGCATCAGGCTGTTTCTCCCTCTGGATCCCTGGTGTCTGGGCTGGGGGGGGCATAGCTGGGCTGGGAGTGGAGAGGGGACAGGTGTCTGGGCTCTTGGGAGGAGCGACTGCAGGTATCTGGGCTGGGTGGGGGCCTGGGACTTGGCTCTGGGGAGAAGGGGGTATGGGTGTATTGGCTGGGGTGGGCACCCGCAGCTGGGCTATGCGGGAGAGGGCTTACAGGTGTCTGGCCCCCTGGCTGGGCTCTGGGGAGGGGAAGGGGGCAGAGAAACAAGAACTGGGTTGTCATAGGGGTTTCTTTAATTCTCAACTCCTGGGGGAATTTGTGTGTGTGTCTGGTCTGTATCGTTACAGACATACTTGAGGACAGGTATTTTGAAATAAATTACCAAAATAGTTAAAACTGGTGTGATTATGTAGTGTGTTAACAAATAAAATTTGTTAAAATTTTAAAATATTGTGTACAGAATTTTTAATTTTTTGGCACAGAATGCCCCCAGGAGTAAACTACTCTCTTCACAGTGCCTGCCATTGCTACCCGCTAGTTTAAAGTGCAACCACACCTCTTTCAGAATGGAGTTTGGCTCAATCACTTCTGGGAGTTGTAGTTTACCTCCTCCATCTGAGCAAGCTGGGGACTACAACTCCCAGAATGCCCAGCAGGCTATTGCCACATATCTCAGCCCGCTGCTGCATGATTCAAAGAGCTGAGCTGGAGTCTGAGGGCTGGGTGACAGCCGCTTCATTCGGGTGAGTGTGTGCCTTAGAGCCCTGTGTGGATACAAAATTTGTGCACTTGAGCTGCATCCATGGATTTGCAGGGCTCTATTCATCTGGCTGCAACCTCGGCAGATCGTTCCCTGGTGCGGGGTCACACTATGGTCCATCACCCCACCATGACAAGATTCCTTAAAGGACTGATCCATGCCTTTCTGCCAGTCAAACAAATCCCTTCTCCTGGGGCTTTCAAGGTGGTACTTGCTGGCTTAATAGGGCTTCTCTTGAAGTCCATGACTACCTGCCTCTTTTATCCCCTTTCCATAAAGACAACCTTCCTAAAGCCCATAAGATTAGCCAGGAGAATAGGGGAAATTCAGGTCCTTGGGACAAGGACTTCCTATACTATCATTCACAAGAACAAGGTCACCTTGAGGTTGCTTTCTAAGTTCCTGCCTAAGGTTGTTTCAGGCTTTCACATTAACCAGTCTGTTCATCTACCAGTCTTTTTTTCTTAAGCTTCATTCTTCACTGATCAAAGCAAAACTTCATACCTGGATGTGGTTATAGCTCTGTCCTTCTTTCTTCTTTCTTTTTAACCTAGACAGAACTACATCAATCAGAACCTCACCAAGACTGTGTTTCATTTCCAGAACAAATGAGGACAACTGATAGCCAGATATTGCAGAGGCTGTCTAAAGTGGGTTTCAGACTTTAAACATACCTGCTACATCTCAGGAAAAAAAAATCCACCCAGACCATCAGGTCCATTTCACTCCACTCAAGTGACCTCCACAGCTTCTTTGAATAATGTCGCTCTGCCTTGAGATTTGTAGAGCAGTGACATGGAGTTCAGTCTGTAACTTCAACACTCACTGTGCTTTGCTGCAGGCCTCAAGATCAGATGCAAGCTTTGGTAAAGCAGTCCTTCAGTTGATATTTCAGTAGGAAAGCCTCTTACAAGCCACTAAGGACGGGATACTGCTCGCTAGTAACCAAGAGTGGAATCTGTATGGTTCACTCACTTGAAGGAGAGAACGGTTATTTACTGTAATTGTGATTCTTCAAAATGTGTTGTCCACACGTATTCCATGACCCAGCTTCCATCCCTGCTATTTCTAATCCCTGAAACTGGGATTTTTTTATTTGTGAAGGGAAGAGAGGCATCTTGAGATAGCTTCATCCCTTTTACTCTCAGCTATGGTAGCTGGAAAGGTCTCACAGGGACAAAGGCATCGCTCCAACAGACATTATTTCAAAATAATCTGATCTCACGCATAGGGCATGTGCACAGCAGAAGTGGAAAACACACCTCAAAGAACCATTGTATTGTAGGGTAAGTAACCATTCTCTTTGATGAAAAAACAAAAAACCCCACAGTGTGTGGAAGTGTATATGTATAAAAAGTTAGAGTAGACTCTAGTGTTTGTGTGTGTGTTACAGATATCTCAAAAAAAAAATCCTTTACAAGTATTCAGTAGTAAACTGATTTATTGGTCTGATATATGGTATTCTTATTCTGGTAGCCTACCAAAAGGCAAGTTGTAATCGCCCACATAAAATTCAATGGAAAAAAATCTAACTATATGTATTGGTAAAAGCAAAGGGTTTTTAATCAGCGCTGTTGCCTCACTATTCTTTCTCAGTTTCTGCAATGTGCTGGCAACTATAAAGCTCTTGTGTGAGGGAAGAAAAACAGTGCCTGGGAGTCAACACAGCATGTGACTTTTGAATAACTTGTGGCTGCTGAACTCAGTGGTGATGGGATGAAAAAGATTATCCCACTTGGGGTGGTTGTGCCCTGGACTTCAACAGAGGCAAAGAAGATTGTCACTAGTGATTTGGGTTGCCTCTGTTCTGTATACCCAAACTAGGGCAACTTTAAAGGAAGCTAATTTCCAGAGTGTTGGGCATCAATCCACGCTCTGAAAACCAGGCCCAGAAGATTGTGGCTACCTAACCAAGGTGTATGTTGGGTTGGAGTACTTGAGGATCCATCCCCTCTAGAATGAAGATAAACATGCATCATATAAATACTTGTATGGAGTTATTTTACATTTTTAACAGTCACTTTTAGAGTCCATTATATTGTCTATTTTCTCCTTTTTTAAAAAAAAGACATAGGACTAAACATTGTGGGCAGACTTCTGCGAAAAGAGCACTTAAGTCACATAAGAGATCATAGTAATTAAGGCAATAGATAACCAGGATATAAACAAAGTGTTAACAGTAAGGAAACAAGGAAAAGGACAAATTTTGGAAATACTAAAGTGACAGGATAAACTGTACCAAGAGGATGACTGAAGAAAGAACTAAATAGTACATCAACATTAAGATGCTGGGGGCATGCCATGTTTTCCCTATGAATATTATTTATTAACTAGAATTAACCATCAGATCCCTACTAAGTAATGCTCACAACAGTACTTTCTTTAAAAATGTTATGTAAGTGACATACGTTTTTGTGTAGTTTTTTTAATAAAAGGTTTATATTAATTTTGACTTTACTCTACAAATGATATATGAATGTTATATCTCTTATATTAACTCATTTGAAAGAGGCCTCTTGCGCTATTCTAACTCTGGACTTTGCTGTCAATGGAACTAAATAGTCTAGCCCAACTTTTGAAATTTGAATGAAGCAATATCTAATTCAAATTGAGGTGAAGTTTGGAAAAAAATTCACAAAGCTATTCAATCTCTTTTCTAAATTGAACTGTTAATTGTTTCAGCTCTATTTGTAATTAACTGTCTTAAGTTTTAAATCGGGCAGTTTTCCTTCCCTTACCACCTCAAACACTATTACAATGAGAAGTTCTGATATATACAGCATCCCATTGAGCTAAGAAACCTGTTTTTAAAATTAGATGATCAGCCACTCCTGTAATTTGATTGGTGTTGAGTATTTGTTATGTTACTGTTTTCATTTCTTTTTTCAGTTTTTATATATTAATATTCTTCTCTTTTAGGTTTTTCCACTGGATTATATCCTCATTACAACAATTATTATGTATTTTATCTTCACTTCAATGGCAGGGATTCGAAACATGGGTATATGGTTCTTTTGGATAAGGGTAAATATTACTTATTTACTAAAATGTAACATTTATAAATTACTATATAAAAATATTTAAAATGTATGTAACAGATACAAAAGGACTTTGCAGAATTTTCTCTCTACCATGTTCTAAAAGCTAAAATGGTGTGAAGCAAGTATTCTTTTTAAACAATATTACAATCAATTGTTTTAGCAAGAGTTTTAAGGGCATCTACCATGTTTTGAAAAGCTAGATTGTATTTTGGCCTCATGGCCTAGTTAAAGGAAGGCAAGCGGTTTCAACTCGAGACAAAATTGCAGGTATTAAGCCAGCAGAGTCTGAGAGCTTTATGGAAGCAGCACGTTCAATGTATTGCCACCCTTAAGTGTTCAAATATCATGATTTATGTGTGAGGTGGAGTGTAGGGGTGTGGAAGACTGAACGTGTTTGGGTTTTTTGGTTTCTGGTTTTTGAGCCTTGAAGGTGGAAGTCACCTGCCCACAAAGTGTGAGCACATTTCAGGGTCAAAATTCAACCTTTAAATGTGCCTGCAACAATTGGTTGCTCAGAAGAAGACTCCCCTTACCGTTTCCTAACGTTGAGAGTGGAGGAGCTACCCGTCTATTCTCCTTCTCCCTTACCATTATCCTATCTGTTTTCCCTCCCCACATTGTCACTTGTCCACTCGGTCTCCTCCCCCAGGGTCTCCTGTCTCCAGTCCCAGATCTTCTCCTGAACTCCACATTCTCCCGTCTCCTCAGTTTCCTGTCCAAGTCGCTAACCTTGAAGTCCAGGGAGTCGCCATCTTTACTAAGGGCAGTCCCATTGCCACATGCAGCGCCTGTAGGCAACCATCTTGAATGAGGATAGTTTGGCATCAGCCCCACTGAAAATAAAATGAGGTGGTGACAGTCATTTGGAATAAGGAAAACTGCCAATTTTGAAGTTAGAGATCTTAGATCATAGGATATTTTGTAAAATATTGTTGATAGGGTTTGATCATTTGTCATCAGTGATCTCTAGAGGTCGAGCATGATCTTTCACAGCTTTTATTTTTCCTGGGTCCTTTGGTGAATGAGTTCCATCCTTGAGCCACAGGCTCGTTGGCAGACATTGCAGATGGTGTTGGAAGACAAAGTCGGCCCGCGATTGGTGTCTTTCCTTACTTTTCTGGTGTTTTTCTGTGACCAGGTCAAGGCGATTTTCCTCAAAAGTGGACGTTTCCTCTCTGACAAGTCTTGGCCAGCTACCCCTATCCTGGGCTGCTGTCTCCCAGTGTGTGGTGTCGATGCCATATCTCTTGATGTTTATCTTGAGGATGTCTTTTAAATGTTCCTTTTGGCCTCCCCGTTTCCTTCCTTCCTTCCTTTGGTGAGTTGGGCATACAGCAGTTGTTTTGGTAAGCGTTCATCAGGCATGCGCACACAGTGCCCACTCCACCTCAGCTGATCCTGGATAATCAGGGGATCAACATTGAAGATGTTGGCCTCTGTGAGGACACTGACATTGGTTTGACGATCCTCCCACTTTACATTGAGGATCTTCCGAAGAAAGTACTCGTGCTGGCGTTCCAGGTTTCTCATGTATTTTCAATAGGTCACCCAAGTCTCTCAGCCATAGAGGAGAGTTGGGATTACCATCATTTTATAAATTTAGAGTCTAATATCTGTTCCGATGTTGTGATTGTTGAACACCCGGCAAGACAGTTGGCCAAAGGCAAGGCTGGCACATTGAATTCTGTGCTGAATCTCGACGTCTGTCTGTCCTCTGCAAGAGATGGCTGCCAAGATAGGCAAAGTATTCTACATTTTCCAGTTCTTCTTTGTCGATGTAGATCTTCCTTGCTGGGTCTGATGATTGACCGGGGACTGGCTGGTGGAGAACTTTTGTTTTGCTGATGTTCAGAGTAGCCCTAGGCTTTTGTAAACTTCATAGAAGCAATTAAGGGGTGTTTGCTGCCATCAGGACTGATTTGACAACAGTAACATTGAGATTACAGCCCTTTTGGAACAGAAGAGAAAAGCTTTCTGCGACTGGCAAAACCAACCACTATCCAGTCGGAAGCAGAGCTCTTTCCATCAGCTCAAAGCTGAAGTTCGAAGGAGGATCTGAGAAATCAAAAACAAATGGTGGAAGGACAAAGCAAAAGAAATCCAAACATTCAATGACTGACATGATATGCAGAGGTTTTTTTGAGAGACCAAGACCCTGTACGGACCAAGCTCATGTGGCCTCTCACCTCTGAGATCTGAAGATGGTAGTACTCTTCTTAAAGATGATAAAGCCATCAAAGTTCTCTGGAAGGAACACTATCAAAAGCTTCTAAATCAAGAATCGACTGTGACTGACACCATCAACTCCATCTCTCGGCACCCAATCTGGGAATCTCTTACCAACCCATCAACACCTGAGGAGGTCTACAAAGCAATTAAACAATTGAAGAACAATAAAGCACCAGGTCCTGATGGCATACCAGTTGAAGTACTGAAAGTTGGGGGAGAAGCACTGGCTAACAAGCTTCACTTGCTGCTCCTCAAAATCTGGCGTATCAAAGAAATCCTTGCTGTCTTATATAATGCTAACATTATCCCCATTTTCAAAAAGGAAGACGAGGCCAGTTATGACAACTATCAAGGCATTGTCCTCCTCCTCCTCCATCATTGGGAAGATTCTTGCTAGAATCTGACTGAATCGCCTGCTCCCTCTTGCAGAGGAAGTACTTCCAGAGTCCCAGTGTGGCTTCAGACCATCACGAGGCACAAGCAACATGATTTTCGCAGCTAGGCAGATCCAGGAAAAGTGTCAAGAACAATACCAGTAGCTGTATATGGCCTTTATCAATATTACCAAAGCCTTTGACTCTGTCAACTGTGAGGCTCTGTTGAAAATCATGTCAAATTTGGCTGCCCAAGCAAATTTATCACTGTTCTAAGACTCATCTATGACCAGATGACTGCCTCCATCCTGCGCAGTGGCTCTACCTCTGTCATCTGAACTGGTGTAAAAGAATATCAGATTGACAGCAATCTCTTTAACTTTTCCCATCTCTGTGCTAGAACTAATGTAATATCGGCAACAATAACTGATCGCCAGTATCCAGATGATTGTGCTGTAGTTGCACACTCAAAGGAGGATCTGCAAACAGCCCTTAATTCCTTTTCTGAAGCTTGATCGTTTGTATGGTATATGTAGAGGCTTTTACATTTACAGCTATGCCTTGGGGGAGAGGTTTTTTGAATATATTTCTACTGTGTTTTAGGATGTAATTGGGAAAATAATATAAATATCTAGTTTAAAAGCAATGTCCTTTAATAGATATCAAGCTTGATAACCTAAAGAAACAATTATGATCTAATTTTGTACGTTTTCTGTTCTTTGTTTTTTTTTAGTTGTATAAGATTAGAAGAGGTAAAACTCGTCCTCAAGCACTCTTATTTCTCTGTATGATACTTCTGTTGATTGTTCTTCACACAAGTTATATGATCTACAGTCTTGCACCTCAGTATGTCATGTATGGAAGCCAAAAATACCTGGTTCAGGTGAGATTTTTCCTTTCATAAGGATATATATATAACTTACCTTGTTTTAAAAAAGTATTAGAATTGCATATATGGGGTGAGGCAAAGCACAGCCCTGCTATATACCTATTTTTGAAGGGATACATCCATAAGAATCTCCTAGAGTTATTGTGCCTCTGGATATTTTGGAGGAGTGCAGCCGGAGAAACTGTGTTGCATCCTTTTACAAAATGCAGCGTGTAGTTTCTGTGTAGAGCTGTAGAGGGACCTGGTCCTGCCCCCATCTAGAAGGAAATTACAGTTGTTGCTGCTAGCTTCCAGTACATCTTATGCTCCCTCAGCACAGGAACTGCTTTTTATTATTTTCATTATATTCTGATAATGGCCAAGCTCCCCAATCAGGAATAGGGTCCCATTGTGGAAGTTTCTGTATAAACTCATAGTAACAGACAGTGGCTGCCCCAGACAGCTTGCTAATCTAAAAACAAAAACACAAAAGTGGAAGGAATAATAAAATACAAGGTAGTCAGAGCAATGGGGGGGCATATGTTGTGATAATTCAGTTTAAAAAAAAAAGTTTTAAACCTTTGTCTATTTTTTTAAATTATTCCAAAACTTACTTTTATCCTGTAAATGTCCTACTTAACCTTAGCATTTTTCTACAGTATTTATAATTAACATTAAACTTTTCCATTAATTTTAACTACTGCTTCTTTTAACTCTTGCATCCCTGTATTTTGTTATCTTTAAGTTTTGCTGTTTCTGTTCCATACCCTACCTTTTTCTATTTTAAATCAGTTTTGATTCTTGCACTTCATATTTATTGTATTTATCTCTTTCTATTTTTAAGAAAAAAAGGTACGTAATCATCTGGAACTTCAATCTGAGTGACATATGCTGAAGGTCTCATTCTACCAGTACTAATATGTCCTTGGAGTTTCCAAAACTTAAATGTCAATTTCCTAATTCAAAACTATTGCATCCAACATGCATTAGACCTGATATTGACAGATATAGAGGAATTGATCTCTGAATTAAAAATCAGTAGTTGCTTAGGTGCATGTGATCATGACTCAGTTGCTCTGTTTACACATACCACATGTAAAGTCCAAACTAGTAATATGTACTTGGTGATTTAAAAGGGCCAATTTCACAAAGTTGAAAACAATTCTGAACCGAAGGAGCTGGGAGAAAGAATTTAAACACAAAAATGTAAACAGTTGGGAACTGTAAAAAAACATTTTGACTAGGTGCCCAAAAAGTCTGCCCCAAAATTGAGAGAAAACATTACACTGGTTAAGACAGCCTGGTTTAGGTGAAAGCAGCCATTAAACACAAAATGTATAACACAGGGGGAAATGGGGTAGGTGAGAGAAATAACTGTAAATTAGAAGTTGGGAATTGTCCAAAATCAATAAGGGAAGCAAATGGACACTTTGAGAAATCTATGGACTGCCAAGTTAAAGATGGTAAGGAATTTAAGTATATTAGGAGCAGATGGAATCCCAATACTAAATGGAAATGGTAGAATTGTCAATGCGAAAAAGCAGAAGTGTGCAGCAATCTCTTTAAAGTGTTTGGAGAAGACCCAAGTCGTTACTGATCATCATATGATATGAATATAATACTTTTCATTCTAACGCAAGAGGATGCTCAACAGCAGCTACTAAAGCTAGACATTTTAAAATCAGCAAATCCAGATAACTTGCATCAGAGAGTTTTAAAAGAGCTGGCTGAGGAGGTCTCTGACCCATAAATGTTTATTTTCAATAAGTCTTGGAAACCTGGAAATTTCAAAGGAGTGGAAGAATTCTACTGTTGTGCCAATATTTAAAAGTGTAAATGAGGTGACCTGAGTAATTATAGGCCTGCTAGCCTGATACTGAAACTCGACAAAATATTAGAATGTCTGATACGGGCCTCAGTTCAATGAAGAATTGAGAGTAATATAATTAATGTCAATCAACATGGGTTTATGGGAAATAAAACCTGTTAAACTAACTTGAGATATACATATATAATTTATTTTTTCATGAGATTACAAGTCTGGGTGATAAAAGTAATAGTACTGCACAACATTTTGATTAAGAAACTAAAATGATACAAATAAACATGGCACACATTAAATGTACTGAAAACTGATAAGTCTCAATGTAATTGTAAGCAGGGAATCAGTGAGAGTGCTTTTAGTCGGGTCCCACAGGGATTGGTTCTTGGTCCGATGCTATTTAACATTTTATCAATGACATGGAAGAAAAATAAAATCCATTAGAGTTTGCAGATGACACAAAAATAAGAGGAGTGGTTAATAATGAAAAGGGCAGTTCACTGATACTGAATAATCTAGATTGCTTGGTAAAATGGGTTCAAGCAAACACTATGCGTTTTTAATACAACCAAGTGTAAAGTCATATATCTAGGGGGGAAAATATAGGCCTTGCTTATAGGATTTTGACTTTTGTTCTCGGAAGCAGTGGCTCTAGAGATGATTTTGAGGTCATGGAGGATTATCAGCTGAACATGAGCTCCCAGACCAACCCTATAGCCAAAAGCATTGCATTGTCTTGGATATATAATCAGGAGAATCTCATGTAGGAGTAGAGGCTGTTTCCTTTGTATTAGACACTATTTGTAACAGCTGCTGGAATTCTGTGTCCAGTTCTGGTGTCCATAATTCAAAAAAGATGTTCCAAAATTGGAGAGTGTTCAGAGAAGAGTCACAAGAATGATTAAAGTATTGAAAAATGTACTTTGTAGTGAGACTCAAGGACCTCAATCTATCAAACACAAGTTTAAGGGGTGATTTGATCAGTACTTATGTGAGGAACAGAAATTTAATAATAGAGATACCTTTGTCTGCTAGATTGAAGTGATGACCATATCCAATGGCCAGAAGTTGAAGATAGACAAATTAAGAGTAGAAATAAGTCACAGATTTTTAACAGTGAGGATAATTAACTATTAGCAGTTTATCAAGGGTTATGGTAGATTTTCCATCACTGGAAATGTTTAGATCAAGATTGGATGTTTTTCTAAATGGGATGCACTAGTTCAATCACCGCTATTGATCTTGAAGTGGGAGTTAATGTAGGTAAGTCCTGTGGTCTGTGTTAGAGAAGGAGGTCAGACTAGATGATTACAGCTGTCCTTTCTGACCTTAAAATATACAGGTCTATGAATCTATGGATAGTTACCTAGGAAAATCATAATCAATGTTAAACTTAAAAAAAAATCCAAATATGTTATGGTATGGAATTGCTTATTTAGGGCACCCAAACAAGCTTAAGTATCATCATGCAACACCATACATTGTGTTTAATCAAGTGTGTAATTACAAGTAATAGAAAGTATTAAACTAATTTTAAACACACTAATTCTTTTCCAGATTTTCTCCTTCCTCCTCCCCCACATGGTATCATGATGGGAAAGGGATAGATGTTTGGGTGTCATAACAGAGTACTTTTGTATACCGTAACATGCTTAGATTTATTTAAAGTTTAACCTTAGCTTTGGATTACCTGCATGTACAATAAGATTTAGACTTACCGCTTTTTCTAGGAGTTGGGCCATTGAGGATAAAAGACCCGTTAAGGAATTGCTGCCTTTCAGAGGCTCAACCACCTAGCTTAGTTGTAGTTGCTCAACTACATCTCACTGACCAGTGTATGTCTCGGCCCCACCTCAGCAGACCCTCTGACATATATGCCCTCTGAATTCCCAAGTCCAATATCATTGCTCTCACAGTTCACCTGTACTCCTGCCTCACTCCCAGGACAGTACTGTCTGGGTGCATAGTGGAGTCAATGCAGCAGTACCTGAGGCCTTGTCTACACTTACTGGGGATCAACGCTGCTGCGATTGATACAGCAGAGGTCGATTTAGCAGGTCTAGTGAAGACGCACTAAATCAACCGCAGAGCACTCTCCAGTCGACTCCGGTACTCCACCGGAATGAGCAGAGTAAGGTAAGTCGATGGGAGAGCGTCTCCCGTCAACGCAGCATGGTGTAGACACCGTGGTAAGTCGACCTAAGCTACGTCAACTCCAGCTACGTTATTCACAAGGCCTTAGTGTCACATGGTAAATGTTCTCTAGTAATGGAGAAGAGTAGATCATATTTTTCCTATTGTCTTTCATCTAGCAGGGAGCCAACACATTTGCAGATGACCTGAGCTGCAATCAATAGGGTCCACTCACTGGTCACTGAAAGACATCTGATTTTTTTGTTCAGCAAATGCGGTTGTCTTATAAATTTGTTTGCCAACAAAGAGCAACTACCTGGGAGACCTTAGTTCCTTATTAGATGCCTTAGTCTAGCCCAAGTAATACTTTTTTATTGAGACAATTCTGAATTCTTAAAAAGGCAGTACTTTTCCAGAACAAAGAAATTTAAAAATCCATTCAGCAATAAAATTACTACAAGAGAATTCATGTTAAAGATGTTCTTTCTCAAGCTGATGAGCCTTATGGTTTTGGCAGCATATGTACTTTAGTATGTCATGTCATGCTAGCCAAATACAGACAGCAATATTTTGAAATTTATACAGCCAGGGATGTATTCCTATCCCTTACATGGTGGACTCAGCATCTCTCTGCCCTGGAAGGAGATGCTTTCAACTTTCCAGCTCCGTCAGTCCCAGTCACCTCTGACACTTACATTCTAGGCTGGTGTAGCTATTCTGAGGATTTGTAAACTCAGTCACGTGAATTTCTGGGAAGAAAAAACTTCATGTCAACATCTAGAATTAAGGCCATTATATTGGGCTCTCAAGACCTTTCTCCATCTTCTACTGGCAGAGTGAATCAAGTACTTACTGACAACATTGCAGATGTCTTATGTGAACAATTAAGGGGAGCACCTTCCAGCTAGCTATGCAGAGAGGCCATAGCTCTGTTGGATGGTCCATAGTACACAGTACATGAAATTTATCCATTTGGTAGCCAAATTTATCCATTTGGTTGCAGGGAAGGACTATATTACTGGCAGATCAGCTGAGCAGTGACTTACACAATCAACATTTGTTGTCACTCAAGAACTCAGTAGCAAACATCTCCCTATGGGTATATGTGGAGATGGACCGACATGCAACAAGATGCAACACCAAATGTTAGAGGTTTTGCTTCAGAGTAGGAGCAGCTAATCAGCCCATAATAGGTGGGTTTCTCCTAGACTAAATGGGGACTTTTTCTAAGTCAGGAGAACCAGACAAGAGGAAAGCCAAGGTTATTGTGATTCCAAGGCCTAGATAAGATAAGTGTCTCTCTGATGTCCTGCAAGAGTTGCAAGGAGTTACTCTCTCCTCCCCTGTGCCCCCGAACACATAATTTCAGACCTGTTGTCCCCAGTAGAGAGGCCATAATTCCCATATGGACACAGACTCTCTCCACTTGACAGCATGGGCTATAGAGATTTGACAGATCTAGAACTGTCCTGTTTGGAAAAGGTCCAGGAGATTCTATTAAAGCAATCAACTTGCCTGTTATGATTGTAAGTGGAAAAGGTTCTCTTTGTGGGCAACCAGCAATAACATAAACCCAGCTTCAGTTCCCATTTAATCTATACTTGTGTATTTACTTCATGTGATATGCTTGGGATTTTCCATACTGTCAGTAAAAGTACATCTCCAGTTGATCAAAATAATGTATCCAGCTATAATTTAGTTAAAAGGTTATTGAACAGATCTGTCTTTTGGTTAGAGAATCCATTCTTACATGGGACCTAAATTTTATATGTAATTAGCTTGTGAAACTCCTCTGAACCAATTGGAGAATGTTTCCTGTTTCATCTCTCAATTAAGACAGCCTTTGAAAAGATATATGTAGGAAACTGTCCTGTACTGGCAATGGCATGAGCTAGGGTTTTTCCCAGCTGAAATTTGATTGTATGGATACATTGACATGCAAGCAGTTGCCAATTTTCAGCAGTTCTTAACATGTCTTCAAAAAGCTTTCGCGTACATAAGGTGGTGTAATTTAAATAATTGAAAACTAAATTGGTTACTACATGAGCCTTGAATATAAAAGTCAAAACTGAGAATTATATTCCCTGCTTTTTCTTAGCTGTGGTTGAAGTATTTTTTAAACTTCTGCTGGTGTTTCTTGCATATTGTAAAAATTAATTTGTTCTGTGAGTTTAATCTGTTCTTAGTACCCTGCTTATGTAGAAATCAGAATTCAATTTTAAGTGTGTTTTCATGTGTATACTGGAGTTAATTTGCTGTTCCCATTTCTCCATTGTAATCTTTCTTCCTATGCTTTCAAATTCCAATTAATCTGTAAATATCCTTATTGGGAAACAATATTTCCGTAGACACGTTCAGCAATTCTGTAACTTTTGATTCTTTTGATTCTTCAACTTCCCATCCTTTTTAATGTTCAAAACCTTAAAACCTTGAGACAAAAGTATCTTGAAGTGGAAGCAATGGCTTGTGCAATTTTCTTTACAGTAAAAAGGAAGAGGATTGATTAGGAGGGAAAGATGGCCTTGTGGTTAAAGCATTGGACCGGGACTAATGCAAAATATGTGACAGGGTCAGGAATTGAATCCACATTTCCTGACTATACCACTGACTAATGTTACTTTTAAAAACTCAGGGATGTTGAAAGGTCCCAGAATACTGGAGAAAACCAATGTAGCACTGATCTTCAAAAAAGAAGTGCAATTCTAGCAATTGCCATTTAATCTATTTTCAATACCAGGGGGGAGCTAAACTTTTAGAATGAACAAAATCTTATGAAGTAGTGCCACAGGACCCTCTGTTGCTTTTTACAAAATCTTATGAAGTCTTTTATCTGGGCTTCTTCTCTCATACCTACATTACCTTGGGGGAAGAGAAGCACGTTCTGAGGTGAGTAAGCCATGTAAACCCCTGGTGGAGGCACACATACTCCAGTATGCTTTCAAAGCCCCTAGACCCTTGTGATGTCAGTATAGTACGGTCCATTACTCTAAGATGATATTGCTTTCCACTTCTTAGTTTTCTTCTCTGCCCTCATTTCCTCCTTTTTCCACCTGCACATTCCTCTGCTTCCTGCTTCTTTATCTCAGATTTACCATGCTTTTCCGCCTGCCTTCTGCCCTTAGAAATACACTCATCAGCCTATCCCTTGCCAATAAAAGAAACCCCTTTTAAGCTTTCAGTTAATGTTTTTTAAAAAATTAACCAAGTTACATGCAGTTTAAGTAAGTAAATTATCTTTAACTGCAACCTCTGCATTCTTGTCTCTTAACCCACTCCTTTTCATCCTGTTTTCATTTAGATTGTAAGCTTTTCAGAGCAAGGACAACATCTATTCTATGATCTATAGAGTGTCCAGTAGAATTCTGAGTACTCAATAAATAACGAAGAATAAAATTGCCAGACAAACTGGATTTTTTTAGATAGAAATGCAAAATTAATTGATGGAAAAAAGTAGCATCTTTAATATGCTTACATTTTACTATTGAAATAGAATTTGAACTCTGTCTTGTGGAACTAAGATTTAATTCATATTGGCTTGAAAGTATGAATATCCTCTAAGAGCTTGACGATTGACTAAGGGGATAGTAAGCAAAATCTAATAAAAATGGTGGTATAAAGGGGGATAGTTTCTAGCAAGGGTATTGCTTGGTTTATTATTAGGCTTGGTCTTACATAATGAAATACATTTGAGACCCTAAATTAGGAGGCTTTTGGAAGAAATGATAAAAATACAATATACAAAAGCAACCAAGAAGCTTCCCAGCACAGATAAAAAGATATGATCCATTCCGCAAGGAGCCTAATGAGGCAATAATGGTTTTAAGGTGTTAAAAGACTTGAGTAACATCAGTATGTTCATTCAGAGAATGAACTTCTCAGTAAAGACTGATGCACAACGTGGTGTAATAAAAGTAGAAAAATCTGGAATAAAATCAACACGTCTTAATTAGCTCTCATCTTGTAAGTGTTATGTGGACTATTAGGAAATAACAAAATCAGAAAGAGTATTGTCCTTGTGGATTAGTTCAGGTAGGGTGTTCCATGTGTAGGAGTCAGTGGGGAAGAAAGTGCAAAAAACGAAATAAGTTGCGGAAGAAGTGAATGAACAGAATATTGAGGCTGGCATCATTTATGAAGCAGACATAATGGGTGGAAATAATGTGAATAGGCTGTTGTTTCCTTGAATAGTGAGGAAGAACTGGACACCTATCATCTGAGTGGAGAGTGGGATGCTTGTGGTGGATACTAGGGAGAAATGTACTGCTGGGCTTTTGGAACCAGAGAAGGAGGGCACTCTTCTTCTGCCCATTGCCCCATCTTTCTCCTCTTTATCCTTGTAACTTCCTTACTTCTTGCAGTCTCAGGAAATGCCTGTCTCTATTTTTAGTGGAGGCCTTATTTGAGGCCTGGTGGTGTTGCAGGGGCAAAGATAACATGAGAAGCCTGATCTGGAGGTGATGTAGAGGTGTACATTCAGTTAGGCTGCTGTCACTTTCACTGGATCAGCTGACTGATAATTCCTTCAGGAGGTCAATCTGCAAAGGTTTATTTAAAAAAAAAAAAGAACAAATGCCTCTTTTGTGAAAGTGACCATGACACTCCCAGTTGACAGGCACATGTTCATTTTAGTTGAAAACAACCATCAAGACATGCAAGAACGATCAAGGGAAGTGGGGAAATCAGATGTCTGGGCATGAAATAAGCAAATAAAGTTTAGCTTTAAAAAATGCCAAATAAGTAATCTGGTGGAAAATAATTTGAAATATAGATATTAAGTGGGAGGGAGAAATCTGGGAAGTAATGCTGAAAGACATAGAAGCAGTAATGGGCAGCAAATTAGACCCACGTTTGAGATGCACTATGGCACCGAAAAGAGCTAATGCAATTTTATGCTGCATACATAGCGGCATCATAGAGCAATACTGCTCTGGTGTACCCATGGCTAGAATAATGTCGATAACACTTCCACAGTGCCTAGCTGGATCTTTCAATCCATCATGTGATCCAACACCTTTAGCTCATACAACTGTATGTTTGTCAGGTCCCTGTATGTACAGTCAAACTTGTTTATCATTTTAAAGGGTTTGTTAGAATGTCATCAACTAAAGCTTAATTATGAAAAAGAATCTTTTGGAGCATTTTTATATTATGAAATTATTCTGTAACACTTCAGAACCTGTAAAGCATTGAAAATAATCAATGGCATGCAAAGATTAAAGATGTACTGCAAGAATTTTTTAAACCTTTTTTCTTGCAAGTGAAATTTAAAACATATCTATAAAATATAGCTGTTGTGTCAAAATGATTTCTTGCAAGATTTATATGCTTCAGAAAACACCACATTGCATAATATATGCACCTATATAAAATGTTCTTTTCTGACATTACATATTCTTCATGCAGCATAATATGACACTTGTTGATGGCCAGCCAGGGAATGTTACAACATACGTGCCTAAAGTCTGTGATGCAGATGCCCCAGAAGGTAAGACAAATGAAACTTTTGTTCAATGCACACTTCCTGTGTTGCATCATTGTAGAAGATTGGTTACTTCATTATATTTGTGTGCACTAGCAAGAGAAACCACTGAAATTTTATTTTCTTAAATAATTGAGCATTTGCTCAAGCTTCTTTAGTGTTTGTCCTCTGTGTTAAAGTTTACTTACAGAAGGTTGAAATGTAGCCTAGTTAACAGCCTAGTAAATTCCCATTTGTGGAAAGAAATCTACTCTGTAGAATATAAATCCTAATTCAATGCATTTTACTATATAGACAAAAAGATCTAATTTAACAAATCTCCCACTCATTTAAATAATATACATGTGTTAACAATACCCTTGACAAAATTTGTTTTTTCAAGGTTTAGATCAGTTTCTTAAAGGGGAAGTGTAAGTGATTTTTAGGGGGGTGAGAAGGGAAAGGGGGGTGATTGCTGAACCATCCAAAAAACTGTTATGCTAGCAAATAATTCTGAAACATATCCTTTTTTACAGTGAAAATTCAAGAATCATATAATTACATAGGCTTGTAATTATAAAATGTTTTCAAATTTAGTAAAGGTGTACATATAAACCATCTAGAATGTTATTGAGCCAGAAAAATGTTGTCAGAAGTCTGCCTAATTAAAGCAATTTACCAAGGATCCTGGTGGATTATACATCAATGACAATTTATAATGAAGATTGCATGTTTTTTCTAAAAGAGATCCTCTAGGAATTATTTTGTCCCTTTTGGCCTTGGAATCTATGAAAAACTTTGAGGTTAGAGTTTGAGGTGATCATCAGTTGTATTGAGTTCTTCAACCTTTAGTTTTTGAGGCCACAATCTTTGCATTTGACTTCTTCAAAATCAGCAAAAATAGATTTACGGCCATCTAAAATAATCCATGAATTTGCAGAATGAAGCACTGGAGTTTGTGTTCCAATCTTGGCATATTTTTTCTGTGATGTAAAAGCTTGCACAGGCTGTGGAAGGGAAGGTTGAAAAATAGGGATACATATCCATGTATACATAAAGCCTGGGTGGGAAGGTTTCTTAAAAATATTACTAAGCACAAAGCATGCTTATCAATAATTGACATGAGTTTGCAATAGCTTTCCATATAATTCCAAATCAACTATCATCTTTCTCCACTAGCACTTACACAGACACTGGGATCTAAAACACTTTTTTTTTTCTTCCCATCACAGGGTAATGATTGAGGAAATCACATTTAATTTTAAGAGCACTTTCATTAAGGGATCTGAATATTGGTGATAGTATCTGAACCTGTTCCCAGTTCAGAACATGTAGATTTTGTTATGGCTATGGTGTTGTATTTAGGAATTTTGTTGCCTCTGTAGGGTTGTATTTTTTCCATACAAAAGTTAGCGTTTAAATTTACTATCACAAGCATCAGTGCCTCATTGTCTTTGGACATGAGTCAACAAGTCTCTGAAAGAGTTTCTGCCTGTGCTTCTCTCTTAAATGAAGCATCCTTGACTTGTCTTCTACCTTTGTGAATGCATTGTCGTTAAGAATAACTCTGGAGTTCCTAATGTCGGAACTTTGTTGTGGTCTTGCCCCTTTTTTCTCCCTTCCCCTTCAGGTTGAAATTCTTACTTTGAATTTACCAGTGCTGACACAAGAAGATGGATAGGGGAAGCATGCCTTATAAACAGCATTATTTTGTGACCTGGGTCAAATTAGGTGAAAGTGTTTGTCCCCAGAATAAGTTCCACCTTCTTAAGATGCCAGAATGGGATACCATCTCAGTATATCATACAAATGCTCAAATATTTTATAAATATAAGATTTTCTGGGCTCGACTCATTGACCTGAATTTGAATACACCCATGGGCTCTGCTAGACTCTTCAGTCTTGGATTCTCTGTGTTGGGGCTCAGATATCCTGCTGATTGCTTTGGGTTTTGCTTCTACTTGATTAGGGTAAAAATAAATGGTGGTATTCTCCCATACCCACCCATACTTGGCTCTTAAATAAACTATCACGCAGAATACATAGAGTAGATCTTCACAATATACTTCACTATATACTTTGACCAAAGTACCACCTAACATTGGCATTTAAAATATCCGCATTGGCATCTGAGTTAGCACTCATTTAGGAAAACTGGGTAGTTCAGACTTCTTGAAGCTATTATTTCAGCCTCTCTGCAAACTCTAGTACACATTATTGCACTGGGTACTTTTAGTTTGCATTGTCAAGCTTTTCTTTGCAACTATAGTGCCCAGAGTCTTCAGCTTTTAAAAGATGAAAGCAGAGACTCTGGAAAACAAGAAGTGAGTTGGGAGAGGTGCTGATGTGCAATACTGCTGCATACTAGCCCAGTTCAAGGCCTGAGTAACTATTAATGTTGATGGGTTAAGATGACTTAATAGAATGCCTTGGTGTAAGCATTTAATATAGGTATAGCCAACACATAATACAATAAGCTGTATTTTGCTTCCGACAGTTCTATAGTAGAATTCTTTGAGAATGTTTTGGAAAGAAGTTTCTTATTGATAGAACTTTTTTTGGTTTAATCTTGTTTTCTGTACATGGCTTTTGAGAGTCTCATTGAATTCATAATAATTATGATCAACCCATGCATTGGGAAAAGAATCTAGGGAAATGCCAGAAAGCCAAACTTGGTGCTTGTCTGCTTTCACTGTATTGTGATGATCCAGAAAATTGTGATGGCTAGGAGTCTCACTGGATTTCCTCCCCCCCACCCCCCCCACCCCCAGTCTCAAATACTTACAGTAGAAAACAGGATTTAAAGCAAATATTGTGGATTTATCTGATAAGGATATTTTTGAAACCTTAAAAAAAATATCCTTAACAGTTGAACACGGAAGTTCCACATACAATCAGGAGTTACAAATGTTTGCTCAACTGATTGCTTTCTTTCTTTAATAGATGTTCCAGCTTACTGATGGAAGAATTTTTGTTTTAAATTTTATTGATCTAAAAATTCAGAGCATTGACTACAGTTTACACATTTGTGGCAGGTTTGGTAGTTTAGTTTCTGAAAACTGCTGATTTAGAATATCTGAGGACTACTTCTTCAAAAATGTTTTGCAGAAATTTTTCCAGTAAATGGTTTATTAACATACGAACGGTCATACTGGGTCAGACCAAAGGTCCATCTAGCCCAGTATCCTGTGTTCCGACACTGGCCAATGCCAGGTGCCGCAGAGGGAATGAATGGAACAGGTAATTATCAAGTGATGCATTCCCTGTCCCCCATGCTTCTGGCAAACAGTAGCTAGGGACATCATCCCTGCCCATCCTGGCTAATAGCCATTGATGGACCTATCCTCCATGAATTTATCTAGTTCCTTTTTGAACCCTGTTATAGTCTTTGCCTTCACAACATCCTCTGGCAAAGTGTTCCACAGGTTGACATTTAAATTATATTCATTTGGACCACTAACACTTTTCTCCTAAGCATTTATCTTGTATTTTGACTTCGTCTTTTTTAGATGCAAGTATATTTTCTCCATATACTAATTTTAAATGTTTAGCATTTAAAGTATTTTATTTTTTACTGGCTTTGTGGATGTGACCTACTCAATTATAACCACTATTCAGATGTAGTGGGGATGAGAGCCCTGCTGATTTTATTGCACTTGAATTGTATTTTTCTTCTCAGTAGCATGAGCAAAGAACAACCTGACAGAGATCATGTTGTTATGGCAACTAATCTTCTAAAAATAATTTCTATATTGTTAGAACTTTAGTTGCCTTTAATATGGAATTCATTTTACATAGATTTGTTTCTAACCAGTATTTTGCTTGCTGAAGAGGACAGGTTGTTTCTTTCTTCAAAATAAAGATGGGGTAAATAGTAACACAATCTGAGTGCAAAACTATCAAATCTTTGATGTTATTTAGGTTTAGAACTGTAATGCTTAGACAATTTTTTTTCTGATATGTTGTCTCTGTATTTACTTCTAATATATAAATTAACTTAGTCTGAATATCATAGGCTATGATGACTGATCTGAAAAAGGGAATGCAGAAGACAAGAGGAAATGGAGTAGATAAAATTTTGCCTTTTACCAGTTGAGAATCTTAGTCTGCATAAAAATTCCTTAGCACAAATATATACAATACATGAATCATCCATTTACTTGTTCAGTCTAAGTACATACAGTTTATTAAAATAATTGTCTGTAAAACAGCCAAGGATTTTGTACATCGCAGTACCTTAGTGTGTTATAAAAGCAAACATTTATTTATAATAAGCTTCAGTAGAGTTAGGAGATATTTGAAGCAGCTGTATGATAGAGGAGCTTTATGACAGAATATGTACTTGCATTTTTTTAAATACAGTAGTAAATTAAAGTATCGTTTCTCAGTCCACTTGTACTTTCTCAGATAACTTCTTACTGCTGTGTTCTAGGGTGCAGTATACCCTTAATCTGCTTTTACCACTGAGTAACCTTCCAGTTCCCCTTTCCCGGTTTTAATGTATTAATCAAAATGTATTTTTCCTTCATCTTTTTGTTTGGACATCTGGCCACTTAGCATACTTTTTTTTTTTTGGTAATCTGTGCTGCATTTATATTACTCCCAGGGGAATGCTGCACCAAAAAAATAAAAATTTTATAAGCACAGTATTTTAAAATTCTGCAAAATTTTATTTGTCAAAATAACACTACATAATCACGTCAGTTTCAATTATTTTGGTAATTTTATTTCAAAATACCTGTCAGCAGGTATGTCTGTAACAATATACACACACAAAAATTCCCCCAGGAGTAGAGTTGAAGAAAACCCCTATGACAACCCAGTTCCTGTTTCTCTGCTCCCTCTCCCCCCAGAGCCCAACCAGGTGGCCAGACACCCACAACTCCCCCCCCCCCCCCCCCCCAGAGCCCAGGCACAAGGCCCCCCTTGCCCAGATACCCCCACTATATCCACTGAAAGCCCAGTTGCAGGGCCTCCCCTAGCCCAGACACCCACCCCCCTACTCTCCTCCAATAATATTTCATTGAATAGATATATTAATGTCACATCTGGAAATTATATTTTAGGCAATCTAAAGTATTTTTTCACTGCTTCTGCTCTATTCTGGCCTGATCCAAAGCCCATTGAATTCAGAGTAGTTTGGTTGTCTTCAATAGCCTTTGCATTCAGCCCTTTAGGGGTCTTACCCTCCTGCTTTCAAACCAGTGAGCAGAGACTATCATTCTCACCTTAACCTCCTGTGTTTTCTTTAACTTACAACTGGATTTCTCTACAGTGTATTTGGGGATACTCTATAGGTAAGGCTATGTTTTAGTCACGGGTGTTTTTAGTCCGTCATGGACAGGTCATGGGCCATAAAAAAAAAAAATTCATGCCCTGTGACCTGTCCAGGACTTTGACTAAAAATAGCTGCTATGACTAAAACTTGCAGGGGGAGGGGGGGGTTGGGTGCACTGCCAGTGCTGAGGGAGGTGACCCTGGACACCCACTGGTACTGAGGGAGGAGGGGCAGGGCGCAGCACAGCGCGTGGCCTGAGATCCCCACTGGTGCTGAGGGAGGGAAGTCCGGGGTGCAGCCTGGGACCCCCGCTGATACTGGGGGAGGGGGATTTCCTACCGGCTTCATCCCTGCAGCTCCTAGGTGGTGGAGGCAGGGGCCAGGGAAGGGGTTCCTCTGCAGCTCCTGCTACAAGCACCAGCTGCCGCAGCTCCCATTGGCTGGGAGCTGTGGGGGCAGGGCTTGTGGACAGCGTGCGGCATGGAGACCCCCGCCCCTCCACCACCTAGGAGCTGCAGGGGGGCCCCACACCCCAAGTAAGCGCCCCCTCCCCTTGCCCCTAACCCTGAGCGCACTCCCACACACCCAAAGTGCTGCTGTTGGCTCAGGGGTTGCCCGGCTCGAGCCAGCACCAGCTGCTGCAGAAGTCACGAAGGTCACAGAATCCGTGACCTCCATGACAGACTTGCAGCCTTATCTATATGTAAGGGACAGCATATGAAATATTTTTAAAATACTGTACACTGGACTGTTAAATTTTTCTACCTGTGCAGTGCTTTACATCCATTCCTTGCAAGGAGCATAATCATTATTACCCAGTACAGAACTGTGTATTAAGCATGTGCACATGATACAATTCAGTCACAGTATTATAGAAATGTAGGGCAGGAAGAGACCTTGAGGTCATTTACACCATTCCCTCATGCTGAGGCAGGATCAAGTATACCTAGATCATCCCTGGCAGGTGTTTGTCTAACCTGTTCTTAAAAAGTTAGTGATAGGGATTCCACAACCTCCCTTGGTAACCTACTCTTGTGCTTAACTATCTTTATCGGTAGAAAAATTTTCTTATATTTAACCTAAATCTTGCTTGCTGCACATTAAGCCCTATCTTCAGTAGAAATAGAGGACAGTTGATCACTGTCCTCTTTCTAACAGCCCTTAACATATTTGAAACCTGTTAGGAAAATATCCCCCCCAGTCTTATTTTCTCATGCCTAAACATGTCTGGTTTTTTACCTTTTCCTCATGTTTTCTAAATCTTTGATCACTTTTGTTGCTCTCCTCTAGACTCTCTACAGTTTGTCCACCTCTTTTTTTAATTAAAGCATGACACCCAAAACTGGACACAGTACTCCAGCTGAGACCTCACCAGTGCTGAGTACAGCGGAACAATTACCTCCCATGTATCTCTTATGACGCTGCCACTAATAAACCCAAGAATATTACCCTTTTTTTGCAATTGCATCACATTGTTGGCTCGTATTCAATTTGTGATCCACTGTAACCCCTAGATCCTTTTTAGCAGTACTACCACCGAGCCAGTTATTCCCCCATTTTGTATTCGTGTATTTCATTTTTCCTTCCTAGTATTTGCCTTTATTGGATTTTATAGTGTTGATCTTAGACCAATTCTTCAATGAGTCAAGGTCATTTTGAATTCTAATCCTCTTCTCCAAAGTGCTTGGAGGACCTCCTTCCTGAGTTTGTTGGCTACAAATTTTATAAGTATGCTCTCCACTCAGTTATCCAAGTCGTTAATGAAAATATTGAATATTACTGACCCCTGCAGAATCCCACCAGATATGTTATCCCACTTTTGCCAGCAAACCATTGATAACTACTTTTTGAGGACAGTTTTTCAGCTGCTATATTCACCCACGTCATAGTAATTTAATCTAGACCAAATTTTCCTGGTTTGTTTAGGAGACATTTTGTGGGACTGTGTCAAAAACCTTACTGAAATCAAGATACCACATCTACTGCTTTCCCTCCCTTCCCCCACCCCATCCCCTTGGCAAGTAATCCTGCCAAAGAATGTATGTATCACATTATTTTAGTAATTGTTTATAAATATAAACAAGTGTCCTAAGCAACAAGACAGATTCTCTTTCTTATACTTGTACTCCTGCCTTCATATTGCAATGTGATTAATACTAGTACTCTTGTATCTGGTATACTTCAGGGACATGGTGAAAAATTTGTTTGGAATGGGATATTTTGAGTAAGATTTTGGAGTATTAGAAGCAATTTTAAATTCTTTGTAAGATTCAGTTTTTACCTTTAAAAAAAAAAAACCCTAGTGTTCAGTACTGTACATGTTAACAGCTCTTTTTAGCAGGGGTTCTCAGCCTGTGGGCCATGACCACTTTCATTTTTTTCTCCCTTTTTTGCCCTTCCTTTAAAAAAATCCCTGTGTCTGTCCTCCTTAGTTGTGAAGGTAGTATCAAAATTGTGAACTGAATATAACCAATGCAGTGATGCCTTTCTGAGTTTGCAGACCACCTGATACAATAGCGCTATGATTTATGCATTACCACATTCATCTCATTCAAGTTCATACAGAGTCTGCGATTCAGTGGCTGTGGAATCTGGCTTTTTTTTAAAAAACAGCCAGGCTCCTGATGTTGGGTTTGGTGTTTTGGGTTTTTTTTGTTTTCCCTCTTTGGGCTCTATTGGTGCCTGCCTACAGCTACTTCTTGCTCTCCAGCTTTCCCTTCAAAGGAAAGTTAATTGTATTAGTGCATACTTCCTGCATTTTTACACAGACAGGCAGCAGGCCAGTTGCAGCCACCTCTTTTTTGGACCCACTGCTTGTATCCTGACTTTACTGTCTGGACCTGGACCTAATCACACACCAGAATGATGGTCAGTAACTGGCGGAGAATTCTGGAGCATGCATAAAGCCATTAAAAGCAAGAGAGTTCTGAGCCATTTGAAAAGGCAGCGACCATTTTTATGAATTCTTCAAGCAAAAGCTTGTGCATTCACCAAATTGCTTTTTTGGTAATGTAAATGCTGTCAATGTAAAATGCCTCTAAGTATCACACTTAGTCTCACCACAAATAGTGAAAGCCACCAAATCTAATTATAATTATTAGAAAACATTAATTGTACCCTGTGTTTCAAATGTTATCAGTGTAATGTTGAGATCTCCTGCTGCTAGGAAATTGCTTTAACTTGACCTCTCCTTTGACAGTCTGCTCATTATATAGTTGTTGATCTTCAAGAAGCAGTCGGGAGACCCTGTACTTTTCAATGTAACTGGATGAAAGTATAGGCGAGTGTTCTCTCCCCAACTTCTAACACTTGCTCAGTATGAATGGGATGGATATATGAGGACTGCCTGTTTCACTGTCCACTGACAGGGCCTGTGACAAGGTGAAAAAAAATCTGTGAAGCTTAGCAGCAAGAGCTGATTGTTGAAAAGTTGGACTGGAATCATTGTATTGGTATTTGTATTTCCTGCAACTTGACAGGAAAACAGCATGGCCTTGTGACTAGAAACCACTCTGTTGAATCCTGGAAGCCATTTGGACACATCGAATTCAGTAGGAAGCTTTGGGGTGATGACACACACACTGAAAGGAACTTAATGATGCTATGAAAATTGTGAACCCTAATAAAAGCAGTCACCAATGCAGGCCTCTACCACTTTGTGAAGAAATGAGCATTCAGCATCACCAGATCCTTTTCTATATTGATGCTTGTTTTCCTAGATTCATAGATTCCATGGCTAGATGGGACCATTGTGACCGTCTAGTGTGACCTCTGGTATAACACAGCCCACAGAACTTGACCAAAATAGTTCCTAGAGTGTAACTTTTAGAAAAACATCCAATCTTTATTTTAAAATTATCAATGATGGAGAATCCACCATGGCCCTTGGTAAATTGTTCCAATGGTTAAGTACTCTCACCATATTTGCAGTCTGAATTTGTCTATCTTCAACTTCCAGCCATTAGATGATATTATAGTGATTTTTATATTGACTTTTAGATCCCTGATGAATGTTGAATAACACCAAGCTGAGTCCAAAACTTGTGGAACCCTGCTAAAAACACCCCCATTCAATTATGATTATTCTTCATTGACAACTACTTCTTGAGATCTGATAGTTAGCTAGTTCTTAATCCGTTTAACATATTGTATCATGCTGACTTTTTAATCTGAGTGTTTGGTACTAAATCAGGTGCCTTACAAAAGGCTAAATACATTACAGTTACACGTTTGACTGATAAAAGTAACTTCATAATCTCAACAGTGAAATCATGTTTGACAAGACTTATTTCCATAAAACCATGTTGCCTGACACTAATTATATTCCCATTCTTCATCAATTGAATCCCTTATCATGCTTTCTATTATTTTGACTGGGATTGATGTCTGTTTAACTGTTTTATAGTTACCCAGGTTACCTCGCTTCCCCTTTTTTGAATATTGGCACAATATTTCAACTCTTTCAGTCTTCTGGGATTTCCATGATAGTCCAAGCGCTAATAAAATTAACTCCAGTGGAACAGACATTTCCTAAGCCAACTCTGTTAGAATTCTTGAATGCAGATTATCTGGGCCTGCTGACTTTAAAATGTTTATCCTTACTAGATTCTGTTTAACAATCTCCCTCTGAAGCACCTGGCATCAGTCCTTATCAGAAGACAGGATACTGGGCCAGATGTAAGTTTAGGGAATTTAGCATCTAGCCCAGTATTCTGAGCATCTGCCTATTAAACCCCGTGCAGAGGCTCAGGGCAGCGGCGGGGAGAGATGCCTCTTCCCCCAGCGCGGACCTGCTGCGGCGGGGAGAGGCGCCGCTCTCTCAGCCCGACCACAGCGCAGACCTGCCACAGTGGGGAGAGGCGCCCCTTCCTTGGCCCAGCTCAGCCCCGCTGGAGCTGCTGGGAGAGGAGCCCCTCCCTCACCCTGGCTCAGCCCCACCGGAGCTGCCGCCGGGGAGAGGCGCCCCTTCCCCAGCCCCAAGCTTTTGCGCTGAGAGAGGGCTGGGGCGGGGCGGGGGGGAGAGGCGCATTACCTCCATATTGGTGCACATAACAAAATTAATTTCACACATAGACATAAAAATTAGAGGGAACACTGGCTAGATGGACTATTGATCTGACCTAGTACGGCTGTCTTATATTCTACTTACTAATGAACTGGAAAGTACTTCCGCCTCCTCCTGTGGTAAAAGTACATAATCCTGTTTTTAAATATAGAACAGAAATATTTATTGAACAATTCTGCCTTTTCTGTATTAACAATTTTACTATGTCAGTCTAGCAGTGAGCTAGACTGACATAAGGACTTAAACTCCTTACTGCCCTGCAAGCTGTTCCCTGGCTTGTTGGGTGTCTAAAGAAGTCCCAAGTTTTATTCATATTCTATCTGAATTTTTTTTCTCCCAGTCAATTTTGTTTGTAATTTTCTTCAACGTTGGGAAATTATCCACTTTGAAGTTGGGTGCATGTGTATACATATACATATACATATGTGTGTGTGTCCATATAATGGAATTATAGTACTGGTTAGGACTGTCCTCTGTTTACCTATATTTAATGTAAGCAGGTCATGTTCACTGATCCCTAGGCAACCATCAAATTCCAATCCAGTGATTGATCTTTCTCAGTCATAATGAAATCCCAAATAGTTACCTCAAGCTGGGTGCAATATCCTGTTTAAAAGTTATAGAGGATGAGTTTTTTTGACATTTTAATGATAATTTACTATTGACTGAATGAGACCTCCCACATACAGTAGACCGTCCCGCTATAACAAACTCCTGGCTATACTGAACAAATGGCTTGGATCCTCAGGGGTTCGTTATTGCGAATTTGTACTGTATGTTTCTCAAAATGAAGTCCCCCATAACACCACAGTTTTTCTTTCTACATTACAAATAAATGCTTAGGGAGTAATTCATCTTGTTCTGTTTGATTCAGTGATCTCCAACAGATGCCAACCAGTGTCCCCCTCCTTGGCTTTATTAGTTAGCACATTAATTCATGTGCATTCAAAATCTCTGGTTCTGTTATCAGTAACTAAAATAGGTAATGCCACTTATGTAAATCATCTGTGAGTGAAGGATCTGGGAGTTGTGGTGGATCACAACCTCAACATGAGTCAGCATTTCGATGCTGTTGCGAAAAAAGAACATGCCATTTTAGATTGCATTAAGAAGGTACAGCATGTGAGTCATGGGAGGTGATAGTACCGCTCTGTTTGGTGCTGGTTAGGCCTCAGCTGGAGTACCGTGTCCAATTTTTGTAGAGAAACTGGAAAGGAACCAGAGGCAAGTGTCCAAGATGATCAAAGAGATGGGATGCAAATCATATGAGCAAAAGCTAAAGGAAATGGTTATGTTTAGTTTGAAAAAGAGGAGATGATAGTGGTCTTCAAATACTCGAAAGGCTGCCATAAATAAGATTGAGAAAAGTTGTTCTCTCTTGCCACAGAGGGCAGGATAAGAGGCAGTGGGTTCTATCTATAGCAAAGCATATTTAGATTAATCTCAGGAAAAACTTCCTAACTGCAAGAACAGTAGGACAGTGGAACAGACAGCCTTGGGAAATAGTGGAAGCTCGTTCACTGGAGGTTTTTAAAAGGAGGCTGGATAGCCATCTGTCTTAGATGGTTTAGATACAACAAATCCTGCAGCTTGGCAAGGGGTTAGACAAGATGACCTTTGCGGTCCCTTCTAACATTATGGTTCAGTGATTCCATGATCCCACCAGGTTTCAGTAATGCCAGTTTATTAATTTCTTATAAATGAGAATTTCCAGTTCTTCTTGCTGGTTACCCAGATTCCTCGTTTCTTATATATAGGCAATAGAAACATTTATCTTCGCTTTCTTTGCCACGTCAGTTGAACTTGTTAATCATGTGCTGAGTATCAGTTTACTGCATTTGCCTCCTTCTCACTCTCCTTTTCCATTTTTAGTTTAATGCTATCCTGGTTGCTCCAGTTAGTATAGATCTGAGAAGAGCTTTCTCTTCCTAAGCCATTTCTAAAGTTTGTTTCTAAACTGTAGATAGTTTGTTCTGATTAGTATATTTGAGGGACATATAGTTCATATGCATTCAAAGTGTGTGTGAAGTATCACAGGTACATACATCTTAATATGGAGCTCAGGGCAGGCTCCAGCTTTTTTGCTGCCCCATGCGGCAAAGGGAGGTAGAGGGGGGAAGCCGTGATCGGTGGCTGCTCTCCCGTGCCGCTTCATTCTTTGCCAGTAATTCGGCAGCTGGTCCTTCCCTCTGAGGGACCTGCCGCCGAAGACCCAGAAGTGCCGCCCCCTTCCAAGGGCCGCCCCAAGCACCAGCTTGCTGCGCTGCTGCCTGGAGCCGGTCCTGATGGAGCTGGTCAG
Organism: Chrysemys picta bellii; assembly: GCF_011386835.1. Classification (NCBI taxonomy): domain Eukaryota; kingdom Metazoa; phylum Chordata; order Testudines; family Emydidae; genus Chrysemys; species Chrysemys picta. Next base: position 56,745,428 of record NC_088793.1, on the reverse strand, counting down.
AAATTTTTCCTTTTTGCTATTGAAAACTGCTGATTCATCAAAATGGAAACATTGCATGGAAATAGGACTTTTGATGGGAACCAAACAAGTTTTCAGCAGAAACTTGCCAGGTTTCCTACATGCTTCCTTCTTCCCTGGCTTCTTGGCAATCTAGCCTGACAGGTGGCCAAGGCACCTGGGCTCTGCTGTTCCCTGGCAATCCACCAGGCTCCTGAGACTCACCAATTCTTCAGCAGCTCCTCTGGTTGGCTGTCAGAGCTAGGACTCCTTGGGCTTCCAAGGATCCTGGCAGCCCTGGACTTCCAGGTGTCTAGCTTTCAGCAGCCCACATGGCACTTTGCTCTGTTAGAGCCTGATTTGAAAGCCCACTGACATCAATGGATAGACTCCTGTTGGCTTTGGGTTCAGGCCTTGTTCAGTCGCCTATGCTTTATTCTGTTTCCATTGATGTCTCTGTCTGAGTGTCACAGTAGTACAACATAGCCTAACTCAGGTTATAGTATTCTATTGGCAGGTCGGGAAGAAGGGGTAAATATAAACATTAAATTATTGCTTCTACCATGTGCTGCACACTTAGTTTTTTACCAGTTTAAAAGTTTCTGTTGGTTCCAGAGCTATTCCCTGCCTTCAAACTTAGCAATTCATTTTGAACTGTAGAATCTTTAAAACTGCTATAACATTTTAAAGTCTACACCGCTAATATGCGCTACCTATAGTGTGCTGTGCAAGCTTTCTGCAAAGTCTTCCAATATCTTTTCGTTGAGCTGATATAGAAAAGGTGACGTGAAAGTTGCTTTCAGGTTCTAAAATTCTATATCATCACTAAGAAACCAAAGGAGCAACGGTTTGAATGTCAGCGTAACTGTTGGAATTAGTTAGCAGCTGGTGGGAAAGGCAACTGGTATTTGAAATCATGGAAACTATATGGACTGTAAAAGCTTTGAATAGCAGATGAATTTGGCTGGTGTAACGAGAGAAGCAGCAGCAGAGTTTGGCTTATAAACCGCATGAACAGCCTTAGGAGCTGATTTAGTCTGGCGCATGAAATTTTGTGTGTGTATGTGTGTGTGTGTATGTATATATATATAATATATATATATATATATATATAAATAAAAATAGCGCGCAACAAAAAAAGATTGCAGAGCTATTTTGGGGACGTTTGCAAGAACCCAGCTTTGGGTCGGAAACTGCAGAATAACAGACAGCTAGAAACAAACTGGAGAAAGTGGCCTGATTATGTGCAAAAAGAAAAAAGCAACTGAAACGCTCAAACTAGGCGGCTTGTATGATGCATATTTTGTGCAGCATGGAGGCAGCTGTCAGTGTCACTCTGTGAATCACGTTCCAGAGAATGCTGTAAAACTGATACATGAGGCATCCTCCTAAATATCAATTCCTTTATTTCTGTGGAAGCATGAGTTCTAAGGTTATTCCAGGACTTTTCCCAGTAGGCAACCTAGGTAACACCAGGGCAGCTTAACACTTTTATGTTGGGAAAATACATGTAGAGAGAATATTTGATACTTATCATCAAATATATTAGTAAGAGATCTGAAGACACTTTATTTCCTTTCAGTTATTTCTGAGCCACCAGTAGGGAATGGTGCGACTAACTTTCAGTTTGTGGTAGGGTGACCAGATGTCCTGATTTTATAGGGACAATCCTGCTTTTTGGGTCTTTCTTATATAGGCTCCTATTACCCCCCACCCTCCCCACCCCCTGTCCAGATTTTTCACATTTGCTGTCTGGTCACCCTAGTTTGTGGTAAAAAACATTAAGTTGAAGGAAATGTAGTTACATTCCATTTGTGTTAGTTTGCTGCTTTGAAATCTTAAGCAGAGGAAATTCCTGATTAATTTTCGCCATCTGTTGAAGATTCTCACTGAGCTGTCTGATTTTAAAGATTCTCTGACTGATGGGAGGAAGTGGGGGAGGGAGCAGCTACATTCTCTTTCCTCCTAGTTCTGTATCTCTGCCTCCCTCTGGTGGCGGTACAAAGGAATTTCATTGACTTAAAATGGGAGGTGGAAGTGCCTCTCTTCTGTATCCAGGAAAAAGCACGTAAATTATTTGACATCCTGCACTAAAGTGTGTATATATAGAATGTATCCTTATTTACGGGATGGGGGTCTCACTAAATATTTTTCATCTGCCAGCTTCTTTCTCAGCCATAGTTAGAAAGCTCAATATTGTATTGTGTTCTCATTAGTAGTTTTCCCATACAAGCATAGATTGTTGGCAGCTAACTGCATCATTAGCAGTTTCTGGGAATTTAGACCACTGAGAAAAGAAATCTTAGTTCTCAGCCACTGTCACTTCTTCGGAGTTGGAGTTTGAATCCTGTGCCCATCCTAAAAGCTGCTGCCTTTACCCATCCTACATCCTGCCAGGATCTGTTGTGGGTCCCCCTGCCAGCCCCTGGCTGGTAGGATAATGGCCAATGCAAGTCCAGTGGCCATTCTGGAATCCTTGGGGATTTCTCTCAATACTGGGACCACCATCCCTCTGATCCTGCTTGGCTGCGTCCGAGAGGCAGGCTCCTGCATTGCTCCGTTCAGCACCTGATCACGACTCCAGTACAGAACCAAGACGTGGGCCCCAGGGGACATAATAGGGGCAGAAGTAGAGGAGGAACCTCCATCACCAGCTTAGGCCTCTTCCTCTCCGCCACAGATGAAGCCATCTTGGGGCCGAACAGCTCGCTGCCACAAGATGACATTAGAGCCCATCAAGAGCTTCTAAAGAGGGCAGATGCTAACCTAGGGCTAAAGAATGAGGTACTCAGAGTATTTGCATAGCCTCATTGACATTTTGGCTGCGGCAGTCCCATCTAAAGTGGCCATACCCATCAACTAGGCTGTTATGGGTCTGGTCAGAGCCCTGTGGCAGACCCCATTTTCTCTCCCTCCCACTTTGCAGAGGACAGAAAAGAAATACTACGTGCCAGCCAAGGGGTATGAATTTTTACATTCTCACTCTCCAGTGAAAGGGACAGACAAGGCCAGTCAAGCGCTACCTCCAAACAGAAAGACTCTAAGATGGACTTGTTTGGTAGAAAAAAAATATTCAACCGGCAGATTACAGCTCCATATCGCTAACCAACATGCTCTGCTTGGGAGGTACAACTACACTATGTGAGACTCTATGGCAAAATGTAAAGACTCGCTGCCTCAGCACTCCAGGCAAGAGTTTTCTTTTCTTTTAGAGGAAGAAAAGAACATATCCAGAACCTCTCTCCAGGCAGCCAGAACGATGGCTTCTGCTGGATCATGAGGTGATGCTCATAGCTTCAATCCTTGGGGCAGCCACAGGAGGTTCAACAGCCGGTCTTTTTCACCAGCAGAAGTTGGTCCAGTAACAGATTGGACCAACATTTTTCTCTCTAATATCATGGGGCCAAGATGCTTACAACATTTCCTAGACCAGGGGTTCTCAAACTGGGGGTCGGGACCCCTCGGAGTCACGAGGTTATTACATGAGGGGTCGCTAGCTGTCAGCCTCCACCCCAAACCCTGCTTTGCCTCCAGCATTTACAATAGTGTTACATACATTAAAAAGTGTTTTTCATTTAGAGGAGGGGAGGGATCGCACTCGGAGGCTTGCTGTGTGAAAGGTGTCACCAGTACAAAAGTTTGAGAACCACTGTAGACCGTCCTGATAGTTATGCAGGTGTTGCTGATTCCCTCATCATAGCTGTATTTCTACTTATCCAGGCATTGTTTCTGGAATAGCTCAGGTGCTTGTTCTACTTAACCAGTACAAATGGAGAGGGAGGGGGAAAATGGGTTAATTGGAAAAATGTCTTAATTTCAACTATAAACTTGAAAATCTAGGGAAGTAAGCAGCTGGAATATGCTTACTTGATTCTGGCAAGTCAGTTTTGAGGTTTTTATTGAAACAATTATAAAGTAGAAATAATTCTCTGTAAATTGTCTGGCATCAGTGTAGACAGGTTTTTAAAAACTTATGATACTGTATTGGCAGGAGCCAGTCTTTCTTGAAATAGAATTTTTGGACTCTTTCTCTACTGTAAGACTTCTGTTGATTTCTTCCTACCTTATCGTTCCTGGCTGCTTTGTCACTTTCCATATTAGAGTCTGGAATGCAATTCTGAAAAAAAAAATCATACAGTTTGAGACATCCTGTGACGTGGTTGGGACTCACCACTGCATCACCTCCCGCTGGTTGCTCTGGGAATTAGCTCAGTCATGGGGAGCACCCTCTGCTGGTGGTGTCTCGTCCGTTGTCTGTTCCTTGCTGGGGTCTGGACCCGCGTTGCTCCCGCTTGACAGTGTCCTTCTTCAGGCCACTGCCCTCCAGCAGTGCCCCCTAGTCCATCCTCACCCCCTTCCGGGGGAGGGATAACAGCAGTCTTTCTCTGCACCCCAGCCACAGTGGTCAACCACCGCCCAAAGTCTAACCCTTTGTGTCAGGGGTCTGGTGCAGTCCGCTACTGCCACATCCAGTGGCTGGGTGTCCGTGCAAGGGGAAAGGGGGGGGACCCAGGCCTGCCCTCTACACTGGGTCCTGACCCAGGGACCTTTTGGTGGCAGCCTTCCTGCCCTCCTTCTCTCCCCTTGTGCGTCTCTCTTCCTGGGCCACTTCCCCTTCGGCCCCTTTGCACCAGCTAGGCCCTTCCCTCGGGGTCTGCAGCCTGGCAGGTAGCGGGCTGGAGTTCCCTTCAGCTCCCCTGAGCCTGCCCAGCACTGCGCTGTCCCAGGTGCTTGTCTCCTCGCACAGGAGACAGACCTTCACCCTTTGAAGGCCTGGGAGAGACTGCCTGCTCCTCTCCTAGGCAGCCTTTATATAGGGCCTAGCCTAGCCCTGATTGGCTGGCTCTAATCTCTGCCCTGATTGGCTCTCAGTAGGCCCTTCTCTAATTGGCTGCCGGCCTGCGCAGCCGCTCTGGCCTATTCTAGCCCTCTCTCTCATGGCCATTCTGATAACTCAAGCATCCTCGTCTTTTGCCATCCTACTGGAGTCAGCCTGTAGTGCAGTAAGATAGTGTCATCTAGCATAAAGCAAGGAGGTAAAGAATAATGAAAACCTGGAGATACGTATAATCAGACCTCACCTGCTACCTACCCACCTCCAGTGTTCTCTGCTGTTTATGCTGGAAGAATACATCCTTGCTCTTGCTTTCTGAATGTAGTCTCTTCTTTCCATCTAGTATCGCCTCAATGGGATTAAAATAGGATGAGCAAGGAGAACTACAAGAAGTGGGGGAGAAGAAAAGAGAGCTAAGAAATAGGAAAGACCCAGTTTAAAAAAAGGGTAAGACTGATCTGCTGACCCTACAATGATTTTGCAGATTTCTGGTTCCAAAAAGGATTTTGTCGCTTTCCAGGGCTTCATATTCTGACTTTAACCTGCGCTCTCTCTCAATATCCTAGAGAGGTCCAGCAAAGGCACTGGTTTTCTCAGGCCGTTTAGATTTTTTCTTTGGAGGCTAATAGACTAACAGTATCCAGGATCAATAAAGTTCTCACCGCCGCTTCCTCTTTCTTTTTTTTTTTTCTTTCAGCCAAAACCTTCTCTGTTGCACTGACTTGTCTACATTAAACCTTTTTGATTAAAATTTTCCACTGTGGCAGCAACCTTGATAAGCTATAGTGTAGACAAGAAATTGGTTGACATAGTTATTTTAAACATTGTAATCTAGAATCCATTCCATAAGTTTCCCCACTTGCATTTTGAGTCTACTGAATGAAAGGAATTTAGAGTATAATCCTTAACTTTGCATAATCTTTAATTAAAACAAATGATATTTTATAAGTAAACTATATTTATTAAGGCATAACTGAAAAACTTGAGCCCATCAAGATTTTCACTTTCTTTTCCAGATGTAGCTCCATAGAAGCTTTGATAAATGTGAACTTGATTCCTCTTTCTAGACTCTTTTCTTATTTCCCTATCAGCTCTGGCAGCAGTGGAAATCCTGGTAAATCCAGGATGCCAGGAAATATTCCATGTTTTAACTACTGTTGTTAGATGTTTGACTGAGTGTGTTCCCTCTGTATGCCATCCCAGCTGTGTTCAGGTAGCTGGCACAGCAGACCTCGAGCGAACCAATGACCACAAGATCCATTAAGGTACGAAGGCGCCTAACCAGGTTTATTCTCGACAAAGCACAGTAATAGTACCTGGCAGACTCTACGAGGATGCTAAGACATGTATGCCCATGACAATGGATGCAGCTCAGTGAATGGTGGGACTTTCCATTCCCCCCTCAGTTGGCCAAAGACGCTCTCTCTGAGGTTCCATTTTATACACCAATACAAACAAGTTACGTATTGCCCCTATGACATAGTTAGTTACTGCCCCCGATGTGGGTTGTTACTGCCCATTATCTTTTATATGTTGGTTTGATCAAAACGTCTCTCTCCATCACACTGTCATCCTGATGTCATCTTTAGGAGGGGTGTGGCGCTTTGTACCTCAGGGGAACATCCTTCACCCCCATGTTCATCTTTATAAAATGATTGTGTGGTATCCAATGCAAAGTTTATGTTGGATGTCTTCGGAAGGCTTATAATGCACTGAGCATGGTTGTTATAGTGATGTTATAGTAAGGTTATAGGTTATAATTTCATGTATATCGTTATGAGGCTGAAAATTTATCCTGGCTTAAAGCAAGCCCATGCAAAAACTCTCGAAGAACAGAGAGGCAGTTCACACCTCGTCAGGGCATGGATGGGACAAACCCAGCCCAGCCTCACAGGAACAATGGACACTGGCTTAGGAAGCGACAAAAGAATCTGTTAGACCCTTGAGGGAGTCACTTTGGTTAGTTTGGGACTGCAATGAGGTAATGCTCACCTGACTCTGAAAGGCAGGGGAGGGGCCAAGCCAAGAGGAAAGAAAGGGCATGATAAAAGGGAGAGACATTTGCCATGCTCACTCTCTTCCACCTACATCTACAAAGACCACCACCACCACCAAGTGATTGCAACACTGAGCAAAGGGGAGAGTCTGACTGAAAAGTAACCAGCCAGCCTGTGGTGAGAAACATCTAAGTGTGTAAGGACATTGAAAGTTTAGATCAGTTTAGAATACATGTTGCTTTTATTTCATTTGACCAAATCTGACTTGTTATACTTCAATTTAAGTGATTATAAGTCAATCTTTATAGCTAATGGATCTGTTTGTTTGTTCTATCTGAAGCAGTGTATATGGTTTGAAGCATGTCAGAGGCTCCCCTTGGGATAACAAGCCTGGTACATATCAATTTGTTTGTTAAATTGGTGAACTTATATAAGCTTGCAGCATCCAGTGGGCATAACTGGACTGTGCAAGACTGAGATTCCTAGGGTTGTTTCTGGGACCGGAGATATTGGCTAGTGTCATTGGCTCACTTGCGAGTAGCTGGGAGCAGCTTATATGCCAGACTGTGCGTGAACAGTCCAGGAGTGGGGGTTCTCACAGCAGAGCAGGGTAAGGCTGGCTCACAGAGTTAAGGATTGGAGTGGCCTAGCAAATCACTGGTCCAGATAACACCGGAGGGGAACGTCACAGGGGTCAGTGTGTTCTCATTACCTTTGGGAAATGTGCTGGTATTGAGGTGTTCTGGTACCACCCTTCTGGCATGTGTTTGCGTGAGTGTTCTGTGCCTAGCACCTCTTAGAAATGTGTGTTTTTGCAGTATCAGCCCAGTTCTTAACAGATTCTGTGAGCAGGGCCTGCCTTTTGCTCACAACCTGACTTTGCTTTATATCAGCAAAGCTTTGACCACTACTTTAGCCCAGGCCTCATACTAGACTTCTGATACAAAGGCTTTTTTTTCAGGTCCTCTTCCTACTGCAACCATCGTTCCATCTAGTTAGTGTGAGCAAAGTAAGACAACATGATTAAAATACCACTCTATTAGTAGTGGAGCTCCATCAGAGGTAGCAATAGCGGGAAACTTGTAAGTCTGGGTGTGATTCAATGGCTTCCTTGGTAGAGAATAGAGACAACTTGGTAGGTATAATCCTACCAGTTAGAGTTCACTTTACTTTTTCAAACACTGTTGGTTAAAAGTATCATCAATAAACATAGCATTTGGTCCCATTTAGGACAATTTTAGAACTCTCTAAACTCCTTGTACAGTCTTCACAACTATTTCTTTGCTCTCTTTTTGCACCATGAGTTTATCTGTTTTTATATGTCAGTGAGTTCTGAGTACAGACGCCCCCTGGGTTATGCAAACCCGACTTGCGCAAATGCGCACTTCCGGGAAAAGTTCCATAAGGTAGAAATAGGATTTTGTGTGTGTGTGTGTGTGTGTGTGTGTGTGTGTAATGGTCGGGTATACGTTTGCATAAGTCAGGGAGCGACTGTATGCTCAGTTGCTAGCATTGTATCAAGGAAAAAGTTCTGTGCCCTGCTTTTTAACCATGGCTCAGTGTAGGCATTAATTCCACTTACTGTCTTTTTAGCTGTTGTAAAAGTGGGTAAGTACTTACACACACCTAAATAAATACAAAAAAAAATCCTGGGTCTGGTTTCTAGAAGGCTTGAGAAGTATAAAAGTTAGACAGTAGCACTGTGTCTACCATCTCTTGACTCCCTAGATACATGGAAAATATACTGAGGTCCTAAAGGTCACAAAATGCAGAATGAGTGTGCATATGTGAAATTCCTGTTATGTGAGTAATTGCCACTTGTCTGATGTCAAGCTAAGAGGGAATTAACCTTTAGTGCACACGTAGCATGGAGGGAAAGAAAATCAGCATGCGGCATTTTTCTTTTTTTATAAATATATATCTACTATGGAGTGGAGATGTGGAGATATTGCAAAATTAATATTGTCGTTGTTTTCCTTGCTTCCCATTTTCTACCTTTTTGCTGTCCCCTAAGAAAGCATACCCTTGCTTCTCTTGTTACTAGTAATTAACTTTCATAACATTTCAGCCTGATAAAATTGTTCCTTTAAGATTTTGTTTGCTTCTGTTAAGTAAGGTGGAAGGTGGAATGAGTGATTGGCTTGTAACTTGGAACATTCCAAGGATAGTAATGTGTTGGCAAGCAGATGCTTACAGATCTGCAGTAAAGCCTCATTATGCTAGTGCATCAGGGACTCATTATTCATGCTGGACTGCATTGGGAGGCATTGAGTTTTGTTGGAATATTTCCCTTTATACTTTAAAAAAAGAGGGGGTGAAGGGACTTAATAAAGATAATTTTTAAAAACAGACATGATTGACTTTAGAAAGCATAATGTTTCCAGGGAAAGCAGGCATTCATCATAGTCTCTGATGACAGAAGAAAAGTGAAGTCATTTAGAGATTTTAAGAATTAAGATTGAAGTACTGCAAACTACTTTAAACAGTACAACATTGCATTCTCGAAACACATTTTTGTTTCCAAATTTAAATGTTTATAGTGATCAAAGATACATTTGTTTCCAAAAAAATTTTTATTGTAATGTAACCCATTGCATCATTGTTTATAGAACGAAAAAGAACAAAAATCTTGGTTTTAGAACCAGTTTCCAGGTTTGTGATTAGACATTCTGGATAATAGGCAATGAAGACTGTGGGCCTTTGGTACAAGATTATCAGATATATAGCTGTTCATCAAGGTTTTTATGAATATTGTGACACCATGTGCTGTTGGCTTCCATTTGTAAACGTTTAGCTGTACTGCAGTGTGTAAAAGATCAACTAAGCTGTCAGTTTTAAAGATCACCTGAAATAAAGAATAAAGGTGTAGTTGGGGGAATGGATGGCTCAGGAGGTTGATCATGACGAATGTAAAAGATTATGCTCATTCGTTTAAATCCTTCCAACCTTGGAAGTAACCAAAAGCTCCTGTCATCAAACTGTACGTGCACCTTGTTGATCACTTATTCTCCTTGCCATTATGTCAGAATACGGATGCAATCTAAAACTTGGGCTTTATCACCATTCTGACTCAGTACCGCATCCTGATACATGTGTAAGGTTGATGAGAAAATTGTATATTGTTTTTGAGGAATGGAATGTAATCAAACTGTACTGTAGTGAGGGCTCACACAAAGCAAAGGTAAGTTGGCTTGTGCAAACTTAATTTTGTCTTTTCTGACTTGACTGTTCTACCAGGCAGTTTTTTCGTAACATACATTTTAAAATGGAATTTCTTGTTTTTTCCAAAGAGAAATTTCATACCATCCCCCATTTCAGGTACACAATCTGGATTTATTTGGCTAGACACCACCAGAACACCCAGTCTCATTCACATGATAAGATCCACTGTTAGGATAGTCTCTCTGAAATCACTGGTCTACAATTTTTGAGAAGCCGTCTGCTTCAGAGATAAAATGTGCTATTTATTATGTATTTTGATGTGCTGAATTCAAATATGACAATTAAAACAACTGATTGGCTACTGTTTCTAAGATATTTAAGTTTTTACATTTTATGTCTATGTATATTGTGTAGATAGTAGAGTTTTAATCATAAATTGTAAACCTAGGTCTTTTCATGTGTTTATGGTTGCTTTACATGATATTTCACTAGTCCTGTTTATGTAACACTTTAAAAATCAGCAAAAGGGTTATATAAATAAAATTTATTATGAAACAAAAGGCAAAAAACTATTCTGTACATAGGTTAGTCCTATTCAGTGTCTACTCGGCGCTTCTTGGCTTGTCTCTTGTATTCATTAAATGGAGCATCTCTTGTCACTGTCCAGTAATAGTCTGCAAGCATTGATGGGCTCCATTTGCCCTGATAGTGTTTCTCCATTGTTGCAATGTTCTGGTGAAATCGCTTGCCATGCTCGTCGCTCACTGCTCCGCAATTCAGTGGAAAAAAATCTAGATGAGAGTGCAAAAAATGCATCTTTAGTGACATGTTGCAACCAAGGCTTTTGTCTGCCTTGAGGAGGCTTTTCACCAACAACCTGTAGTTGTCTGCCATGTTGTTTCCGAGAAAATTTATTGCCACTAACTGGAAGGCCTTCCATGCCGTCTTTTCCTTGCCATGCAGTGCATGGTCAAATGCATCATCTCAAAGAAGTCCATGAATCTGAGGACCAACAAAGACACCTTCCTTTATCTTAGCTTCACTTAACCTTGGAAATTTTCCATGGAGGTACTTGAAAGCTGCTTGTGTTTTGTCAATGGCCTTGACAAAGTTCTTCATCAGACCCAGCTTGATGTGGAAGAGTGGTAACAAAATCTTCCTTGATTCACCAAGTGGTGGATGCTGAACACTTTTCCTCCCAGGCTCCAATGACTGTCGGAGTGGCCAATCTTTCTTGATGTAGTGGGAATCTCTTGCACGAATATCCCATTCGCAGAGAAAACAGCAGTACTTTGTGTATCCAGTCTGCAGACCAAGCAAGAGAGCAACAACCTTCAAATTGCCACAAAGCTGCCACTGTTGTTGGTCATAGTTTATGCACCTCAAAAGCTGTTTCATGTTGTCATAGGTTTCCTTCATATAGACTGAATGACCAACTGGAATTGATGGCAAAACATTGCCATTATGCAGTAAAACAGCTTTAAGACTCTTCTTCGATGAATCAATGAACAGTTTCTACTCATCTGGATCGTGAACGATGTTGAGGGCTGCCATCACACCATCGATGTTGTTGCAGGCTACAAGATCACCTTCCATGAAGAAGAATGGGACAAGATCCTTTTGACGGTCACGGAACATGGAAACCCTAATATCACCTGCCAGGAGATTCCACTGCTGTAGTCTGGAGCCCAACAGCTCTGCCTTACTCTTGGGTAGCTCCAAATCCCTGACAAGGTCATTCAGTTCACCTTGTGTTATGAGGTGTGGTTCAGAGGAGGAGGATGGGAGAAAATGTGGGTCCTTGACATTGATGGTTCAGGACCAGAAGTTTCATCCTCTTCCTCGTCTAACTCAAGTGAGAATAATTCTAGTGCATCAGGAACCGGCAGTCCTTCTACGTGGGGTACTGGGCGTATAGCTGATGGAATGTTTGGAGAATGCACAGTCCACTTTTTCTTCTTTGACACACCTTTCCCAACTGGAGGCACCATGCAGAAGTAACGATTGCTGGTATGATCTGTTGGCTCTCTCCAAATCATTGGCACTGCAAAAGGCATAGATTTCCTTTTCCTGTTCAACCACTGGCGAAGATTTGTTGCACAAGTGTTGCAGCATATGTGTGGGGCCCACCTCTTGTCCTGATCTCCAATTTTGCAGCCAAAATAAAGGTGATAGGCTTTTTTAACCATAGTGGTTATACTGCGCTTTTATGATGCAAAAGTCACTTCACCACAAACATAGCAGAAATTATCTGCACTGTTCACACAAGTACGAGGCATCTCTGCTCACTTTGGCTACACAGAAATGTGTCCCTTTGCAAAATCAAACACTGACAAATAAGAGCACGACACTATATGATTTCTAGAGCTGATATAGGGCAATTTGTTCAGCAGAGTGATGTAAGCTTCTTTATGATTGCATCATCCATGACTTCTAGGAATAACATGATGCAATTCATATCATGTATGATGCAATACCAGCTTCAGATTGCATCATTCATTGTTTTGCCTAAAAAGCAAGTACTGTCCAAACCCAGTCATAGATTTATTCATAGATCCAGTCAAAGATGTATTTTAGTCCTTTCTGGTTTAAATTGAGATCCCTTCCCTTTGATTGAGGATCACTTATCCTCCACCATTCCCAAGTCAAGGTCGTATATACTGACCCAATAGCATATCTTGAAAACTAGAGCCAATCAACAATTTTAAGCATCATTTTCATTCTCAGTGACCCAGAATTAGTAAGGTTTGACTACATTTATTTCAGAAGCATTTTGGCTGTAGAGCAGTGTATTAAGAGCTGATGAGAGTCTGCCTTCCAGGCCTTTTAAACCTTCCAAATCAAAGATCTTACTTCAGCAGAGCTTTGCATAATAGGCACCTATTTCACTGACAGTGCATCTGCAACTATGGAGACTTGTGATTGAGTGGTGGTTTGAGGAAGATAGAATTTAGGGCAGGGGTTCTCAATCTGAGGGTCGAAACTCCTCAGGAGGTTGCGAGGTTATTACATGGGGGGGTCGCAAGCTGTCAAACCCCTCTTTGCCTTCAGAATTTATAATGGTTTTAAATATATTTAAAAGTGTTTTTAATGTATAAGGGGAGGGGGTAGCACTCAAAGGTTTGCTGTGTGAAAGGGGTCACTAGTAAAGAAGTTTGAGAGCCACTGATTTAAGGAAACTTTTGAGGCTTATGAGCCAGAAATCGAAAACCATTTGCATGCTTTCCTTAACTGCCCACTTCAGCTTAGCATGAAAACTCTAATCAAAATCTATTGTATATGCACAGTATTAATTTCAAAGGGTCATATATTGGTGAGCTCACAACAAATTTTCTCCGGAACACGTAAAAGTACTTAACTTCAGTACGAACTATTTTTATACTGACCTTCAACATTCTACTCCGAGAAGTTTTGGCTTTAAAGCTGATTTAAAAAAAAAAAAAAAACACTTCTTGTAATGAGATAAATGTATTTGTTCATTCTGTTCCTACCCACATATTGAACCAGTTTTGGTTAAACTTAAAAATGGAGGGGAGAGAACCTGACAAATCAAGAATGGAAAATTTCAGTTAGGTGAAAGTTTAGAAAACCGTATGACTAAAACAGAAGTAGAATTGTGAAAGCTGGTACAACCATAACTATAACGCTTGCTATGGCCATCACTTTGATACTTTCCCCGTTGTAAAAACAACCCCCATGCTTCCCCAAGCATACTACTTTGGTGCATGACTACAGCAAAAAACAATTATATTTGAAACTAGAAAGCTATGGATATAGACTTTAGTAGTGGCTAGTAAGGATAGTAGTTGTTTAACATTATCAAGGACTAGTGTTTTTACTTGATCTGGGGAAAAATAGGTAGGAGTTAGTTCTTTGTATGCATAATAGGCATCTGCTGAGATTTTAGCAGAGCCACATCTTAAACCCGCTCTACTCTGCACTGGTTAGGCCTCAGCTGGAGTATTGTGTCCAGTTCTGGGCACCGCATTTCAAGAAAGATGTGGAGAAATTGGAGAGGGTCCAGAGAAGAGCAATAAGAATGATTAAAGGTCTTGAGAACATGACCTATGAAGGAAGGCTGAAAGAATTGGGTTTGTTTAGTTTGGAAAAGAGAAGACTGAGAGGGGACATGATAGCAGTTTTCAGGTATCTAAAAGGAGGAGGAAGAAAACTTGTTCACCTTAGCCTCTAAGGATAGAACAAGAAGCAATGGGCTTAAAATGCAGCAAGGTTAGGTTGGACATTAGGAAAAAGTTCCTAACTGTCAGGGTGGTTCAACACTGGAATAAATTGCCTAGGGAGGTTGTGGAATCTCCATCTTTGGCGATATTTAAGAGTAGGTTAGATAAATGTCTATCAGGGATGGTCTAGACAGTATTTGGTCCTGCCATGCGGGCAGGGGACTGGACTCAATGACCTCTCGAGGTCCCTTCCAGTCCTAGAATCTATGAATCTATTTCCCTTTGCTCCTGCCCTTTTCTTACATGACTCTGCGTTCTTCCTACTTGACTTTACATTGGGGGCTGCGTAAGGACAGCATTATTTGTCTTAGGAACAAATCCAAGTCCCACTGAAGTCAGTGGCAAAACTCCCACTGATTTTGGTGTAAGTAGAATTTGCCCCATAGGTTGGTTCTGGGACAAATTGCAAGAAGATTGCAAGTGTTTTATCAAAACAGAAAACTCCATTTAAAATAAACAAATCCCACAATTGTTGCTTTGGGTACCATTCCATTGTTACAGCCTCTGTCATATCAACCTGCATTCCATCATGTTTCATATAACTGTGCCATAAACATGCCTTATGTGCACCTATCATGTAATGTACTCTTCTGTTATAGTTGTGACATTTACTGATTTTTTTTTTTGTCATATCATCTGTACTGTGGATACTGCATTATGATGCTATTGGGTATGTCTACACATTTAAAAAAAAATTCATGGCAGTGAGTCACAGAGCCCTGGTCAACTGACTTGAGCTCCTGCTGTGTGGCTAAAAATAGCAGTGTAGACTTTCAGACTCAAGCTGGAGCGCGGACACAGAGTCCCTCCCCACTCGCCAGATTCCAGCCTGAGCCCAAACATCTCAATGGCTATTTTTAGTCCCAGATTGAGAGCACTACCGTGTGTATTTGTCCACAGATCTAATTCACACAAGCTTTGCTATATTTATTTAATGTATTTTGTTGCATGCTTTAAAAATAATGGATGGGTTTTGGTGTATTGTCTGCAGTGAGATGGAAGTGCTCTTATCCTGCTCTGTCTTCTTCTCTAGTAATGATAGTAAAAAATCTTCCTTTCATAATATTTTCCTTATTGTTTTCCCCTGCTTTTCTGCCACTTTATGTAGAAGCAGCGTTGGCAGGAGGCAGGCTGAGCAATTTAAAAGCTCCATCTTAAAATAGGATTTGGTGAGTACCTCCTGACCCAAACTAGGGCAATGGCAGGTGATTGGGAGACAGTGGAAAACAGGAAAATTCCTACTGGAAAGAGAAGTGAAACAGTGAATGGAATTTGTACCTACGCTAGGGGAATATGATTAAGGGAAGACCTTCTGCCCTCACCCTTGGCTTTTTCCACCTAGTTCAAACATACATGGTGGCAGCTAGAGAGACTGCAGAAGATTAAGAGCCTAATATTATTTTAAATTCAAGTAAATAGGAACTGGACAGAAATCACAATTTATACACTTACATGGGGTGCCCATCTTGCGAGATGTTATAGGCACCAGCATTTGTAATAGTGTTTCAGGAGCAGGTCTGTGTCAGATGCGGTCAGGCGCCTTGCTGAACTCTGCTTCATTGTTTCCATCCCACTCATGTCAAAATTCATCTTTCTCGTTCGCCTCTCTCTGGGGATCCTCCACAGTAGCATGAGAAGTGTCCACTAGCATGACAGGGCTGGTGGTTGGGCCCATAGAGACTATAGTGTGAAATTCTGAATACAAGTTTTAGTCATGGGTATTTGAACCAAATTTAATATTGTTGGTCTTAATGCTGGTACATGCGTCTCAGCTCCTTCCCCTTTTTTTCCTGGCACCCATTAATATGTCTAGGCACCTATTAGTATGTATACAGTAGCCTAGAATCCATACCTCCTCTGTTAGGTTCTTGTACGTATATCTGTTTTCCTGTGTGTGTGCCTGCAAATGCTCCTCAGCCCAAGAAAACTATCTAATTTCTAGACTAGGCTGAAGCCCAAAGCTGACCACAAATCAGAATCATATTCTTGTCATTGGGAAAAAGCAATGTTCTCTTCAGGGCTTGGTAGCTTGTTAATGTGACTGCTGTGCTTGTAAAGCCCTTCTGAATGTTGAAGACTTCTAGTCACTTTGACCCCTGGCAATGTAGTTCAAAAAGCTTAGTAGACAGGTCACTGCTGGAGAGAGTGGTGCTGTGTAGGACTGCAGTGACATTACTTCTTGTGTATCAATAAACCTATATCACTCCCAGTCTGATATTGCTGCTGGATCAGTTTTACTCCATTGGTGGGGATTTGTGCCACCTTGCAAAGAGAAATAACTATACCAAATTAATTTGGGGATATTTCAGTGGGAGGCAGGTGTATGGATTTGCACATGATTTCACTGGAAAATAAATGAATTCTATCAGTACAACTCTTGTGTGTAGACCAGTCCTCAGAGTTCCAGATATGACCAAATGTGTGTCTGCCTTTTGAGCTCACTGACACATAGGAGCATTCTCTTACATTAAGGCCCTAAATGGGCTTTAACATAGGTGTAAATAACATTTAATTCTCACATTGGGCTTGTCTACACTTGCAGCACTTAGTGAAGACACTACTTATGCCAACAGGAGAGCTTCTCCTGTTGATGTAGGTTCTCTACCTCCCTGAGAGGCAGTAGCCATGTCAATGGGAGAAACCCTCTTGTTGGCGTAACACTGCCTACGCCAGGGGTCACTATAACTACATTGCACTCCTGAGCATCGTAGTTATACCAACATAAGTTTGTAGTGTAGAACAGGGCTTGGTGTAAATGAGAATAAGGTTTCTGTTTCATTATCTAAGGACTTGTCTACATTTAAAATGCTGCAGCACTGCAGTGAAGCCATTACAGAGTTTTCCAGTCAGCATAAGTACTCCACCTCCTCTAGAATTGTTTACCTTTTTGTTTTCCTCCTTCTGGAGCATACTGTTCTCCTTAATGACCAGGGGTCACTTTAAATCAGTCTTCTTTGAGTTCAATTGCCTGATCATTACCAAGCTTGTACATTTTTCGGAAAAAAATCAACAAATCTTTCTTTTTTTGGCATAATGGTATCTATTGATTACAGTGCAAATTTTCTCTAAGAAAGTAGTACAGGTTTGAACCTCTACAGTTTTAAATTGTTAAACTCATACTTCCTTTTTACTCATCATCTAGAGACACAAACAACATTCCCTTTCTTCTTTTATGCTTTGGAAGATTATTTGTGCATTTTAAAAGATACATAAAGGGAGGTGGAATATATTTTGTAATAAGCTGATGTTTATCCTTCTAGAGTAAACTGAATCTTTACAATGCATGATGAAACATATGCTTTTTTTAAAAGACTTTGTTTTTGCAAGACCGTAACGTGGTGTTTGAGTAGTTTTCCAATTATTTTTTAAGTAGTCCTGTTTTGACATCATTATGGTTAAATTAGTCTGACACTTTGGCTAATTACAGTAGTAAATGTCATGTGCTATGTGGGGATGAAATTTATCTGGCAATATTCGTGCATCTTAAATCACAGACGTGACATTAGGTGCCCTTTGAAAATTAAGAACTAGTCAATTGTTTGGCAAATTCATCATTAGTTGCTAGGCAACTTCAGGTTTAATGTTTGATAATTAAAAACAGCAGAGCATGAATCAGCACTCTCTATTTCACCAATGATTAAAATACAATACCTTTTACATAAACTGTTAAATGGATTAATATTACTTTATATATTTGCAAATAACTATTTTTATTATGAGTATTTAGCTTTTTAGAGTGGCCTGAATACGCTGGAGGTGGCATTCATATACTGGAACCAAAACATCTTGCAATAGTAATCGTTTTAGACCTGCCTAATGACCTAACAATGCTGCTTGCTGTGATGTTGGAGGCCCATCTTCTCCATAGTTGTGGACTTCCAGCATGTTATAAAAATGGATTTGTGGGAACTGCTGTTTTCATAACCATTTTCAGGTAGCTGATTCAATGACATCAAAAATAATAAACATAGTGAGCACTTACGTGGTGTTTTACCTTTTTCAAAGAGCTGTTGTAAAATTAATGGCCAGGGGGAACAGGTGGCTAGATGACGAGCACTTCAGCTGCTACTGTCAGAGAAAAGAAAGGATAACAAAAAAATTTAATACCATGGCTGGCTAATTTCTCTCCTCCTCCCTGTTTCCCCACCCCAACAGAGGAAACTTTGTCATGTGAAAAAGACACAAGAACCTGGTATTTCTGGAAAAGTTATAATTACTGCTAAGTGTGAAAATTTTCCTCCTTTTCAACTTGAAGTCCTTGTTACAGTAGTTTCCTTTGAGGGTGAAATAGTTTCTTGTCCATTTTAGTAATTTATCTTCCTTAAGTAACAGGCTAATTCACTTCTCTGAAGAAAACCTTGGGTAAGAACATTGGTAAATTGAACCCGACGACTGCTGCCATGCCAGAATGAAAAATTTCCATCAGTGGACTGGGAATAAAATACATTTGGCTTTTCTGGTAATTGTTACTATTAGAAACTGTAGCTATCCTTTTCTAGGGCTTCAATCATCCTTTTTCTGTAAAGCATCTGTCTCATCTTGTACCCTGAACCTTCATTGGTTTAACTAGATAATGCTGATAAAGCAGTATACTCTTTTCTTTAAAAAGAAGAACAGGAGGACTTGTGGCACGGCTGCTACTCTGAAATCTTTTCTTTAAGAGGTAGTATTTCCTTTAACTATCTCTGCATGGGTGCCTTTCCATGTCTGAATTTACTCCAGAGGGCCTAAATGTTGTGAATAATACTCATGACAGTTACCATTCTGGGTAACAAGTGGTTATTTTAATTCAGATTAATGCAGTAATTTTTTCCCCTCGCTTCAAACTAATTTAGATAGACTACTTGTATAGTCTTTCTCTCACAGCATTGAGGCAGTATCTACAGCTTTCTTATATACATGAATAAAATCTGCAAATTTGAGTTTTAAAAAAAACCTCAACTACATCTCTTAACATTTGGAATTTTCATGTCTTAATATATTTATCCAAAATTTAGTAATATAATGGAGTAGTCTGAGTATAAATATCCTGTAGTATTCTTGCCAAATCCATAAATTTATACCATTATCTTATTGAGTTTGACATAATATAAAAATAGCCATAATTTGAACAGTTGAACTTCTGTCCTATTTCCTTAAAATATCTTTTGTAGGTCAAACAGGTCCAAAATACATGCTGTAATTTGCTTAGCAAGATTACCGTAGAGACCCATCTGTAGGTCTCTTAGCAATTCTGCAATTCAGGTGAACAGCTGGAGGGCTGCAGATGGTGGGGAGACTGTGCTATCCCCATTCATTAGGTATTGTTTTTCCACTTTTCAAATACAAAGCAGAGGAGGAGAGAGAGCACTATTGGGTATATCTTACTCCATTTCTTTTTTCTTATTGAATAGGATTTGATAACTAACAATAGAGGGGTTTTCAAATATAGTGGCACTTTACATTTTCTCTTTAATCTGCTGTCAAGCTGTCCTACAGTGGCTAAAGAGTGCAAGTATCAAGTTCAGGGCACACTGTTAAGAAGCAGGGCGGAGACCCTGCTTAATTGGTTGTGAGTTCTATAGTTCAATTTCACCAACCAATTATCAAATGTAAACTCCTCAGACACTATAACAGCTGTAACATGGAGCCACAGACAGTCCTCTTGGGTACTCCAATCTATCTTGCCACCCAGGTAAGCTTACTTTTGTGATAGATGGTCCCTTAGACCAAAAATCACAGGTTACTCCCATTCCCAAAGGTACAGTCACTTACCCTAGGTCAGTTGTACCTTAGATTTCACACCAAACACAACACTTGTATCTGATCCTATAATAAACTAAAGATTTATTAATTAGGAAAAGGAGATAATTATTTACAAGGTTAAAACGGGTTAACATATCTACACACACATGAGTTCCAATAGTAGCTTCTATAATAAGCTTTAGGGCTAACCGAAGCCATGCACTGCGGATCTTTTGCTTATCTTTAGTAATCCTTGCCCTTCAGAGTCCAAGCAGCATAAAAAACGCAGTTCTTCTTCGTTAGGGCTTTTTATTCCTTCCCCCCTTCTGCTTCAGGTTGCAAATTCAGCTGTTGAGAGGAATTCACTTGCACATCCCCTCTTAATAGAGGTGGGGAGCAATCAAAGTATTTTGCCCTTCAATGTTTCGTAATAGTTCATCTGGTGTTGACGGGTCTTCTTTTGTTGGGCAGGAGATAGCTCCTGTTGGAAACTAGTATTTCTTACTCGTTAATGCTTCTCTCCTGTCAGGTGATTTACAGTTACAGAGCAAACACTTAAGTATCACATCATATGGTATACAGATATTGTAAGGGAGATTAATGCATGCAACAATTTACAAGCATTTCATAAAGTCTAAACACATTCTTATAATGCTAATACTTATTTTAACAATACCAACACACAGATGAGCCAAACTGGTTCCAGCTATGTATTTGTCAGAGTTAAACTGAGACCTAGGGCCCTTGGCAGGAGCTGGCACCTGGTCTGTCAGCATCGTAACTTCACATTTTTATTAGGAATGGATGAACAGGTTCAGATGAAATAAGAACGCAAAAAGTCTTGTTTTTCTTACACAAACCAAATCTCAAACCTTTTCTGACTTTCTGAATTTGCTTCCATTACATTCTCATCTCTCCTTAACCATCTTCATTTGGTTGTGAGGCTTGTCTGTGTCTCAACTTGGGCTCACTGCTATGCCCTTTAATTTTCTCCAGGATTTACCTGTTTGTCATACCCCACAGTGTACCTCAAAAACTCCAAAGCCAGATATAGTGAGCATTGCAGCTTCTAGTGTGTTTTTAGCAGTAAAAAGAAAATGTATTAAAGGAAGCTTGGCAAAGTGGCTAGACTCACCCACTGGGCCCCACTTCTGTTATCACCATCTATTACTAGGGAACAGGGCTGCAGAGCCTCTTGTTCAAGAATCTCTGTCATGCAGAGAGGGGCTGTAGAGTCCTTTGCAAAAATGAGAGGAATGAGAGTCTCCAGTGTACTGTCTTCATAGAATCCTGTATCAGTGAGGGTGTAAGAGAGCTACAGACAATCCTTCCAAAGAGCGCCCTGCCAACATCACAGAGGAATAGTAGCACTTCACAGACTTAATGGATTGCTTTAGTGTGCTTATTTTCTGGTTTGAACTAGATACTGTCATTTTAGCTACTAACTTTTTACTAAATTTAACAATTCTGACAGAAGAAGTTAATTTCTTACATAAGTATTTAGAGAGGATGTCCAGTATACCAGAAAAGAAAATAAGGGAGTCCATACATTTTAGTAATGTTTTAAAATGAGTTCATAGAGATAAGTCATGTCTTTTCTACAATCCCGCAATATTTCTCAGTGGAGATTAATATGAGAGTCTTTGCCTTTTTGTGCACTGCACATCCTTCTTTTGTTTTTGTTTTTTGTTTTTGTTTTTTTCTTCGTGGCTGTTTAAAGTTGCTGCTCTAAAGACCTGTTCTTTTCTCTAATATGTTAAGTATGGTCACAATGCTTCTTCATCTGCACCAGTTTTATTCTCGCTTCCTATCTTATTGTTTCAGTGATTAGATTTAGAATTTACTGTAAATCTTTGTGTGTGAAGGTAATTGCTGCTGTTTTAAGCATCCTTTCCATATGAAGAGGGCATGAGGGTGCTATCATTTGTTAGCTTTCATCAACAAATGTTTGACTTTCCTATAAGATAAATATACCTCTAAAATAATCCTGTTCCTTTTAAAGCAGACTGACCAGACAACATGGCTTTGTAAATACTCCTCCAGCATGCTGTAAATGTTTGCCTTCACCAAAGAATGTTCCTGTTTTTTCCTTCTAATTCTTTATACTTCATCCATAGGCAAATCCATGGGTGCAGTAAATTTTATAGACTCCTCTGTTCCTCAAAACAGATAAACTACTGACCTGTCAGTACAATAGACTGCTGACTCTGATCTTAGCTGGTCCATAGCTTTGCTTCATAGTGCTTTTTGTATTGTTTAGATTATAATGTAAGTAAACATGACCATTGCATTTCATTAGTTGTCCCTTGAATAGCCTCTACAAATTCCCACTCTTGGTTGAGTTCATCCTTGAAATGAAGCTGGAACTATTTGGAAAGCAGTAATTGCTGTAGCCATGTGTTTTCCGGAAAGGGCGATGTTCTGGCAGGCAGTGTAAGCAGAAATTAACTTCCAACATGGATGATTTAAAAGGGCTTGGTAATTCACTTTCATGTATTATTTCAGCATACATAAAAACTTATATAGAGGTATCTCTTCACAACAAATGAAAATGACATGTTAAAATTGTGGTCTGGGGAGCAAGTGGCTTTGGTTCCCTGACCAATGCAACTTCCCTAGACTATAACCTGGGTATTCTCTCCAATAGCCCCAATTTCAAAAGTCATCAGGAATAGAAAATAAGACCAAAACTTGGGCACTATTAATAGTTTCAAACGGATCTCTTCAGTTATTGCATTCAGTCCCCTAGGTTTGGCAGCAGAGTTCCCTTTTCAGCATCCAAACAAATTTATCCAGTGGAAATGGAGAGATTACCTTTCTAGTCCATACAGAGGCGCGTTACTTCAGTATTCATATTCATATGTTATCCTGACCTATTCTTTGAAAAATAAAAATGTACTGAGCACAGACAAAGATGCAATCACATATGCCAGATTCCCATTCAAGAATCTTTTGTACTTGGTCATCCAAAGATTCCTGAAATGCTTACTTCACTGTTTCCCACCTTCAGTGCCTTCTTGTGGTTTAAATCTAGTTCTTGCTAAATTTATTAAACTTCCATTTGAAACTCTGGGAAAATATTCACTGTGTAATTTTTTTCTGAAGATTGCATTTCTCACAGCAATAACATTGGCCCAGAAAATCAGTGACTTGCAACCCTAAGGCCAATATTCCTTACCCAGTGTTCCACAAGAGCAAGTTAGCTTTACTCCCACACTCCATTACAAAATTCTAAATACTGTGATCTCTGAATTCTGTATAATCCCAGTCCATTGGTTTATATGTATGTTAATTTAAGCAAGATTTGTTGCCTGGGAGCACCAGGTACTTTTTTTAGCAAGATGGTAAGAGTTTTGAGTTATTATTTAGGTAAGACTACAACTTTTTTAAATCTGAGATTTGTAGCAGATGGATAAACATGCAAGAAGGAAAACAGTCAACTTTTTTTTACAAATTTGTCATGACGCTTTCTCAGCACTTGAAAATCTTAGGATGCTTTCTCAGCACTTGAAAATCTTAGGATGTATTGTACCGGGTCCAAAGCTTCTTCAGGATATGCCAGGATTCTATCTGGTATGATATACAAGTCTTCTCCCTGGAATCGGGTTCATACATTTACACAATATTAATTTCTTGACTTTACCAATTCAGGGGAGCAGTCCTACAATCTTTGGTTTAGTTGATTCTCCTCACGCTACTGTGAGTTAATCTCCAGAGAGGTTGTATTTGTCCATACTCCGTGGGTATAACACTCCATGGGAAATGTTACAAAATCTTTTACACCCACAAGTGGCCAGGATCTCTGTTACGAATCTTGCAAAAGACAAACAACTCAACAGCCTTTAACTCCTAGGTTCACTATCAGAAGGAAGAGCGCCACCTGCTGAATCACAGTTAATTCATTTAAAGAACAGGAGTACTACTTGTGGCACCTTAGAGACTAAGAGTACTCCTGTTCTTTTTGCGGATATAGACTAACACGGCTGCTACTCTGAAACCAGTTAATTCATGTGTTTCATTTTTCACATTTTTGTCTTCCTTCTGTTCATTCCAATCTCCTTTACCTTAAAATAGTCATTCCCTGTGTATTATTGATCTTTTTGTTCTCACTTCCATGGCAACTCACTTTAATATTCTGCTCTTACATGTGATTTCACATTACTTCAGTTTTCAAAATAAAATACACAAAATCAAGCTGAATTTATTCTTTTGTATAATTTATGGGGATGAAGGGTGGACTGAAATACATTATATGGGTTCCAAACTGCTGTTAACATATGAACTGCTCATCCCACTGGCCAGGGTGTGGCTTTGATGGGATCTGGAACTCTGGAGAGACATTTTCTGGGGCCAGGAGAGAGAGGGATCTCCACTGGGAGCAGCTGAAGCAGTATTCTATATGCCCCCTCCTTTTTTTTCCTCTCTCCCCTTTCCTTTAGTGTGTGGGGCAGCTGCGTCTCTTCTCCCTTCCCCACCCCATGCCTTCTTCATGTTGCAGGTTATTGGAGATCACGTGCACCTGGGCCTCCAGGGCATGTTCTGCCCAATGCTGCTGCCATTGGACAGTGGAGGTGGTGCTAGGGCTGGGTGACTGTATCTCACATTCTTCTGGAATCTTAACATATCAGGGATGCACTGCTCATCAAAATAGTAGAACAACTATTAACCAGTTGGCATGGCCTTCACGCTTCACACTTGCCCTCAGATTCATAGTAGACTGGGGTCATTGGTGACCATTGAGAACCACACTGGAATAAGCCTGCTGAGTGTTCTGGGATGATTATGCCAGTTAGTTAAGTTTTAAATAAAGTTGTAGCCTCTGCATTTAACTATGCTATAGTGTCTGTGTCTCATGTTTTCTGTGTCTGTTTCATTTCCATCAAAATGTTGAAACAAAACACTTGGATATTTCTGAATTGAAACTTTTGGAATTACTGTGATGTGGAAAACTCTGTTCCCAGGGAATGGACATGCTGAATTTCCTCATCTCTAGGAAATATGATCCCCTTTAAAATTGTATTAAGAATAGCATTACCCTTTGAACAAATGTCTTCAGACAACTACTACATCCCAAATTTTCAGCAATTGACAGAATTTGGAATTCCAATTCACTTGGGCTTGGTGATTAAAAAAAAATTAATTTGATATGCAAGAACACAAGTGCTTATATAGGAAAAGTGAATATTTTGGTGACTTAATGGAAATAAATAGCATTTGAATAAACCTTCTGCAGCATTTTGGGACCAGTAGAAGATGATAGGTCTATTATGTAGTCCCTTGTGGGCAATCCTATTAATAATTTAACGCATTATAAAACCAGAAAAATGGGGTAATGTCTATTACTTTTGACTCATCGCTAGTTCTGCATCTGCTGTACACAACTTAAATAAACACTGGAGGTGGTCACATTTTCACATCCATATAAATAAATGACTACAATCCCAACTGTTTTGTTTTTCAGAAATGGCAAGTCTTTAATAAGTATCTTGTAAGAATTAACAGCTTTCTTTAAGGAAGAACCTGTTTTACACTGGTTAATAGTTGTTCTACTATTTTGATGAGCAGTGCATCCCTGATATGCTAAGATTCCAGAAGAATGTGCACAGCTTAAAGTCACAGAATTTTTTTTCTGTTTTAAAATGTATGGGAATTTGTGAGCAAATATACAGAGAATGTAGTTGCATCTTCCCTACCCAACAGCTAGATAGCAAGAGAATCTTGTTTGTTTTTCGGCCAGATCTAGAAGCCAGTGCTTCTAATTTAGAGACATACGTTCATGACACAACTTGTAGTGAAAATTCATAATTTTATTAAATTATACCTTCACTTAAAGCCAAAAATCTTGTTTTCCTCCAAAAAAATTTGTAATAGAATCTTTCCATATGAAAATTGCTTTTTTTAGTTACCATTTATTAGTAATAGTACAGTTGCACCCTGAAGAGCTATCAGTCTGAGGCCCCAATCCTACAGACACATATATTGTGTCTTTATGCATGTGAGTAGTCCCATTGGCTTCAGTGGGCTTATTAGTGTAAGTAAAGCTAAGCATATACGTAAAGGTTTGCAGGAGTGAGGCTGCAGTTAAGACAGGATGCAAGAAGTTCATGCAACACACGTGTGAAGGGAGTGCCTCAGTATTGCCTACAGTTGTATGCGTGGAAATAACTTGTTCAGTAAGCAGACATGTCTTTCTGTGTTTCTTTTAGAATGTAGTGTGTTGTGGGTTAAGGATTTCCCACACAGGCCTATTTGCTCTCCCCCTAGGGTCTGGACAGGCTGTAATGGGCTAATTCTATATCAAGATAGTCTGTTGAATCTGTAAAAAATCCATGACTTTTACCTTTTGTTTCTTCCTCCAGTTCTGTTTCCCGAGCATTCTTAAAACCTACCGTATTGTTTTGGAGGGATGATGGGGATTTAATCAATCCTGGTGGCAGATTTCTAGTCCGAATCAGACCTCTGCTTTGTTGCGGTCATATAACCTCTCATATATGTCTTTGCTGTAGCAGAATTCAAATAGATAACTGGAATTTTTAAAATCAACTTTGGGTTGAGCCTGCAAACATGTATAGTTTCAACCAATAGATTTTTTTTTTTCAGACAAGTGTATGTAATTCTCTGTGAAACTGCATTATTTTCTTTGTAATTATTGTTTCCTCAGAATAAATTATTCCATAACTATAATTAGCTTGTATATCGTATCTTTAAGAAAAGACTGTCTATTTTGAGCGGAGTAGTAGATTTTTGCTATATTTTTAATATTAATCAGTTTACTGTTAGCTGTAATTCCAGAAGATTTTACTATACCATGAAATACACACATTGGAATAACCATTTTGTCTGCTTTATTTTAGATCAGTGCACTATTACTCGGACCTACCTTTTCCTTCATAAGTTTTGGTTCTTTAGTGCTGCCTATTACTTTGGGAACTGGGCATTCATTGCAGTAAGTAATCTGACGTAGAGATAATTACAAATCAAGTTGAATGCTTTAACATAAATTGTAACTCTCAGGTATTTGCATCACGAATGTGACATTTAACTTTAAATACATCGCTTTCATATTCTTAAGTGAGATCGAGTAATACATATTACACTCATTTAAATTCACAGGTCTTTTTAATCGGATTAATTGTGTCATGTTGCAAAGGGAAGAAATCAGTCATTGAAGGAGAAGTGGATGAAGATGATTCAGACATAAGTGATGATGAACCATGTGTCTATTATGGTTGACAGCCTTTTGTCCTAAAGGTTAAAAAAAATTGTAATTTAAAATTGTCTGAAAGTTGTGTTTATGTGGAATTTTAATCCAAATGTTAAGCAAATTCTCTCGCTTGTGGTAAAAATAAATTGAGAGAGAAAGTGGCAATATTAATTTAAAAGGGGTGGAAAACTGAATATTTTTTGTTTCCTGAAGAATAAATCACTGTATCGTAGCAGAACTATTATTGAAATTGGGTTGGAATAATATATATAAAATGTACTGTTTTTATGATGAAATGCTTATGTGACATGTTTTCTAATGTACAATTTGATATTGTAATTACAGTTGATAATATTTCAGAGTTAATGTTGCCCTTCTGTTATTAGTTTTTGGTTTCTTAAATTTCTTTCATGTCTGACTTGTATGATTTTTTTACAACAAGATTGAATTTATAGGGAATTACGTTTAAAAATCATACTGAAACAGCTGGTAAACAAACATTGCTTGAAAGACTCAGCTAAAGTTCCTTCACTTTCCAGAAGTGTGGCAATTTATGTATAATTAATTTTTGCAATAATAATTTCACTGCCATTACTGTGATATGCATATAAAGTGATAGTCCATGAGATAGTGTTTAGATTTACAGGAATATCTTTAAATGTACTAAAAATACATACAGTGAGCTCCAGAGTTCATTCCCAATATGCTAGGAATAAACAAGTTGTGTAAACTTCCACTGTTTCTGAAGCTTAGCCACGACTATATTTCCATTTACTAAATCATTGAATTTTGTGGCAACCTGGGTATAGCCTTTGCTCTGTTACTCTGATATGTGAGAAGTTAAACATATTATTCCGTATTAACCATACTATACAGCATCTTGGCAGTGTTTCTTCAAAATGTTATAAGATCTAAAACTGTTATGTGATTAAACTCTTTACTGAGTAGTATTAACCACATGGATTAATTAAAACATGGGGTTAATTATGGTACTTCTATTTTTTCCGAATATATTAATACAAATTCTCTGGATTAAGACTATTTTCCCTATCTGAAATATATTCCGTATAATCATTGTCATTTTAAACAAGTCATTAAAAATGAAATACAAACATAATTGTAACACTGTAAACATTAAAAAGTTTAATTCTACTAAGCTAGATGTTTTCTTTGTATACTATTTTGTAAAATAAACTTACAATATCTTAACTATACCTTCTTCTTGAGTTCTTCTTTGTAAACCAAAAATGCATTTGTGCTATTAAGTATCCTTTAAATATTTACTTTCCATGGGTTATTACCATTATTTCTTTAAAAGTGCAGACTTGCCAATTCCTAAAAATAGTGCAAGAGATAAAATGCATGAACTATAACAGTACAATAAAAGCTGTGTTATCCAGCATTTTACCACCCGGAAAGCTCTCTAAATCAGCATTTCTGATCTTCATAGAAAGTCCGGTTTATAATCTGGTTGGCGCAGGGCTGGTAGGCTCCCTCCCTGGCACTGGGTGGCTCCCCGGAAGCAGCGACATGTCCCTGCTGCTCCTAAGTGGAGGAACAGCCCATGAGGGGTTCAGAGTGCGGGAGGGGGTGCAGGGCACAGGCTCTGGGAGGGAGTTTGGGTGCGGTAGGGGGCTCAAGGCAGGAGGTTGGGGCTCGGGAGGGTGCGTGGTGTGCCGGATCTGGGCCCACCCCAGGCAGCTCCCTGCAAGTGGCGACATGCCCCCGCTGCTCCTAGGCAGAGGCATGGCTAGGCAGTTCTGTGCGGTGCTCCCGCCCCAAGCACTAGCTCTGCAGTTCCCATTGGCTGTGGTTCCCAAGCCCCCTCCCACACTCAAGCTCCCTCCCAGAGCCCTCACCCCCTCCCACGGTCCAGCCCTGACTCTCTCCCACACTGAAACTCCCTCCTCTTAGTTAACCAGAAATTTTTACTTACCAGTACCCCTCAGTCCCCTAAAATGCCGGATAACAAACAGTGCCTAGAAATATAGTTCAGGTAATCTTTGTAAGATTAGTAATTGTTACCTAATTACCTTGAAGTTTACAAAAGTAATTTATTAACTTGCCCTCTCTAGTTCTTACAGTATTTTAGAAGCAGACAGTCTCCTCTTTTATTACCCCAGAAATAGGCTACATATTTGTTACTGCAGTACTTCATCACACCAGGCCTTTATAAGAACTTTTGAATTTTAATCTGTCAGCTGTGCCATTTCCAAACAAAAGTCTTAGTTGAGAGACTGTTTAGATGGAGACTGTATTAACCTTTAAAACAACTTTAGTTGAATTCTTTAAAAAGGAACAAACCAAGAAATAAAATACCATAAATTCTGGGAAATTTTAATTGAAGTTCAAGCACCAATCCACTCTAACCCTATATCTCCATCCATTCTCCACCCACTAGGCTGAAGATGTACTGGGACTGTGTTAGGGCACATTTTGGTCAGACCCTTAAGATCAAGCCTAGTACTTGAAAAGATTTACAGATCTGTTGGCAAATCTGCTCATCTCGTTGTTGATGGCAAATTTGCCTGCTGTCAGTGAAACATTGAAAGAAGCAAAATTAAAGAACCTGTTCGGATGTACTGTTTTACAGTGGGGTCTATGGGTTCAGTTGCATTAGATGACAGGTTATTTAACCTTACATTTGAAGCATTAACAAAATGGGTAGCACTGTCCATACCTACCTGTGAGAAAATCTGCAAAGAATAGGAGGAATGTGGGGTGGAACTACTCCATTCCAATTCTGACCGTCCTTCCACACACACACACCCCAATAACCATAAGGCACAAATCTCTACAGGTCCTCCCTAACAGGAGGAATAGGACATAACTTTTATTTTAAATATTATATCTTAACTGTGGCAGTGAATTAGGATTCTCAAAATTGCAGACCCTAATTATGAATAAGGCTATGATTTAGTCATGGGTATTTTTAGTAAAAGTCATGGACAGGTCACAGGCAATAAACAAAAAGTCATAGCCCCTAACCTGTCCATGACTTTTACTATATAAATACCCGTGACTAAAACTTAGGTGCTCAGGGGGACTCCTGCAGCTGCCGCTCCGGGATGCGGGGAAGCTTGGGGGCATTGAGAAAGCTGGGAGATTGTACAGAGCACCGTCAGTGTAAAAGAAATGCAGGGCTGCATGTTACGTGATGTCACTCTTTTCTATTTTTACCATAGTCCTGCATGAAATCTGTAGGAGCAGGATTTTATAATTGTACTATGAGAAGTAATGTATGATTTAATTTCATCCTGACAGCTACCCTTTTTGAATAGCAGAAAGGAATGACAGACCAGAACAATTATGGTCACCCTTTTGTTTTAGGATAAGTTATGTCTACTATGGTATCCTATATGTATTACAAATTAGGCACCCTAGTTAAATATACATTTCTTTGTTTTAAGGTTTAGAAAGTGAGAGACAGGATCTTGCATTGTGTTTATGTTAAGGAGATTAGAGGAATGTTGAGAGCCTGAAGCCCCAATGTGAATTGTTTTAGTTATAAGATTTAGCGAGGCTTGATTTACAATGTATTCTGCTGAATATAAAATACTGCTGTCTGTATACCTTTGAAGGTTTCTGTAAGAGGTTGTTTGTGTGAATGAGGAATGCATGCATCAGGAAAAGATAAAGGTGTGAAAGCCATCACAAATGTCCAGATGGTCAAGAAAAAGTGAGAGACTTGGAAAAACCAGGAGACAATCAGAAAACATTCATTGTATCCAATGCTAAACATGTTAGCAGCATTGACGACCTCACAGAGAGGCAGGCACCCCCGAAGGCAAGACAACAAATAGGAGATAACGATGGGAAGCCCGACAATAACCATCAAATGATAACAGCAGAAAACCCCAAGATTAACACCACTTAAGGACAGGATGACATTGCAAAATGCCTGGACTCAAATGGGAATTTACAACTACAAAGCTGGGGTGTTTTGGCATGGAACTCTGGGTTCAGTCCTACAAAGCATCGGATCGCGACCGACAAGAGCCCAGCTCCTCAATCATGCTCAATCTAAATGGCCACTAGATTGACTCAAGCTACAACAGACTGGTAACTATAAACATCAACTGGCAGGAGTGTGTGTGTGTGTGTGTGTGTGTGTGTGTGTGTGTGTGAGAGAGAGACTGAAAAGCATATGCTAACTGTTGTATTTTCAATAAATGCACCGTATTTGCCTTTTCCCCCTGAAAAGATTCCATGTGCTTTGTATGAGCATAACAAATCAACTAATCTAGCAATGCCAGTGCAAGTGATCATTATCATATTTCTTCATATGGAACATCCTTAGTCCAGGCAGTAGTTTGGAAAAATATTGGCCTGTCATTATTTGCACTGGTAAGTTACAAAACGTGTTTCCTAATATTTTCTGTATAGCTTCTCAGAGATAAAAATATATTCTTATTTAACATCTTTATTCTGAATATTTACTAAAGAACAAGGAGTACAGTTAAAGATTCCAAGGACTGCTGCTTATAATAACTCGTTTTTCATTCATTGAAGTTATTCAAAAAAGTAAAGCAATTTAGGGCAATTTTTGCCTTCCATGTGCTCAAATGTTCTTTCCTATTCTTACAGCTGTTCCTGTCTGTCATGTATGTTGTATTTGTTCAGTAACTACAGATAGATAAGTGATCTGATGGGAGAAGTGTCCAACAAGATTCTAAATTTTTTAAAGGAGCATTCTTGATGCTTCAAATCTTGAGGAAGTATTTTTACCAGATACTAAATGAGATTTTTTTAAATCTACTACTCTGTTGCGAAGAGACTAAGAAAAGACATGGCTGCTATTTTTGTTAATGTATGTGACACTGTTTTTAAATGTTTGTTTACAAATATGGTTTGCATTGCTAAAGTTTTCTGCTTGAGCTGGGGATAGGTCTGTTTTTATAATGGGACAATTCTACAGCCTCCTTCTGCACACACAATTTCTGACATGGAGTCCACATGCATGTTTGTCGTGGTTTTGTTTATACACTTGCAATATAGTACAGTTCTCATCCAAAGCCATTGTTAATCACTATCATCTATGTCTCAGGGAGACTTTCACAAGCTATTATGTGTAATATCTCCATCTATGTTAACAGTTGAACCCCTGTATGTAAATCATATATGATTATAACATTTGTTTTGTTCAGTATCTTCATTAATAATCTGGATGATGGGATGGATTGCACCTTTAGCAAATTCACGGATGACACCAAGCTGGGGGGAAGGTAGATACCTAGTGACCTTGACAAATTGGAGGATTAGGCCAAAAGAAATCTGATGAGGTTCAACAAGGACAAGTGCAGAGTCCTGCACTTAAGCTGGAAGAATCCCATGCACTGCTATAGGCTGGGGACTGATTGGCTAAGCGGCAGTTCTGCAGAAAAGGACCTGGGGATTACAATGGGCAAGAAGCTGAATACGAGTCAACAGTGTGCCCTTGTTGCCAAGAAGGCTAACTGCATATTGGGCTGCATTAGTAGGAGCAGTGCCAGCAGATTGAGGGAAGTGATTATTTTCCTCTATTCAGCACTGGTGAGGCCACATCTGGTGTACTGCATATAGTTTTGGGCCCCTCACTACAGAAAGGATGTGGACAAATTGGAGAGAATCCAGCGGAGGGCAATGAACATGATTAGCGGGTTGGGGCACATGACTTACGAGGAAAGGCTGAAGGAACTGGGCTTATTTAGTCTGCAGAAGAGAAGAGTGAGGGGGGATTTGATAGCAGCCTTCAACTACCTGAAGGGGGTGGAGGTTCCAAAGAGGATGGAGTGAGGCTGTTCTCAGTGGTGGCAGATGACAGAACAAGGAGCAGTGGTCTCAAGTTGCAGTGGGGGAGGTCTAGGTTGGATATTAGGAAAAACTATTTCACTAGGAGGGTGGTGAAGCACTGGAATGGGTTACCTAAGGAGGTGGTGGAATCTGCATCCTTAGAGGTTTTTAAGGCTCGGCTTGACAGAGCCCTATCTGGGATGATTTAGTTGAGGTTGGCCCTGCTGTGAGCAAGGGATTGAACTAGATGACCTCCTGAGGTCTCATAGAATCATAGAATATCAGGGTTGGAAGGGACTTCAGGAGGTCATCTAGTCCAACCCCTTGCTCAAAGCAGGACCAATCCCCAGACAGATTTTTACCCCAGTTCCCTAAGTGGCCCCCCTCAAGGATTGAACTCTCAACCCTGGGTTTAGCAGGCCAATGCTCAAACCACTGAGCTATCCCTCCCCTCCACCCCCAGGTCTCTTCCAACCCTAATCTTCTATGATTCTATAATTGTGTGTCAGGTCAAATGAACCTTTTCCTTTGACCTGACACAGTTTTTCCTGACTTTTCAATATGCCAAAAATGTCAATTTAAAAAAAAATTCATTTATTTTTGAACTGCCAGTGAACCAAACAATCCATTATTCGTCCAGCTGAAGTGGGATCCTATGCTATGGAAGCGGTACCCCAGTCTTATAAGCAAATATACCTTAAAACAATATAGAGATGAGAGGTTGTCTTGCATTTTGAATCTCATGTAATTACAATCATTAACTTACATTTACTTCTGCAATAATACGATAGCAGTTGGTTCCCATTCTCACCTGCACAGTTCGCCTCTTACATGCTGCACTCCTGGTTTTGGAATCCTCTCAAGCCTTTCTGTGTGTACCGCTGCCAACAGATTTCAGCTGATTCATTTATGCCTGGCATCTGTACTGCTGGCATTGTATACATCTTTGAGTTTTAAATGCACTTAAGCTGGAATATTTCATTTGTTTTTTGTTAAGCTTGTCACTTTGCAAACAGTCTTGCATGTAATGCACAGAGCAAAGACTCAACCTCCCATTGCTTCCTTTTCTAATTTTCACTGGTTTAAGACAATGGAGAAGACTCATACAGCTGTCATAGAGATTAAGACCAGATTATGCAGTCTGACATCCTGTGTATCACAGCCAACTAAACATCACTGAGCCGTCCCCACACAAACCCAGCAATCAGAATTAGACCAAAGTATTACAGACCTTAGGAGACTCAACCATAGAGTGCCACAGGCAAAGAACAGCAGAGGCCAAGATGCACCAGTGCCTGAGGCCCCTGCAATAGAGACTTGATTAAGTGAGAGATACCCAGATGATCCCAGAAAGAGACATGCAGAGGAAGATTCACATTGCAATCTGAATTGGGGGAAAATTCCTTCCCAACCTCAAATATGGCCCTGAGCATGTGAGCAAGAACCACCAACCAAGCACATGAGAAGTCTCGGTATCACCCCAGAGTATCAGCCCAGTCCATCCATTATCCTATATCCAGCTGTAGCCATCTCTGATATTTCAGAGGTAAGAGGACACAAATAAATACATTGGGAGGTGGGGAGAAATGACCCAAGAAAATCAGTCTCTCCAAAAGAGGAGACATCTTATGTGATGTAGGTGCTGCACAACTACGAAAGAAAGATGTAGATATGGCATTGAAGTGGGTAGGTATGGCAAGGCCATGCACATTCTCTATACACCAGACATGGGCATAGAAAGAAAGTGACCTTTGTCACCCCTTCAGCCACGTATGAGATACTTTTTTGACCATTTTTGTCTAAGCATTTTCAATAATCAAGATAGTTTCATATTTGCACAGATTCTGAGAACATTGCTATTACCCTCATATTAGGAATGCATCCCAAGAGATTATGTATCATTAGTACACATGGAGCAATTTGTTACCTCAAGAATTGGGGAGAGACGAAGAGAGCGGCACTTCCTGTGGCTATCAGTGAATGTTCATACAATGGCTATGTCTATGATCTGGACAAATTGGAGAAATGGGCTGAGGTAAACAGGATGAAGTTTAACAAAGACAAATGCAAAGTGCTCCACTTAGGAAGGAAAAATCAGTTTCACACATACAGAATGGGAAGAGACTGTCTAGGAAGGAGTACGGCAGAAAGGGATCTAGGGGTTATAGTGGACCACAAGCTAAATATGAGTCAACAGTGTGATGCTGTTGCAACAAAAGCAAACATGATTCTGGGATGTATTAACAGGTGTGTTGTGAGCAAGACACGAGAAGTCATTCTTCCGCTCTACTCTGCTCTGGTTAGGCCTCAGCTGGAGTATTGTGTCCAGTTCTGGGCACCGCATTTTAAAAAAGATGTGGAGAAATTGGAAAGGGTCCAGAGAAGAGCAACAAGAATGATTAAAGGTCTTGAGAACATGACCTATGAAGGAAGGCTGAAAGAATTGGGTTTGTTTAGTTTGGAAAAGAGAAGACTGAGAGGGGACATGATAGCAGTTTTCAGGTATTTAAAAGGGTGTCATAAGGAGGAGGGAGAAAACTTGTTCACCTTAGCCTCTAAGGATAGAACCAGAAGCAATGGGTTTAAACTGCAGCAAGGGAGGTCTAGGTTGGACATTAGGAAAAAGTTCCTAACTGTCAGGGTGGTTAAACACTGGAATAAATTGCCTAGGGAGGTTGTGGAATCTCCATCTCTTGAGATATTTAAGAGTAGGTTCGATAAATGTCTATCAGGGATGGTCTAGATGGTATTTGGTCCTGCCATGCGGGCAGGGGACTGGACTCGATGACCTCTTGAGGTCACTTCCAGTCCTAGAATCTATGAATCTACACATGGAGCCGGTATGTGATTCCCAGCTTCAGTAGACATATTGGCACTAGCTCTCATCGACAGCTACGCAACACTAAAATAGTAGTGTAGCAGCAGTGGCAAGGGCAGTGGTGGCTCAGGCTAGCCGCCCCAAATACATGCTCATGGTGGCAGCTCTTATTTTATGGTACTGCAATACTTTAATACCTCAAGACAGAATTCTTCTCTAGGCTGATAATTTATGTGAGAATTCCTTGATAATATAGTAGGGCTAACGAGGGGAAATGTGTTCAGCATATGTTTGCAAATTCTGAATCACATTTTGTTTCAGTCACATTCATGCCCTATTTGCATTTTGTGACATTTATACATCAATGTTTTGTTCATATAGATGTTCATTGCAAGTGAATTTCAGACATGCAGGCTAAATTTGTGGGTTTTTTAAATTAAATCTGTTTTTCAACTGAACTTATCACCATGATAAGTAAACACCCCCACCCAATCATTTTGTAACAAAATTACGTTTGGAGGAGGAGGGCAGAACCAGTTTATAACCTTAGTTCACCCAAGCAACCAGTCACATAGCTCAAAGAATGAATCCTGAATACTAGACAACAAATAATCAATTGAATACTGACTAGGAACAGTCTGTGAAACAGTCATAGCTTGAACAGGCTTGTAAAACATTTTCATATGAACACATTTGTTGTGATCTCTTCATAGACAATTTGTGAACAGAAAAAGTGTGAATGGATTTGTTTATCATTTCCAAATAATGTCACTACTGAGATTATAGAAAATTAGCTTCAGAATCTATTTTTGTGGCAGCATAACTGTACTCAATGCTTTACAACAGCGTAAATAGCAAGCCTGGTAAATTGGCAGAACCATGTAATAATTTATGATCTACCTTGCTTATATTCCAGCAGCTAGTCTGAATGTAAGAGACGCTTTTAACAAACTTAAATTAAAAAGCCCCTGCAATACAATATAGAATTCAAATGCCTTATCAGGACAGGAAATGGGAAGATAATCTATACAAATAACTACTATCATTTTCTAAGGGTGAGACTTTGTCCATTCAGTATTTGGCCTTTCTTCTGAGGCTGCTAACTAAAGCGGTCATTTATTGCTAATTTCAATTGCTTTTTTTGTGATATTCCCATCCACTGTGGATTTTATATCATACCCATCACCATGGTGTCGGAGTGCCAACCTATTAGGAATGGTCTGAGACCAACGGGGCATTTGATTTTCCTGGATTAACCACTCGCACCTTCACTAAGCCACTCATACAAAGATTAGGCAATTCTCGACTACCCTCCTGAAAATTTGAATTGTAATATATTGTTAGCTATCATTTACATTATTTTATATAGCGTAATGGTTTTCCAACAAAACTAAATTAGTTCAGTGCTCCTCATTTAACAGTGTACTGCAAATATCCTGATGAGCTTTGCTCTAGTAGAATCCTGTAAATTACTTTTTTGTAAATTGATAGAATATTTTGGAACCTCATATCTAGCCTTAGTATTAAGTGACCCTTTGAGTGTGCAGGCTTTTATTTTTATGGTCACATACACAGACTCCACCATACAGTAATAAGTTATTACAATCTTGCATTACAACAAATACGCAGTATATAATATACTGTACTTAATAAAACCCCAGAAAGACACATTTTCAATATTACTGATGGTCAGTTCTCTTTTGACAGTTTCCTAACAACCAATTAATATAATGCGTCAGATACCAGCTTTTACCTGTGCAGATTCATCACAGAACTTCATTCACATTAATTTCCGGCACAATAGTTGCATAGCCCAATACACCACCATTCAGTTACCTTCTGTGGGTAAAGGGGTCACATTCTGCTTTGACTTAGCATGGCAAAGGCTTGGCATATCTCCATTGCCTCCAAGCTCAAAGTGTTCAAGCTTTCACTTCTATCTGCATAAACCTGGAGTAACTCCATTGACTTAAGTTCCCACCATAACTATAGCTCATGCTAATATTTGCAATGTGCTGCAAATCCTGGTTTGGCAGCAAAAGGAGCTGGTGGAGGAATGAGCTATTATCTCATCTGGTGATATCATTTAAAAATACTACTGGTGTCACTACTGATTAAGTGAACTTGGCAGCCTTCTAAAGAATGCACTAGATGCAAAGCTTCTAGAGAACACCTGAGTCTACATATTCACAGACGTTCGACTTTGCATAACTCATTCTATTATTGCAAAGACAGCAAACAGCTTCGCAAGTTCCCAACAAAACGAAATCTAAAAAGTAATCCTCAGGTGCTCTGTGGAGTTAATTTTCATGTTACTATCCCATTCACTCTTTCTTGGGTCCCTTCCAGGTCCAGATGAAGTGCAAATTGACTGAGGGCTGAGGAAACATTTTGAAGGAAGTATTCTGAGTGGTTTGAAGCAATTTTAATTATATCTAATTTTGACATCAAAATAACTTTAAAGCACGTGTACTAAACTCCAAAACCATTTCAGCATGATGTATTCCTATAATGCAAATCTGTGCCAGCCACTAAAATAATGTCAAATAACAATAGTAAAGTGATTTCCATGCAAATTTTTAAGGGACCCTATAATGACCTCAAAGAAAGTGAAAATACTATGAATGCAAATTTCACTACCATTTTTAAAATGCCAAATGGAATGAATTACAAACTGCTGTGAACTAATTAAGATTGTGACCTAAAACCTACAATATGAACATCGGAAAATGTTAGTTCTGCCACAGCATGTGCACCTCACTCATGCTGTGTCTGGGCATTGCAACATGCATGTGATGTAAGGTAACCCACTTTTCTAAACTCCCCTAATAGATGACCATCTGTGCTGCACAAGGTACAGTGGCCAATGTGAATGAGTTAAGAAAACTGCTGCCGCTCAATTTTTTGCTTTTGTACATCAGTCGGTACTATGTTAAAATGTGTGTAGGTTTGTGTTTACATATTACATTCCAATTCCTAAATAATATTGTACATTTTAGCAGCCCACTACTGTTCTATACACATTTTAACACAGGGCATTCATCCCTGTTTCCTTTTAACCCTATAGACATGAATTCTAACCTGAAGTGCCCTAAGTTGGTTTATTATGTTATGTTACATTTTTAATGACAGTGTCAAAGATGCTTTGTTTTGTAGCATAGATTGAAATCAATAGCATTAGACAAAGCTAGAAGGAGAAATACTCACAGCTGGGATGAAGAATGCAAGAGCTAAGCAAGGTGGAGGAAGGGGAAAATAGGTGAAAGGATGGAGAAGCGGAAGAACAGAGTTCCTAGCAGACAATATGAATTTTGCCCTTACATATATTTACCAGATCTTGGGCAGAGGAGAATGAGGATGGAGCACAGCAGTTGACAAATGAAAGGTGGTGAAGAGACACTAGAGATTAGAGTCTGCTTGTTGTGCAAATCAAGGGTTAATTAAGAGGGAGATGGGTAGATTCCTAGGTAGACTGGCTGATATCCACCTAGATTCTTAATGGTTCTGGCCCATGTTTCTTATTGGAAAAAAATGTGACTTATTGTCCTTTTTATACATTTTATGAAAGCTAATAAATAAAACCAAGAAAGCACATCACTAAAACTAAACTACTATTATTACTATTAACCTGAGAACTAAGCGATAGAATGATCAAATACACAGGTTAGCAGCAATACTGGAATAGAAGCAAAACATCAAATCAGATAAATCATACAATGAATCCTTCTAAATCCTAAACAGGAATCTTAGGAAGTGGCTGTGCATTTTTAGAATTTTACCAAAAGCAGTGAATTCAGATCTTAGCGGATCGAATATTTCACTACTGAAACCAAATTATTGTTTAATGTCTACGCCACAATCTCAAAGCCAATGAAGGCTTCTTCCTTAGATTTACATTTGTATGTGGTGGCTAACCCTTTCCTCCTACCTCCCCCCGCCCCCCAACACAGCTTCATAGATTCCACGGCCAGACCGGACCATTGTGATCATCTAGTCTGACCTCCTGTATAACACAGACCACGGAACTTCTCTTTCAGATTGGATGCATTAACATTTAAACATTACATGATACAGAAAATCTGCACCACTTCCAGCATCTACATCTACCCTGATGATGACCACTAGATATGCTTAACATGTAGTAGCAATATAAATTTTTTAGCTGATGGTACCCTAACATTAATACGACCCCTTTTTAAATCTGGTAGACCAAATTGGTTGCAAACAAGACAATTTGTCAATTTTTATATTTTAAGAATTGAGTTATAAGTCACGCAGCTTCTCTCTTTGGAAACGTCCATCTTATGAGGGGAAAAGTTACTTTAAAGCTTATCAAGATAAAACGCATTTAAAATACAAATAATGTTTAGACAAGGTCTGTATTTTCATTTATGCTATTTCATCATATTTTCAAAAAA
Organism: Chrysemys picta bellii; assembly: GCF_011386835.1. NCBI lineage: Eukaryota > Metazoa > Chordata > Testudines > Emydidae > Chrysemys > Chrysemys picta. The sequence continues at coordinate 56,705,261 of NC_088793.1, read as the reverse complement.
TGAGTGCCAAACTTTAGACACCCAAATAAACAGCTTGATTTTCAGAAGGGCAGAACGCCAAGTAGATCCCATTAGGTTCAGTGTGAACTGCTGGGTACTTAGCGTTCTTAAAAACATTATTTTGTTTCCCAGTCATCCCGTTTTGTGAGATCCTCTGTAATTCCTCGCAGTCTGCATGGGCTGAAACTATCTTGAATATTTTTTTATCATCTGCAAATTGTCCGCTTCACTGTTCACCTCCTTTTCCAGATCACTTATTAATATGTTGAACAGCACTGGTCACAGTACAGATCCTTGGGGGACACTGCTGTTCAGCCTCCTACTCCCCGCTCCTGTGAAAACTGACCATTTATTCCTACTCTGTTTCCTATCTTTTAATCACTTACTGATCCGTAAGAGGACATACCCTCTTATCCCATGAATACTTACTTTACTTAAGAGCCTTTGGTGTTGAACCTTGTCAAAAGCTTTCTGAAAGTCCAAGAACACTATATCCATTGGATCACCCTTATCCATGCTTGACTCCAGAGAATTCGTATAGGGTGGTGAGGCATGATTTCCCTTTACAAAAGCGATGTTGACACTTACCCAACAAATCCATGTTTATCTGTGTCTGATAATTCTACTCTTTACTATAGTTTCTACTAGTTTGCCAATACTGAAGATAGCCTCGACGGCCTATAATTGCCATAATCTCTGCTGGAGCCTTTTTTAAAAAATGGTATTACGTTAGCTATCTTACAGTCAGCTGGTACAGAGTCTGATTTCAGTGACAGGTTACATACTATAGTTCTGCAATTTCATATGAGAATTCCTTCAAAACTCTTGGGTGAATACCATCTGGACCTGGTGACTTAATATTGTTTAATCAATTTATTTTAAAACCTCTTCTGTTGCCACTTCAATTTGGGACAGTAGTTCAGATTTGTCACCCACATCAGAGCTATTCTGCTTGGGCATCTCTCCTCCACCTTCTGCAGTGAAGACCAATGCAAATAATTAATTTAGCTTCTTGGCAATGTCCTTGCCTTCCTTGAGTGCTCTTTTAACATTTTTGTCTTCTAGTAGCCTCACTACCAGTTTGGCAGGTTTCCTGCTTCTGATAGATTTTTAAAAACTTACTGTTTGTTTTTGCATCTTTAGCAAGTTGCTTCTCAAATTCTTTCTTGGCCTGCATCATTATACATCTCCAATTTACTTCCCAGAGTTTGTGCTCCTTCCTATTTTCTGCATTAGAATTTGACTTATAAATTTGAAAGGATGCCTCTTTGCCTCTAAAAACCTCCATTGCTCTGCTGGCTTCTGCTTACATGATCATCTCATCCATACATTTACACCTTGCAATTTTGCCTTTACTATTGTAGCATTCTACCTGCACTGTGGCCCTGGTATTCTGAAACAGCCAGCAGAACTGACTGGCTGTTCAGGGGAGTGCACACTACATCCTCCTAAGGGACATAATGATGAATGCATTCCCCTTGCATGTCAAGGAGCTCCAGGAGGCATTGCACCTCGGAGGCCATTGCCTCCCAGTATTCCTGCTTGAGTATGTAGGTCTGCATTGGTCCCAAGCCAGGGTTGTTGCTAGAATACATATTAGGGCAACTTCTTCTGTCAGTGGAGAACACTTCTAACCTTCCCAATGGATGCTTCAGACTAGAGCCCTACACAGGACTAATGTAAGAGCCCTACAGCAGGACTTGGATCCTGGACCCACTGCCATAATAGCAGGAGAGGGATTAAAAATAGTCCCATGCAGGGCTCTACTTCAGACAAAACAATATACAACCAAAGAATATGCTGAATTTTTTTCTTTTTAATGGAGAATAGTAGAGAACAAGGAAAAAAAAACCTTGAAAGACATATAATAATAAATAATCTGTCTCCTATTTCACACACATGAGACAGTGGATAGGAGATTACAGTGTGATTTTGAGGCTCAGTTATATGACTTGGTGTTCCTACTGGTGATATCCACATTCCAAAAAGCCATAATAGAGTTCACATTGTTATTTAAATGGTCCTATCATGTGTACTGCACAGCTTGAGACTCCTCTGGAAGGAGTAGACTATATGTGCCTTTGATATTTAGGTACCAACCCTTTGTACAAAGGATTATTCAGAATTCTCTAAGTGATATCCCGGATGTGGATAGAAACCAGTCACAACTGTGCCAGTGGCAGATTATTTTGTTGGTGTGTCACCTCTACAGAAGGGACAAGTGGTATTGAAGATGAATAAATGATGATTGACAATGAAAACAAGTTAGGACCAAAAATAGATCTTTGAAGAGCCTCCAAATCAATTAGTATGACAAAATCACTTATGGAAATAAACTGATATGAGACAGGCATCTTCTGAAACTTAGTAAAGAATTCAGCTAAGATCATGGTTTGATAATCTGCTAAAATAATGAACACAAAAATCCATATTTAAGGAGCATGCAAGTTCTTAGACCCACATGTGGTCCCTCAATGTGCTAGCTGCCACTCTTTTTGCATCACCCCATTGTGCTAAGGTGGCATTAAGCACCACATATGAAACCCTACAATGTGTACTCTTGGTGAAAGAGGTGAATTCAAGATAATGATGACCCTTTCCCCCTCATTGCTTAACACATTGTGACAAAAAAATTGGGAGTTAGAGAGAATAAGATGGGGTGTACAAGAGATAAATAGGTCATGGTGCGAAAGAGCAAATGAGAATGATCAAAGAAGGAAATAGGTCTTTATACAAAGCAGACTTTATATAAAATGGAACTCAAAAAAGGCATCAATTCAGTAGTTCCACACCATGTAGTACAGTATCTGACAGTTTTTGCCTATTCTAAATCTGAGGAAGTACTGCAGCATCTCAGATATGGCTCCACAGTGTGGTAATGGGTGATCTTTTATTGATGACCCCCGGTCAGGAAACATAGAATCGTAAGACTGGAAGGGACCTCGAGAGGTCATCTATTCCAGTCCCTTGCACTCATGGTAGGACTAAGTTATCTAGACCATTCCTGACAGGTGTTTGTCTAACCTGCTCTTAAAAATCTCCAATGATGGAAATTCCACAACTTCCCTAGGCAATTTATTACAGTTCTTAACTACCCTGACAGTTAAGAAGTTTTTCCTAATGTCCAACCAATACCTCCTTTGCTGCAATTTAAGCCCACTGCTTCTTGTCCTATCCTCAGAGGTTAAGAACAATTTTTCTCCTTCCTCCTTGTAACAACCTTTTACAGGAACTCCGCACTTAACATTGTAGTTCTGTTCCTGAAAAATGTGACTTTAAGCGAAATGATGTTAAGCGAATCCAATTTCCCCATAAGAATTCATGTAAATGAGGGGGTTAGGTTCCAGGGAAATTTTTTTCACCTGGCAAAAATCATAGAATATCAGGTTGGAAGGGACCTCAGGAGGTCATCTAGTCCAACCCCCTGCTCAAAGCAGGACCAATTCCCAGCTAAATCATCCCAGCCAGGGCTTTATCAAGCCTGACCTTAAAAACCTCTAAGGAAGGAGATTCCACCACCTCCCTAGGTAATCCATTCCAGTGCTTCACCACCCTCCTAGTGAAAAAGTTTTTCCTAATATCCAACCTAAGCCTCCCCCTCCCCACTGCAACTTGAGACCATTACTCCTTGTTCTGTCATCTGGTACCACTGAGAACAGTCTAGAGCCATCCTCTTTGGAACCCCCTTTCAGGTAGTTGAAAGCAGCTATCAAATCCCCCCTCAGTCTTCTTTTCTGCAGACTAAACAATCCCAGTTCCCTCAGCCTCTCCCCATAAGTCATGTGCTCCAGCCCCCTAATCATTTCTGTTGCCCTCTGCTGGACTCTTTCCAATTTTTCCACATCCTTCTTATAGTGTGGGGCCCAAAACTGGACACACTACTCCAGATGAGGCCTCACCAATGTCGAATAGAGGGGAATGATCACGTCCCTCGATCTGCTGGCAATGCCCCTACTTATACAGCCCAAAATGCCGTTAGCCTTCTTGGCAACAAGGGCACACTGTCGACTCGTATCCAGCTTCTCGTCCACTGTAATCCCTAGGTCCTTTTCTGCAGAACTGCTTCCTAGCCATTCGGTCCCTAGTCTGTAACAGTGCATGGGATTCTTCAGTCCTAAGTGCAGGACTCTGCACTTGTCCTTGTTGAACCTCATCAGGTTTCTTTTGGCCCAATCCTCTAATTTGTCTAGGTCCCTCTGTATCCTATCCCTACCCTCCCGCGTATCTACCACTCCTCCCAGTTTAGTGTCATCTGCAAATTTGTTGAGAGTGCAGTCCACGCCATCCTCCAGATCATTAATGAAGATATTGAACAAAACCGGCCCCAGGACCGACCCTTGGGCCACTTCGCTTGATACCGGCTGCCAACTAGACATGGAGCCATTGATCACTACCCGTTGAGCCCGATGACTTAGCCAGCTTTCTATCCACCTTATAGTCCATTCATCCAGCCCATACTACTTTAACTTGCCAGCAAGAATACTGAGGGATACCATATCAAAAGCTTTGCTAAAGTCAAGGAATAACACATCCACTGCTTTCCCCTCATCCACAGACCCAGTTATCTCCTCATAGAAGGCAATTAGGTTAGTCAGGCATGACTTGCCCTTGGTGAATCATGCTGACTGTTCCTGATCACTTTCCTCTCCTCTAAGTGCTTCAGAATTGATTCCTTGAGGACCTGATCCATGATTTTTCCAGGGACTGAGGTGAGGCTGACTGGCCTGTAGTTCCCCAGATCCTCCTCCTTCCCTTTTATATATATATATATATATACGCACACAGAGTATACGTTTTAAACAATTTAATACTGGTACACAGTGATGATGGTGAAGTTTGGTTGAGGTGGAGGAGTCAGAGGGTGGGATATTTCCCAGGAAATGCCTTACTGCTAAATGAACCAGCAATTGACTGACTCCTCAAGGGTTCACTCTTACAACACTCTACAAGGCAGCAGGAAAGGAGGGAGGGCAGGCAGAGACACATACCCTGTGTGTGAGAGAAAAAATGCGCATTTCCCCTTTAAGTAGCAGACCCCAGGCTTAAGTACACTGCCTTGTTAATTAAATCAGCTTGCTGAGACCTGAGATGGCAGCTACTGCCTAGAAGCTCCCTCTCTCTGTCGTGTGTACCCCCTGCTCTATGGAAGATGGGGTAAGCGGGGTGCAGGAGCAGGGGGGAGGGGGAGACACCTTAACATTAGCACTCTTCTTCTCCCCTCCCCCCATACAGCAAGCAGGAGTCTCTGGGAGCAGCTCCAAGGCAGAGGGGGGAGGGACAGCTGCTGCACAGGGAACTTAGGGGAGTGGGGGGCTGCTGGTCCACCCTGGTTCCAATCACCCACCAGCTAGCTGCAATGGGCTGCTCTTCCTGCAAGCAGCAGACAAAACAGGCAGTTGCCAAATTACGTTAGAGGGGAGCATTTCACAACTTTAAACGAGCATGTTCCCTAATTGATCAGCAACTTAACATCAAAACAATGTTAACCGGGACAACTTTAAGTGAGGAGTTCCTGTATCTACTTGAAAATGTATGTCCCCTCTCAGTCGTCTCTTTTCCAGATTAAACAAATCAAATTTTTTCAATCGTCCCTCATAGGTCATGTTTTCTAGCCCTTTAATCATTTTTGTTGCTCTTCTCTGGACTTTCTCCAATTTGTCCACATCTTTTCTGTAATGTGGCGCCCAGAACTGGACACAATACTCCAGTTGAGGTCTAATCAGCGTGGAGTAGAACGGAAGAATTACTTCACAAGTCTTGCTGACAACACTCCTGCTAATACATCCCAGAATGATGTTCACTTTTTTTGCAAGTGTTAAACTGTTGATTCATATTTAGCTTGTGGCCCACTATGACCTCCAGATCCCTTTCCGCAGTACTCCTTCCTAGGCAGTAATTTCCCATTTTGTATGTGTGCAACTGATTGTTCCTTCCTAAGTGGAGTACTTTGCATTTTCTTTATTGAAGTCATCCTATTTACTTCAGACCATTTCTCCAGTTTGTCCCAATCATTTGAATTTTAATCCTATCCTCCTAGGCACTTGCAACCCCTCCCAGCTTGGTATTGTCTGCAAACTTTATAAGTGGACTCTCTATGCCATTATCTAAATCATTGATGAAGATATTGAACAGAATCAGACCCAGAACTGATCCCTGCAGGATCCCACTCATTATGCCCTTCCAGCATGACTGTGAACCACTGCTAACTACTCTCTGGGGATGGTTTTCCAACCAGTTTTGCACCCATCTTATAGTAGCTCCATCTAGGTTGCATTTCCCTAGTTTGTTTATGAGAAGGTCATGTGAGACCATATCAAAAGCTTTGCTAAAGTCAAGATATACCGCATCTACTGCTTCCCCTCTATCCACAAAGCTTGTTACCCTGTCAAAGAAAGCTATCAGGTTGGTTTGACACTATTTGGTCTTGACAAATCTATGCTGACTGTTACTTATCACGTTATCATCTTCTAGATGTTTGCAAATTGCTTAATTATTTGCTCCATTATCTTCCTGGGTATAGAAGTTAAGCTCATTGATCTATAATTCCCTGGGTTGTCCATATTTCCCTTTTTATAGATTGGCATGATATTTGCCCTTGTCCAGTCTTCTTGAATCTCTCCCATCTACCATGACTTTTAGAAGATAATCGCTAATGGATCAGATATCTCCTCAGTCAGCTCCTTGAGTATTCTAGGATGTATTTCAAGTCACCATGGCCTGATGAAGACATCTAATTTGTCTAAATAATGTTTAACTAGTTCTTTTCCTATTTTAGCCTCTGATCCTACTGGCATTTCTACTGATTTCACTGCCATTCACTATGTTTGACATCCAATCACCACCAACCTTCTTGGTGAAAACTGAAACAAAGGAATCATTAAGCACCTCTGCCATTTCCACATTTTCTGTTATTATTACACACACACACACACCTCATTGAGTAACAGGCCTAGCCTGTCATTGGTCTTCCTCTTGCTTCTAATGTATTTGTAGAATGTTTTCTTGTTACACTTTATGTCTCTAGCTATTTTGATCTCATTTTGTGCCTTGGCCTTTCTAATTTTGTCCCTACATACTTGTGTTTATTTATATTCATCCTTTGTAATTTGACCTAATTTCCATTTTTGTAGGATTCTTTTTTGATTTTTAGATTACTGAAGATCTCCCGGTTAAGCCAGAGTGGTCCCTTGCCGTACTTCCTATCTTTCCTACGCAGTGGGATAGTTTGTTCTTGTGCCCTTAATAATGTCTCTTTGAAAAACTGCCAACCGTCTTCAATTGTTTTTTCCCTTAGACTTGCTTCCCATGAAATGATACCTACCAACAACCTGAGTTTGCTAACGTCTGCCTTCTTGAAATCTATTGTCTTTATTGTGCTGTTCTCTCTCCTACCATTTCTTAGAATCATGAACTCTATCATTTCATGATCGCTTTCACCCTCACTGCTTTCCACTTTCAAATTCTCAACCAGTTCCTCCCTATTTGTCAAGATTAAATCTAGAACAGCATCTCCCCTAGTAGCTTTCTCCATCTTCTGAAATAAAAAATTGTC